>NC_035435.2:121689007-122002667 GCF_002127325.2 Helianthus annuus
CTGAAGGTTTTAGTTGGGACAATTTATGCCCTGTTGTCACACCCCAATATTCCACGTATTACCGGTGGGCCCGGCGGGGAGTATCGTGACGTAGTTGATATCATCATTGTCAACACACACAATAATATAGCACATCGGAAGGCTGGGAAAATAAACTATTACAAACCATACTGTCTGTCGTTGTTCGAGTACATGAATAATACAGTCTGGAATGTAATAAGATCCACAGGCGGATCATAAAGTACAAAGAAACAAAAACTACAGACTTCGGGTATCTATTGGATTTGCAAGATCCTCTATAACACCCTATAGCTCCAGCCTATCTCGTGAAGTACCTGTCAATCAGTCTTTAGGAAAATAGTCAGTATAAACTGGTAAATACAATTTAACTGACACGTTTTGAAAACATTTAAGAAAATTGATTTAGGTGCACAAGGCACAAATCATTTATAACTTGGGACAATCTTTATTAAGATCATGTATACAGCTTTACATATTTGTCATACATGTGGGCCGGTTTGGAAGCCGGACATGATTAACTGACTCACCACTTATAGAACCCACAAAGGAGTTATCCCCAACTTGTGGGTAATTTAATATTTAGCATTTGCATCTGTCAGGTGCATGCCTGCACCCCGTGCATAGGTCGTGGCCATTAATAACTTAAATGAGCCGAGGATATCCAGGACACGGTCGTTAACCCCCAAATGTTTATGTTATCAAATAATACAGATTAAAACGGGTTATGCGGATTTATTAAATCACAATCCGACAAAATAATCCCATACCCGACCAAGCGGTATTAATATACCGTATCCCAAGCCCGTATAGGGAAAATAAGTTAAAAGTATTTACCTGGTGGTAGCAGTAAATTCCTAAGGTTCTTGAAAGGCACTTTTTACCGGAAGCTATAAATCTGTATGGAAGGTTTAATTAGCCTATTAGGATGCTAACGGGTCTTTAATTAAGTTAAGGACTTAGACCGGCTAGCTAGAAGGAAACCTTATGGATCTAAACGCTAGATTAAGCGGAGACCGGGGTAGAATGTGATTTAGACCCGACAAGCTTGGATACTTGTATAATATGGGTAAACTAAACACATTCTGGAAAATGAGGATTTAATGATAAGGTTAAGCCCGTTTCGGCTATTTTACGTAAACTAGTCACGTAATCCTATCCGAACACGTAAACGCGTAACGGGTAACCGAATAAACTATATACATGTCTTAATCATTATTATGCTCAAAATATGTTAATATATCAGTAATATATCAACATTTATGCCCAAAAAGCAATTTAAACCAAAATAAATCCCATAAGGGTATTTTGGTAATTTCAATGCCCATAAAAGAGTTTATTTATAAAACTGAGTTCCAGGTCTGATTATATTAGTAAAAACATGTACTTTAACGAGTTACATCAGTAGGATACTTAATATATGAAAAATATACCTTTTATTACCAATTATGCACCGTAGGGGCATTTTGGTAATTTTACATAGGCTTATAAAGGTTAAAACAGGTTTCTGAGTTTAAAAACTTTAGCTTACTGTAATATTATATAAATTAGTTTAAAATATCAGTAGGTAATGAGTTTTATATGTCAAATCTAGTTTTGACCCATACTAAGTGCTAAAAATGCTTAGAAACCGATTTAAAGGGCCATTATGATAAAAATAGGAAATCTAAGGTTATGGTCAGTTTATAAAGTTCAAAATATTATATTTATCATATAGAATCAGTAGCAAAAAGTTTGGCTTTAAAATGTTATGTAAAACTCATTTTATGGATGAAAAGGGTAAAACCGGCAATTATCAAAATTAGGCTATAATCCTATGTTATGCTCAGCCTAAAAATAAATAAAAATCTTCAAAATCCCAAAATATTATTTAAACATCAGTAGGTAAAAAGTTTGGTGTCAAAAATCGGATTTAGATAAGCTTTATGCTAATTACGCCTTTTAATTACTAAAAAGTCCCTTAATTACGCTATTGAGCATAACTCCCATTCTAGACCTCAAACTGATGTCAAATTTTCGGGACATGTCTAAATATCAGTAGCAAAGGTTTTAGTTCATTCACATTCCTAAAAATCTCGGTTTTATGTAAAAAGGGCGTTTTAGGCACTAATGAGCATAATTACGATCAAGAGCATATATTACAAACGATTAGGCACCATACAATGTAACTTCAGAGGGTTATACTACAATGTAATATGGTCCTAATGGAAGCTTAAAACATGGAAGAATTAAGCTTGAACGGGTCAGAACTGAAAGTCAAAGCAAAAGTCAAGCTTTTGCGACTTTCGGTTATAATCTGCCCTTAGACTATTAATTGTCGGATTAGGACTGATAAAACATGTTTAGATAGTCATTACCAAGTCATTAGAATGTTAAAATGTAATTTTACCTCTGGTTTATTAAATAAAATCATTTTTGTCATTTCTGTCCAGTCTACTTTGACCCGACATTTAATCAGTCAAACGAGATAATTAGGAGACACCCCTTCAGGGGTTAATCACTTATACTAATGTGGTTTCGTAACCACTTTCAATTTAATCAGTGGTTAATCCACATGTAATTAAAACGAAAGTCAAACTGATTATACACTAAGTTTGACTTTTAAGTAATTAGGCTAAATTAAACAACTAAACAAGTAATTAGAAGCTTACTAATGGTCCTAGCAATCTTTTCTACACTTGTAATCCCCTTGTTACTGCTGAGAGCTCCAGAGCAAGTCCCACAAGTGAAGTGTTGCAAATGATGTGCCAAGAACACAAGAGGATGTGCACTTATATAGCAATTATCATGGATTTAGATCACTTCCAGGTGGATTTGGGGGCCCTGGGATCATCCCAGGTGTCCTAGCTATTTTATTAAACCGACATATAGCTCCAAGGGTCGTCACAACCTATGCAAAGGCGGTGGAACGGCTTAACCCGCACCTGGCAGGTGTTTTATGTTACTGGAAGTCCCTCGCGGCCCGCGTAAGAGTTACATATGGGCTTACGCGGCCCGCCTGGACATGGTTAACTGGCCAAAACAAGTTTCCAAACTGGCAGTTTCAGTCCCTGAATGTATTTAGCCCCATTTAACCTTATTGTTGACATGTAGGGCCCTTGTATTCAGCAAGTTAGTGTTCCATGAAGAATAGGCTAATTCGTTATGCTCGGGTTCGTTAAATTCCTTCATAAAAGCAAGTTTCATCAAGTTGACGCTTTTAACCCAAAGTTTAGAAAACATGCTTAACGATCTCGGAATTACGTGAAATTTTTACCACATATTCTCGGGAGTATATTTGAATATTACGAAGCCTCAGTTTCATTAAAAGGCCACTCAGAGGTCAGAATTGATATATTGACACTTTTAACCCTTGTAATTTATAATCTTTCGATTATTTTCCCAAACGGCTTCGTATACCCAATCAATCACCCATTTAAGAATATTTTCTTCACGTGTGGTCATTCAGAGGCTCAAGTTTGGCATGTTGACACTTTTAGTCCTTTCGTTTGCATATTATCACTTGTTGTCAACTTTAGTCCCTTAAACTCAATCTTTCGCTTAACCGGAGTTTAGGACACGTGTTTATGTATAATTTGACACGTTTTTACATGGTGTTACATCCTCACTGTGACACCTGTGTCACCGCGACCATCAAACAAATACCAAGCCGATGAAATATTGTATTTCATACTTGGGATCTTGTATAAATATGTGTATCTTTTGCACATATCAATTCTTGTTCAATTTCAAACTCTACAACGCTTTCTGGAGAACTATACGCAAACCGGTGCGTAGACGTACTTAGTTTAATGCGACAAATACTCCAGAACACCATCATATACTTAACATACCTTAAATAACTTTTACATAACTTAGAAATAAGTTTTGAAGGTTTTGGTATGGCAAAAAAAAAGTTAATTCGCTTACAGGGACTAAACTTGACAAACTGCGAAAGTATGACGATTCGTACTAAAACAGACATTTCGGAACATGTCCATAAGTTAAACATACCATAAATATCCTTTACATAGCTTAGAAATAGGCTTTGAGGGGTTCGGTACGCTAAAAATAAACTTTTGGATCATCCAGGGACTAAAAGTGTCAAAAAGTGCATAAGTTTGCACTTTCGCGCATAACTTACGTTCTGAATACATCCGGACATCCAAAAATTTATGTAAGCATCATAATATTATGCCTTAGTGTTTGGCATAAGAAAAATCCATTCGTCGCGTCATTTGGATCGTTTTTCGCGCTTATGCGCATTCCGTCGTAATTAACCGAACATCGCGATCGTACGACTAAACGAACCAACATCTAACATATTTTTGAGCATGTTTCATGTCCTTAATGTTTAGGCATCATTTTAGGGCCTTAAAGATGGCTTAACGGACCTTGAATGTGTCGGAAATGGCCTTAAACCATAACAGGGACCAAAACTGTCATTTTTGAAAATTGGCTTTTTATCAGAACCTCCAGGCGGGGCGCGTAAGACTAAGGGCAACCCTCACGCGGGCCGCGTCAGCCCTGCAGATGCAGAAACTCGTTTTTCTTGCAAAAATTGGCCTTTCAAGCATCCAAGGGGCAATGCCTCTTCACAACCTCTGGGGTTAAGGTCACATTTTGATACCACAACATTTTGACAAGTGTACGAATAAGATCAAGGCACGATATTCAAGAAACGATCCTAACGGTCTTGCTTTTCCTATAAATACCCCCCATTTGGTGTAAAAGCCACAAAATCTGATCTAAAGCTCTAAGTTGAAGCCTTTGCTTCATACCTGAGCTCCTGGATCGAGATTAGCTTTCGGGGACCCTTCGTAAGTGTTCTTTCGTTCTTTTAATCGCTTTCTTGTCCTAAAGTCAAACTATGTTTGAATTTCTGCGTTGACCAGCCTATGGTCAACACGAAGTTCTTTTGAACTTCATAACGTGAGCGTGATCACGATGGTTATAGTCCCTAGTGATTACACCTACTGATCACCACGTTATCTAGGCTCAGTGACGAGTCGTAGTTTCGGCCAAAATGCGCATTCTTGTGTATTTTGTAACCAAACTACTTGTGGGTATCAAAACCGTTTGTTTTGATACCAAACCTGTTTTCTAAACTTAGTTAAGCATGTTCTAACATGCTTAGCTCGTCACTTTTAGTATAGTGCTTATATAGGGTCGTAAGGAAAGCGATCTAAACAATCGCTTATACTTTCGAACCTGACCCATTTGGTCGATCTTTACGATCCGACCAAACACATTAGGTGACCATAGTTGTATAGGGAATAACCTTCCGAGGTTATACCTTATGGTCACGACATTAGGCGTTCCAAGCACGTGTTACGCAAACGACACGTTAAGGTAGCATAAGCTACCAAAACGGGTCGTAATGGGTCGTAAGCACTTAGGTTAAGTTTCACTTTAGTATGTGGGTTTTGTTAAACCATATTACATGAGTCTCCATACTCGTTTGGTTTACGAACCCGCATCCTATCCAATCCTCCGATTTAGGTCCGGTATATTAACATAGTTACCTATATTAGGTGCCGTTTGTATCCGTGATCTCTAGCATTGTTTGGTTGTTACACAAGGACTTCTAAGCAATCTCAGGTGAGTACATACAACCCCATCTTTCAAATGCTTTCAAGGTGTCTATGTGAGTACATAGACCCCTCTTTTACTGTTTTCCAAACTGTTTTGGGGTGGAACACATGTGCCTACTTGTTACTTTCATGCTTTCCATGTTTTCACATCATATACTTGCTATGTTCATTAGTACATTTATAGTATATGATTTCAATACATTTTATGCTTTGTATGCCCATTGTGTGCATACTTAGTACATCACTTTACAATACATTTCATGCTATGTAGGCCCATTGTGTGCATACTTAGTACATTGTTTTACATTGCATTTCTGTTGCATATGCTCATCCAGCATATGAACACATTATACTACATTTTGAACCGTTGTAACCATTCGACTATGTGAACCTTCTTAACCCTTTGATTATATGAACCGTTTGTAACTATTGAACCGTGTGAACCAGTTGTATCTGTTGACATGATTTACATTTGAAAATAGACATTTGACTATACATAAACATTTCTACAATTGTTAAACATTTTATCTTGATGGTTTGGTTTGAGTAAGTGATCTAAGTAACGAGGTGTGTGTAATATGATACAAGCATGGTGGATACGCCGCTGGTACTTCCTATATATAAGTGTTTGTATGGTATTACATATCGTAGCGTTATTTGAATCATTTCAATTTGGGACATATAACATTTTTATACAAATAACACACTTTTCACAAGACCTTGATTTACAAACAACTTATCTTATACAAACTCATTTTACATGGTTATTCATTTAACCATACATTACTCTCTTATTTATACATATCATCTGATCTTATCGTTTTTCAAATGATTTACAAGACAAAGTAAATTACAAGGTTCACGACTAAACATTTTCTCAAACATAAGTCATGAATTCTATTTTCACAAAACCTATGTATCTCACAGGCATTTTTATGCTGACGTACCTATTTTCACATGTGTTTTCAGGAGATGATGCATAGGACTTATCAAGGCATACTTAGGCGGACCTGTGCCTTAGTGACTTAAAACGAGACAAGAACTAGTTAATTTATGTTACGTACTCTTTGGTTCTTGTTTAAACAATGTAATTCATGTTTGATTAATAAAATGAAACTTCATTTGCCATGGATTTGAAACAATTAATTCTGTTACAACACTCCCCGACGTTTCCGCCACGTTTTGTATGTTCTTCGTGGTCGGGGTGTGACACTCACCCCCTTAAAAAAATCTCGAACCCTAGATTTACTGGAATAAGTGAGGGTACTTCTGTCTCATAGTGGATTCAACTTCCTACGTATACTCGGGACCTCTACGAGCGTCCCATTTTACCTTTACTATAGGTACGTACTTTCTTCGAAGCTTTTTGACTTGTCGATCCTCGATCGATATAGGTCTCTCAATGAACCTCAAGCTTTTATCAACTTGCACGTCTTTATGAGACATAGCTAGAGATTCACCGGCTAAACATTTCTTGAGATTACAAATGTGGAACACATCATGAATTCCACTCAGCTCCTCTAGCAAGTTTAGCTTATAAGCTACACTGCCGACACATTCGATGATCTCGAATGGTCCTATATATCTAGGGCTCAACTTGCCCTTTTTACCAAAATGCATCACACCTTTCCAAGGTGACACTTTCAATAAAACTTTATCGCCCACTTCAAACTTGAGAGGTTTTCGCCTTTTATCAGCATAACTTTTCTGCCTATCCCTGGCAGCTTTTAGGCGATCACGAATCTGGACAATCTTGTCCGTCGTTTCAAGGACTATATCAGGTCCTGATATCTGGGCTTCTCCTACTTCTGCCCAACAGAAAGGCGTTCTGCATTTCCTACCATATAATGCCTCAAAAGGCGCAGCCTGAATGCTGGTATGATAACTATTGTTATAGGAGAACTCAATCAATGGCAGGTGGTCATCCCAACTACCACCCAAATAGATAACACATGCACGAAGCATGTCTTCCAAAGTTTGAATAGTACACTCACTCTGACCATCCGTCTGGGGATGGTAAGCAGTACTAAAATTCAAACGAGTGCCCAAAGATTGTTGGAAACTTTTCCAAAAGTGAGAGGTGTATCTAGTATCTCTATCAGAGATAATAGCCACCGGTACTCCATGAAGAGCTACAATCTTATCGACATACAACTGGGCTAACTTATCGGAGCTATAAGTCTCCTTGATGGGCAAGAAATGAGCTGACTTCGTCAATCTATCAACAACAACCCATATAGTATCATTTCCGTGCCTTGTTTTAGGTAGCTTGGTTATAAAATCCATGGTTACCATTTCCCATTTCCAAGTGGGAAGTTCCGGCTGTTGTAGAAGACCTGATGGCTTTTGATGTTCAGCCTTAATCTGAGCACATGTCAGGCACTTAGCTACATGGGTGGCAATAGATTTCTTCAAAGCTATCCACCAGTAATTGGCCTTTAAGTCTTGATACATCTTGTCACCTCCCGGGTGAACCGAATACTTAGAGTTGTGGGCTTCCTGAAGGATCACATCCCGAAGTCCTCCTTAAATAGGAACCCAAATTCTACCGTTCATTCTAAGAATTCCATCCTTTCCAGGTGTTAACTGTTCAACAGTTACACCTAACTTTTCGTTTGGAAGATTAACTTCCAATACAGCGTCCTTTTGTGCAGCTAATAGTCTTTCATTCAGACTATTCTTCAATTCAATGCTCTTTGCATTGATCCTAATCGGTTTAACTCTTTCCTTTCGGCTTAGAGCATCTGCGACCACATTCTCCTTACCGGGATGGTAGCGAATCCCGCAATCATAATCATTTAAAGTTTCCATCCAACGGCGTTGTCTCATATTGAGCTCTTTCTGGTTGAACAAATGTTGGAGACTTTTGTGATCTGAATAGATTACACATTTTGTTCCATACAAATAGTGTCTCCATAATTTTAGTGCGAATACAACGGCACCCAATTCCAAATCATGGGTGGTGTAATTCTTTTCGTGCACCTTTAGCTGTCGCGATGCATAGCCAATTACATTGCCCCGCTGCATAAGTACACACCCCATGCCAGTGTGTGAAGCATCGCAGTATACAACAAACTCTTCAATTCCCTCTGGTAAGGATAAAACCGGAGCATTGCTCAATCTTTGCTTTAGAGTCTCGAAAGATTCCTGCTGCTTGGGAATCCAGACAAATTTTACATTCTTACGGGTCAAGGAGGTTAATGGTGCAGCTATTCTTGAGTAGTTCTCGATGAACCTTCTATAATATCCTGCTAAACCCAGAAAGCTGCGAATTTCTGTAGGTGTCTTAGGTGCTTCCCAATTCATAACAGCCTCTACCTTGGCAGGATCTACTTGAATACCTTGTTCACTGACAACATGTCCAAGGAACTGGACCTTACGAAGCCAAAATTCACGCTTGGAGAATTTGGCATATAACTTCTCTTGTCGAAGCAGTCCTAAAATACACCGAAGGTGCTTTTCATGCTCCACTTGGCTACGCGAGTAAATAAGTATGTCATCTATAAAGACAATGACAAACTTATCCAAATACGGCTTGCAGACTCTATTCATGAGATCCATGAATGCTGCAGGCGCATTAGTGAGCCCAAAAGGCATCACTAAGAACTCGAAATGTCCATACCTCGTTCTAAATGCTGTCTTCGGAACATCTTCAGTTCGGACCTTGAGTTGATGATACCCAAATCTCAAATCAATCTTTGAGAAATAACTCGCTCCTTGGAGTTGATCAAACAAGTCATCGATCCTGGGTAAAGGATAACGATTCTTGATCATTACTTTATTCAGTTCACGGTAATCAATGCATAAGCGCATTGATCCGTCCTTCTTTTTCACAAACAGAATTGGAGCTCCCCAAGGCGAAGAGCTGGGCTGAATGAAACCTTTTTCCAATAATTCATCCAGTTGAGTTCTGAGCTCTTTCATCTCGGTAGGCGCTAGACGATACGGAACTCGTGCAATAGGCGCAGATCCTGGAAGGATGTCTATCCTGAATTCTACTTGCCTCTCAGGAGGTAATCAAGGTAACTCGTCAGGAAAGACATCAGGATACTCTGAAATGATTGGAATGTCTTCAATCTTCGGCTTTAGATCATTCACAGTCACCTGTGCCATGTAAATGATACATCCACCCTTCAAACACTGAGATACCTTAAGGATAGACATATTGCTGGGCAACCCATACTGTGTATCTCCTTGAAAAGTGACTGATTCACCGGAGGGGGTTTTGATAATGATAAGCTTTTTATCATAGGCAATTTGGGCTTGGTTATGCGGCAACCAATCCATGCCTAAAACTATATCAAAACCAACCAATTTTATTGGCAAGAGGGACAACGGGATAGAGTGGTTCTTAATGGATATGGAACATCCATCAAGAAGAGTTGAAGCTGATTCTAAGGTACCATCAGCGAGTTCTACCTCATACTTTATGTCTAGAGTCTTAATAGGCAAATTCAATAACTTACAAAACTTATGATCTACGAAGGACTTATCAGCACCGGAATCAAATAAGACTCTAGCATAAATATTATTGATGAGGAAGGTACCTGTTATGACGTTATCATCGGTCACCGCTTCCCGTGCCTGCATCTGAAACACCCTGGCATTGTTCTTCTTAGCCTCCTCAGGCTTCTTCGCATTCTTAGGGCAATTGGTCTTGATGTACCCCTTTTCATTGCAACCGTAACAGGTTGCATCCTTTATATTCCGGCACTCGACAGACTTGTGCCCCATTTTCTTGCAGATCCCACACGGTTTAGCTTGTGGGTCCCGGTTGCACTTGCCAAAATGCCTTTTGTGGCAAGTCTTACACCTGGGCTTATCACCAGTTTGCCCTTTCTTGGAACCAGAGTTCCCCTTTCCTTTCTTTTTCGAATGAGAGGACTGATCATCCTCTCTCTTCCTCTTCCCTTCTTCAGAAGTTTTCTTCGCCCTACTCCTCACAATATCCAAAGTGAGGGATAATGATAGATCCACAGCGGATCTATAGGTGGTTGGCTTTAAAGCCTTAACATTCCCCTTAACTTCAGGAGCCAGACCACCAATAAAACGCGCAATGCGCTTGGGCTCCGGTGTGACTAGATACGGTACAAGCCTCGACATGGAATTGAAACTAGTCACATATGATCTACAGTCTAGATCCTTCATCACGAGGGTGAGAAAATCAGTCTCTATACGCTCCACATGCTGAGGACAATAAGTGTCCTTAACCAGATCAACAAACTTCTCCCATGAAAGATTATACAAATGCACTTTCCCAGTGGACTGTATAAGTGCTTTCCACCACGTAAGGGCATCGCCCTTAAGAGATTGGGAGACACACATGACCACATCTTCTTTAGCGCAACCGCTAATATCTATCACCGTTTCCATCTCATCTAACCACTTCATACAATCTATCGCCCCTTTTTCTCCTGTAAAGTCTCTTGGCTTACAGGATACAAAATTCTTGTAGGTATAACCCTTGGCGTGCCTAAGGGTAGGCTCAATAATTACCTACTTTTTGGGTATACTACCCTGGTTAGACGAGTGCAGGGACTCACTTTTCTTGTGAGTATGTGGCTGAGAATGGGTTTTCGAAAGAGTTTGAGACCGAACAACACTCGGCTCTTTAAACTTAGCCTCTACCGCTTGAGAAACTGCCGCGGTGATTAGGGCTTGCAGTTCGGCACCAGTAATATTGATTATGGTGTTGCCCTCTGCTGGATGACTATTTGCTTCGTCTGAGCCAGCCATTTCTGAATGCTATAATATAGACAATAATAATATTTTAAATTACATATAAATTCATCGCATTGATGATCCAATGGTCATGGTATTATTAAACCATTTAGACCATTTCAAATCATAACTAAAAGTTAATAGAATGCATTATTCTTTACATTATTGGGCAGGGGAAGGATAGAAATTTCACAACTGCCAATGTCGTAAAAGACATTTTATTCATTATTAAACTCGTCTCGAAGGACATTTAAATAGCTTAGGAAGCTTGTCACAAGGACGAGTTAAGATCTATCTAACGATCTCTAAGATCAGTGATCTTTTAAGGGTTGAACAAAGTTCATCGCCTTTTTGACAAGAAGTTTACAAATTGTACTTTCATTGCCATCTTTACACCTTTGCTTTAAAAGCATGCATCTCAAATGGATGTCTTGGTGTATACATCGTTTGATGTTTACTAGCCATGATTCGCATTGATCATTTAGGCTATATGTGACTTGGAAGGATCCAAGTACCTTTTGGAAGCTTGTGTGGTTTCTCGTACCGCACAGCTAGGAATTTTAACATGTTTTCAGATGTTAACAGAGATTTGCTATCTTAAAAAGGTTGTACCATCATAGCCAATTAATACTTTGGCTAGGTTATACCTCTAAGAGTTTATTTGGCAGATCAATTATAAATTGAAAAGATATAATATGGTGTAATAAAATACACAATTAAAAACCAAAGTTGAAACTTCATTACGATGAAAAACAATACAACTGCCCTAAACGGGACTTAGGAAAAGACAAACTACCCACGCAGGGGCATACAGAAAGGAAAATAAGTCCACGCAGGGACTTGATACAGAAACTAAACAAATGTCCACGCAGGGACACGATTACAAGTACCAAGAAAACATAACAATCCTCTACTTCTTCTTCCCTTTTATAAGGTTCGCAAGGCCTTTCATGAAACTAGTATGCCTTTCCTTGTTCTTCCTAGCCTTGTTCTCAACCTTATCTAGCCTCTCCAGAATTTCTTGAGTTTGTTGCTGTTGCTGAAGCTGCTGGGGAGAAGGTGGCTGGTACGGCGGGTACTGGTAACCCTGAGCCGGGTATCCAGCTGGATGCATAGGAGGGTAAGTAGAAGGATAGAGGTGGTGATACTGCGCAGCCGTAAGGTACGGGTCTTGAGATACATAGTCCGAGGGGTACCCTGATGGGTTCTCATAAGGATTGTACCCGGAAGGACCTGGGTACGTCGGGATTGGGTTATCAAAACCCACAGGCGGCTGAGGTGGTGCATAAGAAGCTTGCGGAGGATTAGCCTCCGGTGCCGCGTTTGAGGGCCCACCCATCTGGGGGTCCTCTGGAATAGGGGGATAGGAACTCGAACCATGAGGAGAACTGAAACAAGGTCCTCCTCTTACGGACATGCGTGCGTTCCTCCTTCGCCTTGCAGGCTCGGGAGGTGGCTGCGGTGGCTGCTGCGGTGGCTCCTCTACCGGGAGTGGTGGTGGTGAGACAGCTTGAAGTTGAGGATCTTCCAAAGGTGGTTGGGCTGGAGAGCTATGGTAAGATGGGGTAAAGAACCAGTCATATGTAACCATTTTCTCCTGGAACGAGTCGGGCCCATGGTATGGGGATCCCTGATACGGAGACCCACTAGATATGCTGATAGGGTGGCCCGAGGTTCCTGTTTGCATCTCCGGGTCGGGGTCATCATCCATCTCCATTTCCTGAGAGAAATGGTCCTTAGGGCCCAATGGGTTATAGCCAAGAAAATCGTTAACATAATCGGCTGGGTTGAACTGTCCTGGGGAGTAGGGGGAGTCAGAATGATGAAACGAGTGAGATTGCAAAGAGTTATGCGACGGGTAAGACTCGTGCGAATGGTGAGATTGATGAGAGTGGTGAGAGTGTTCGGGCTCGTCTGGAGCAAACGGCCCGAAAGACGGATGAAAAGATGGCGAAGAGCTTAGGGAGACTGAGTGTCTTGCCGGCTCGAAAGGTTGACCCCACATATCGTGAGAGTTGGAGGAGGATAGGGACGCCGATGGAGTGCGTCTGTGTGATGGTCCAGCTGATGACGGTCCTCCGCGCATGTGACCCTTGCCTCGTCCTCTTACTCTTGGAGGCATGATGGTGAGTTTCCTGTTGAAACAAGAAAACAAAAATAAAACAAAACATAATAACAGCAAAGGAAAAGTAAAGATGTATTCTAGGTCATTTGCCGAGACTCGAGAGTCTAAGGAATGTGCTTATTGTGTCATTGAGATTAAACACAAAAGGTTAGTGTTTAATTCACTCAATGTTGGCTCTGATACCAACCTGTCACACCCCAATATTCCACGTATTACCGGTGGGCCCGGCGGGGAGTATCGTGACGTAGTTGATATCATCATTGTCAACACACACAATAATATAGCACAGCAGAAGGCTGGGTAAATAAACTATTACAAACCATACTGTCTGTCGCTGTTTGAGTACATGAATAATACAGACTGGAATGTAATAAGATCCACAGGCAGATCATAAAGTACAAAGAAACAAAAACTACAGACTTCGGGTATCTATTGGATTTGCAAGATCCTCTATAACACCCTATAGCTCCAGCCTATTTCGTGAAGTACCTGTCAATCAGTCTTTAGGAAAATACGTCAGTATACACTGGTAAATACAATTTAACTGACACGTTTTGAAAACATTTAAGAAAATTGATTTAAGTGCACAAGGCACAAATCATTTATAACTTGGGACAATCTTTATTAAGATCATGTATACAGCTTTACATATTTGTCATACATGTGGGGCCGGTTTGGAAGCCGGACATGATTAACTGACTCACCACTTATAGAACCCACAAAGGAGTTATCCCCAACTTGTGGGTAATTTAATATTTAGCATTTGCATCTGTCAGGTGCATGCTGCACCCCGTGCATAGGTCGTGGCCATTAATAACTTAAATGAGCCAAGGATATCCAGGACACGGTCGTTAACCCCCAAATGTTTATGTTATCAAATAATACAGATTAAAACGGGTTATGCGGATTTATTAAATCACAATCCGACAAAATAATCCCATACCCGACCAAGCGATATTAATATACCGTATCCCAAGCCCGTATAGGAAAAATAAGTTAAAAATATTTACCTGGTGGTAGCAGTAAATTCCTAAGGTTCTTGAAAGGCACTTTTTACCGGAAGCTATAAATCTGTATGGAAGGTTTAATTAGCCTATTAGGATGCTAACGAGTCTTTAATTAAGTCAAGGACTTAGACCGGCTAGCTAGAAGGAAACCTTACGGATCTAAACGCTAGATTAAGCGGAGACCGGGGTAGAATGTGATTTAGACCCGACAAGCTTGGATACTTGTATAATATGGGTAAACTAAACACATTCTGGAAAATGAGGATTTAATGATAAGGTTAAGCCCGTTTCGGCTATTTTACGTAAACTAGTCACGTAATCCTATCCGAACACGTAAACGCGTAACGGGTAACCGAATAAACTATATACAGGTCTTAATCATTATTATGCTCAAAATATGTTAATATATCAGTAATATATCAACATTTATGCCCAAAAAGCAATTTAAACCAAAATAAATCCCATAAGGGTATCTTGGTAATTTCAATGCCCATAAAAGAGTTTATTTATAAAACTGAGTTCCAGGTCTGATTATATTAGTAAAAACATGTACTTTAACGAGTTATATCAGTAGGATACTTAATATATGAAAAATATACCTTTTATTACCAATTATGCACCGTAGGGGCATTTTGGTAATTTTACATAGGCTTATAAAGGTTAAAACAGGTTTCTGAGTTTAAAAACTTTAGCTTACTGTAATATTATATAAATTAGTTTAAAATATCAGTAGGTAATCAGTTTTATATGTCAAATCTAGTTTTGACCCATACTAAGTGCTAAAAATGCTTAGAAACCGATTTAAAGGGCCATTATGATAAAAATAGAAAATCTGAGATTTTGGTCAGTTTATAAAGTTCAAAATATTATATTTATCATATAGAATCAGTAGCAAAAAGTTTGGCTTTAAAATGTTATGTAAAACTCATTTTATGGATGAAAAGGGTAAAACCGGCAATTATCGAAATTAGGCTATAATCCTATGTTATGCTCAGCCTAAAAATAAATAAAAATGTTCAAAAATCCCAAAATATTATTTAAACATCAGTAGGTAAAAATTTTGGTGTCAAAAATCGGATTTAGATAAGCTTTATGCTAATTACGCCTTTTAATTACTAAAAAGTCCCTTAATTAAGCTATTGAGCATAACTCCCATTCTAGACCTCAAACTGATGTCAAATTTTCGGGACATGTCTAAATATCAGTAGCAAAGGTTTTAGTTCATTCACATTGCTAAAAATCTCGGTTTTATGTAAAAAGGGCGTTTTAGGCACTAATGAGCATAATTACGATCAAGAGCATATATTACAAACGATTAGGCACCATACAATGTAACTTCAGAGGGTTATACTACAATGTAATATGGTCCTAATGGAAGCTTAAAACATGGAAGAATTAAGCTTGAACGGGTCAGAACTGAAAGTCAAAGCAAAAGTCAAGCTTTTGCGACTTTCGGTTATAATCTGCCCTTAGACTATTAATTGTCGGATTAGGACTGATAAAACATGTTTAGATAGTCATTACCAAGTCATTAGAATGTTAAAATGTAATTTTACCTCTGGTTTATTAAATAAAATCATTTTTGTCATTTCTGTCCAGTCTACTTTGACCCGACATTTAATCAGTCAAACGAGATAATTAGGAGACACCCCTTCAGGGGTTAATCACTTATACTAATGTGGTTTCGTAACCACTTTCAATTTAATCAGTGGTTAATCCACATGTAATTAAAACGAAAGTCAAACTGATTATACACTAAGTTTGACTTTTAAGTAATTAGGCTAAATTAAACAACTAAACAAGTAATTAGAAGCTTACTAATGGTCCTAGCAATCTTTTCTACACTTGTAATCCCCTTGTTACTGCTGAGAGCTCCAGAGCAAGTCCCACAAGTGAAGTGTTGCAAATGATGTGCCAAGAACACAAGAGGATGTGCACTTATATAGCAATTATCATGGATTTAGATCACTTCCAGGTGGATTTGGGGGCCCTGGGATCATCCCAGGTGTCCTAGCTATTTTATTAAACCGACATATAGCTCCAAGGGTCGTCACAACCTATGCAAAGGCGGTGGAACGGCTTAACCCGCACCTGGCAGGTGTTTTATGTTACTGGAAGTCCCTCGCGGCCCGCGTAAGAGTTACATATGGGCTTACGCGGCCCGCCTGGACATGGTTAACTGGCCAAAACAAGTTTCCAAACTGGCAGTTTCAGTCCCTGAATGTATTTAGCCCCATTTAACCTTATTGTTGACATGTAGGGCCCTTGTATTCAGCAAGTTAGTGTTCCATGAAGAATAGGCTAATTCGTTATGCTCGGGTTCGTTAAATTCCTTCATAAAAGCAAGTTTCATCAAGTTGACGCTTTTAACCCAAAGTTTAGAAAACATGCTTAACGATCTCGGAATTACGTGAAATTTTTACCACATATTCTCGGGAGTATATTTGAATATTACGAAGCCTCAGTTTCATTAAAAGGCCACTCAGAGGTCAGAATTGATATATTGACACTTTTAACCCTTGTAATTTATAATCTTTCGATTATTTTCCCAAACGGCTTCGTATACCCAATCAATCACCCATTTAAGAATATTTTCTTCACGTGTGGTCATTTAGAGGCTCAAGTTTGGCATGTTGACACTTTAGTCCTTTCGTTTGCATATTTTCACTTGTTGTCAACTTTAGTCCCTTAAACTCAATCTTTCGCTTAACCGGAGTTTAGGACACGTGTTTATGTATAATTTGACACGTTTTTACGTGGTGTTACACCAGACCAAGAGTTCATGGCCAAAGAAATGTCAAAAGAGACGTCAAATGTTAAAGCTTTTATTGCTAATGCTTATGATCTGAAATGGGCTGAAAAATGCAGAAAAGTCAGGGAAGCTGCAGAAGAAAAGCGGAGAAAGATTGAAGAAGAGGAAGAAGAAGAAGAAGAAAGGTTAAAAGCTGAAGCTGAAGCCGAGAGAAAGAAAAGAAATGAGTTTTTCCAATCAAACAGAACAGTCAAAGACGTTCCAGAATTTGAAATCAAAGTTGATACTGAAGCAGTCAAAGTTTCTGAAAAGTGCTTGAATTGTGATTCTTTGATCAAGCAAAACAATGAACTGTTGCACAATATTAACAGATTAAAAGAATCATATGATACAATGAACAGAGAGATCAACAAGTACACTGAGTCAAACTGCGAACAAGCTATAGCAATGAATACACTCAAAGGAGCTTACATAAGACAGCTTGATGATGTCAACTTTTACACAAAGAAATGTGCTGATCCGGAGTTGAAGCTGGCAACACAAAGAATAGAAACTGAGAGAGTTAAAAATCTATTGGATAGTTACTCATGTTCTACCTTTGTTGTTGACAGGATTTATCCGATTGTGGAGAGTTTGAAGACTTTTGAAGAAGTAAAGACTTCGGAAGAAAAGAAATTTGTGACAAAAGACGAGGATGAAATGACAATTTCTAGTAAGAAACCAAGTGTGGTCTACAATAGATGTCCGCCCCCGGTCGAAAATGGATATTCTCCTCGAAGTCAAAATTCCGAAAGAGTCAAAAAGGAAATTAACTCACAATGGGAGTCTGGGCCATCAGATAACTTGCCAGAAAATATTGATGTCACGTATACGTCGTCCGACACTGATCATGAGTCAAAATTGATAAAAAGTGTGGTCGATCAGGTGTTGGATAAAGATGACAGTGAGGAGTCAAAAATGGAGTCCAAACCCGAGTCAAAGTCTGAGTCCGATACATCAAAACCAACAATCAAAAAGGACAAACGAGTTTATAATAAAGAATTTATGCTATCAAAATCTAATTTGAATGATGAACCGATCAAAGTTGCATATACTTTGAAAGATTCTGACAAATTATATTCTGATGAGACTTTTCCAATAAGAAGTGTTAGATTTGAAATGATTCAAAAGGTTTTCAAAATTACAGAAATTAATATTTCTGAAATAAAAGATTTAAATCTTTCTGGAAAACCTAAACTATACACTTCAAGAGACCAACAAAGAATTAACAAGAAAATGGGTTACAATTATGGTTATAGTTTCCAAAAGAAACCAAACCATAATCGTAATTTCAAAAAGAAAGGTCTTGGATTTAATCAACCGAAAAACTATAAAAATGAGAAAATTTATAAACCAAAAACTGTGTTTGTTTCAGGAAAAACAACAGCGGCTGAGAAAGAGCAAGTTTTCAGGAAGCAGACAAATCAGGAATTCCTTGCCAAGAAGCAGGAAGAGCTGAGGAAGAATGTTATTCAGAAAAAGACAGAAACAAGAACCTGTTTTCAGTGCAAAACTGCTAGGCACATTGCTAGAAACTGTCCTAAAACATTCAAACCAAAACAGGAAGTTTCTAGTAAACTGAAAGAGAAAATTGTTGAGAAAACTGAACTTACAACCAAAAAGTTTACAGGCTTTGAAAATTCAACCTTTGAAGTGGGAGAATGTTCAAAGAATGTCTTAAAGAGAAAAGATAATTTGAAAAATCAAAAATGGGTTGTTAAGGGTTCAGGAAACAGTTCTGGTGATGAATCTGTCTCCACAAAGACAGAGGAACCGAAGGTTGTTGTGAAAGATGAGAAGAAAGTTTTGATAGTGGATGATGTGAATTTTTCACCACTGAGTGCTAAAAACTTCAAATCTAAAATCGGAAAAGTTGAAATTTCAAATCAGTTCTTTCCTAAAAAGAAAGAATTGAATATTGAAAAAGCCTTTAACCCTGCTGTGAAAAACATTTTTGGTAAAATGATTCAGGGGAAGGCTAAAGGGGTAAAAGAGTTTTACCAAGCTAAAAGGAAAGATATAACCTCTAATGAGACTGAAAAGGTTACACCCAAGGCTGGTCAGGTTTGGGTGGACATATTCTTTGTTGAATAGAAACCTGACTTGCCGGAGCTCCCAAGTTGGTAATCGCGGAGCATGAATCGGAATCTTTCTTGAAAATGTTTGTAAAATTTGTTTTGAGAAGTGTGAATTGCCGGAACTCCCAGGTTGGTAAGTGTGGAGTAGGAATCGGCACCTTGAGAATTCAACCAACGGATGATAATTGGTTGAAAAGGTTTGTGACAGGTGTTTTGGTTTTTGATTCTACAAGTGGTTCAATCATCGATTCTACAAGTGGTTAATCAAGGTCATTAAGTTGAACTTGATTTATCTATCATTCAAAAGATTGATAAACAATGTGATGAAATGACCCCAAAACCTACAAGTGGTTGATAAACGAACTTATTTTCCGTAAAAACCATTTGGATTAAAACAAACTTAAGTGTTTTGAAATCTTAATGGGAAAATAGTTTGTTGTGAGGGGGAGTTCTGATTGTTTATGCCAAGTGGATGGAGAATTGAGGCGATTCTATCAGTTGTCATGTTCTGTATAGTTTGTTTTCAATTTCTTTAAATAGTTTTGAATTTTAGGGGGGAGTAAGAAATTTTCAGAAAATCCAAAAACATTAGAAAATCTGAAAAAGCTAAAAACATGATAAAAATTCAAAAATGAGTTTTTGTTGCATAAAAGAGGAAATGATAGTACATCAGTGGACTATTAGAACACGCTAAAGAATTGTAAAGTCAAAATATGATAAACAATCTCACTGTGGATGTGTCAGTAGGTTTTTACACATTTAGTAAATTGTGACAAGATATAAACCTAAAAATTCAAACTTGCTTATTCTGTGGGTAACAACTTCTTGGATATATAGGTAACCCCTGAAATCTTGTTTGAAAGGTCCCTTATTCTGAGATACTAGGTCTTTATGCTCAGTGATATCTGGGGTATTATACCGGGACTTCTGCTGAATGGAAATTCTGACCTAGTCCCCGTATAATGCTTTCTGCAAAATGCTTGAAATACAACAAAAGCCCTCAGCAAAAATGATTAAACAATAAAATTGATAATCATTGCTGTTGAAGAAAAGATCCTCTAAAGGGGACACACCAAAAGTCGAAGCCGTCATCTCTCTGCGTATACGGAAGTATCGACCTGAGCTCTCACGGCCCTCGTAATTTAACCCCTTTACAGATATCATCTGTGGTATACTCACCTGTAAGACTGAATACTGGGATCTGGATACGGGAGTATATTCAAGTGGTGGGACACACGAATAAGTTTAAGTAATTAAGACACTAATAGTGTATCTCGAAACAGTTGAAATTTGTGTGAAAATTTAAGAGGACAAACATACTGACAATCTAGGTGAATTGTTTAGAACTTAAAATGAAATCAAGCTTAACGGTGTTAGTGATATGTCTCAAAACTGATATGATCCTCTTGCACGAACTCAGAAAAATATTGTCTGTAAATATTTCTTTACTGCATTTTCTTTTATTCAAAAAAATTCAAAAAGATTTTAGTGTGTTTTAGCATAAATTTTGTAAAATCCAAAAAGATTTTCGACAACTGGTGTTGAAAAGCTGATTTTCGAAATTCCAAGTGCTAAACATGAAGAACAGGTTTGGGAGAAAATGTATGAAGATGTTATGTTTATAAGTGGTTTTCAAAGAACAAATCATTTTGTATATTATCTGAAATAGTTTCTAAATTTTAAAGATTTAATCATTTTGAAACTTATGTGTTGAGTAGAGATTATACAGGTAACCTGAGCTGGTAGAGAGCCAGGTCAAGATATTGGAACGAATCATGAATGTGTGATTTCCAGACTACGATCCCAGCAAATTGAGAGGGGGAGTCTGAAGGCAAAATTGAGAAAGCAGTTAGAGCCAGTGCTGATCCTGGAACTGCATTTGCACAAGAGAGAAGATAGAGTTTGATGATGCTTCAATGGAGAACATTCGAGGAAGAGGAGCTTGTTTGTGATAAAGACTGATAAAGACTGAAGGTTGACAACCGAAGACTCGACACTGAAGACTCCGTCAACATCCGAGGGGGAGTTTGTTGGTGCATCCGTCTGTCGCCTACGTCTTGTATCGTATAGGATAGAACAGGGCACGGAATCCTAGAAATTGTTCTTAGAAAGTGATTCCGCCCGAAACGTCCAAGTAGCTGATTCCGCCCCTAATGTGTCTAGATCATGATTTCGCTCCAATGTATATGTTCTGATTCCGCTTGTAATGCGAGGACTATATATAGGTGTAGTTAGGAGCGAAATCACAGAATAGTTGTTAGGTCATAGTCATTCCGGTTGCCACGAAGTGCTGCCGAAGTGTTGGCAGAGCTTGTAATCGATTCAGTAATCAATAAAACAACAGTTAAAAGTGAATACGGCTGAGATTGCACCAAAACATTAGTTTCCGCCTCTTGTTTTGGACAAAAACTCTTCTGATTGACTCATTCAGGGCCGAAAACGATCCTACACTACAGGAGGGAGAGGAGCAACATCAGCGGGTACGGGTGGAGGAATAAATGGCTCGGCAAAAGGAAGATCAACAGGTGCAGGTACTGGGTCGGGAATAGGGAGTGCAATATCTGGTAATTTAAACGGAACATGGTCAGGATCAGGAATCGGCTCAAGATCAATAGGTGCAACATCAGGCTGACCCAAAGGAACAGGAGCTAGCTCAGGAGCAGGCTCTGGGTCGTGTGGGGGTGTGGGATCTCGAGCAGGTGATAGTGCGGCAGACATAGCGGTGTCGTCGTCTGAGTTAGTAGTAAAGCTGAAGATGTCACAGACTCAAAGGAGTCTAAAACCGAGTGCAAACTAGAATCAGAGGATATCTCAATGACAGGAGTCTCAGGAGGTGGGACAGCAACAACATCCTCAACTATCTTTCCATCACCCTGGGCGTCGACAAGAGGACCTTCAACAAACAAATCAACGTCATATTCAAACAAATCGTCATCATCCTTGAACAAGTCATCGATGGGCCAAGCCTGGGAGGAACGACCACAAGAGGTACGACATCGAGGATCGGAGCCACGATGTGCTCACCATCGGGATGACCAATGATGAGGTGGTCATGGACTGGAACAGGGATGACAAAAGGATCCTCGTCAGGGAAACCATCTGCAAGGATAAATCATCGCCAAAGTCTGGTAGCGTGAACGACTGGAAGCATGTCAGAATCACTCTTAGTGTCTGACGTATATATCCCTGGTGCGGGCATAACCTCGTCGTCTGCTGCGACTGCCATCGGGTCACGGGCATCCGACAATCCCACTCTTTGAGGATGACATGTGTGCCTGTATCGTCACAATCCTAACATATGTACATAGAGTAACCACTAATACTCAGTATATGCAAACAAAGGCAATTTATCATGTAACCATGTATTCACATTATCCTTCATGAATCTTTCTCTATCTTTCCTAGTCTACCTCATGCAGACTAAACCACCAATGTGACCTTGCAACCGTGTTTCTTGTCTTTCCTTTTTGTAAAAACGTTTGTTCCATGGATCTGGGCGTTGTGTGCATATGCAATGAAAACATGTTGTAAAAATAATTTCGAGAGAGAGCCCTAGTGATTGTAGTCTAGACTCGAGAAGAAATCCTAGTTCGCTACAATCGAAGTTCTGATACCAAACTGTCACACCCTGACTTTTGCGGAAGCGTGATTTGGTATGACTTGCTTAATATCATTGCATTCAACCATAACAAACATCTATATGATAAAACCATGATGTTCATCTATAAATTAAGTTTCAAAACATTACAATCGTCATTGTTTCACCACAATCCAAGACTTCAATTTCAAGTACATAACAACCCAAGTTTTAGGTTCCAAACTGGACTTAGCAAAAGACACTACTAAAAGCTAGGCTTTGAACTATGTATCTTATCCAAGATAAGATGCAAAATCCAAACCTTTCGACACTGGATGACATCTTTTATTCGAAGACACAACTTGAAATCTTGAACGCCCGCCTAGATCCATAATCAACTTCCTGAAATACATGTAGTTTGAAAACATCAACAAAAGTTGAGCGAGTTCATGTGTTTTGTATGTGTGCACGAACATTCCTTGAAAACATTTGTAAGTATGTATGTATGTACTTGTAAATCGGTATGAAAGCAACAAGGAAACAGATCAATTAATGTGTAGCTAATACATTAATATGTGTGACATGGTGCAGGAAGGCTCAAACCTAGCAGATTTTGTACCGGGCTATCCGGCGGGAACGACATAGTCACCTCATGGGCCAAACCCCGGTCCACATGGGTGTGGGCTCGCTACACCCAAATAGATCTATCAGTCATGTCCCTCGGTCCTACAATGAGGATTAATGGTCTTAAGCGTTGTACCCACCACTCACATGATCTAGCAGTACCCTTCCTTAGCTAGCCATACCAAATGTAATCGTATGTAAACAATTTGTAACATGTACCACACCCCCGAAGTTATAAAACTGAAAATAGTTAAAAGAAAAGGGGGACATGAACTCACTGTTTTGCGTTCTTTGGTCAAATAACTCAAAGCTTCCTTTACGTCGCACGACTACCTACAAACGTGCTACGGTTCATTAGACGGGTGGGTCGTGCCTTGACCTTGGTCTTATTTAGTATTTTTGAGTTACGTTTCTTTGTGTCATCAATGTTATTCCAAGTATATAATTATTTGTTAAAATAATAAATATTTTAACTTAAATTATATTTATCAAATTTTGGAATATTAGTTAAAATAATATACTTTAACTTGACTCATATGTGTATTTGTACATGTATAACTTCCCCAAGGATGGGTGTATTTATACTCATATTCTTATACTTGTGTATTTTGCCAAGTATCGGTGGTGTATTCTGGTGTGTATGTATACGTACGAGAATACGTATTTTTATTGTGTTTATTAAGTATTCATATACTTAATTTTTGTATTAACTTTTCCGGAATAACATTTATAATAAAAATACATCAATATATATTCCCAAAATATATATTTTAAGAAATCTTATATAGAAAAATCATTTATAATTTTTCCCTTAGCAAAAATATTTATAAACTTCATATAAGTCTCAAAAATAATATATTTTCAAGTCTAGCTTAGAAAATATATAAATTCATTTTTCAACCAAAGGTAATATGTTTCATGTTTATTTAAGAATATATATATTTTCTCCCCAAAAATAATATATCTTCTAATATTCCCAAGAAAAATATATATTTTTATTTACCAAAAATAATATATTTTCTCCTTGTCAAAAATATGATATATTTTTGTGGTAATTGTAAAAATCATATTTTTGTTCCTTTGGTGTCCAAAATACCAATTATCAAAATTATACTTATGAATTTATTTCCGGAATGTTTATGTAAGTTATATTCCTTGTTCAGTTTCTCCAATATTTTGGGTATAAATTACGTATTTATTTCTTGGAATTTTGGTAATATTTTGGATTGTAATTTCTTGGTATTTTGGTGAGTTATATTATTTCAAGTTCTAAAATCATATAACTAATACACACAATATAAAAATAATCACACACATGGTGACATCTAAATATATATTTTCCTAAATACATATTTAGTCACTTTTATTAGCAAAAACCAACCTCCAATACTTATAATTTTGGTAACAAAAATTATGGCAAACTTTATATAAAAATTCATGGTTTAAAATATATTTGTAAATATTTATTTAAAAATATTTTTTTCTAAGCGTTTAATTTTTTTAGAAAAATTTTGCCATAGTTTCCCCTTAAAAATGGAGGTTTCCATGCTTTTAAAGCATATCGTTTTCTTTTATAAATCACCACAATCAACAATAAACCAATCAACACTTACCAATTTGCCAAAATCAAGCATAAATTACTACTTCATTAACTTGAAAATTTACAAAAATTTGTAGTAACTTACTAGTGTGTTTAGTAAGCTTAGTTACCCTTTAAAGTGTGGCTGTTTATATAAAAACATCATTATTGAAGAATTTAGTTCTTTACAACTTGCAAATAAATTTTCTAAAAATATTTCTTCTTGAGTTTTTCTTGTTACATATACATTTCTACACTTGATTAACCACCCAAAATATGGTTAATTTCTTTAAGAACCAAGCTTAAGTGAACTTTGTATTTTTAACTTGATTTCTTGAAAAATCATTCTTAAAATCATATGTTTATAAGACTTTATATCACACTTTGTTCATCATACTTCAAGAAAAACATTAGATCTTTCAAGTTCATGCTTTACATATGGATGATTACTTTGATCTTAACATAATCCTCCTCTCATCTTGCTAGATTATGTCTTTAATCCCTATCTAGCAAGATCATATGATGTCTAACATCATAAACACAAATATTCAACAATCAACAAGCACATAACAACATGATTTCTTATGATTTTTAAGCTTATGTTTAAGTTTCATGTTCATGATTCATAGTGTTCTTCAAGATTAACCACTTATATCATCTTTTAACCAACTTAAGAAGATGTAAAATAGAGTGTGGATGATCTTACTACTGGCTCAAGGCTAGGGATGATCACAAGATGAGGAAGAGGTAGATAAAAGCACTAGGGGGAGGTCCTTCACCTTCCAAAGACACCAAGCTCCTTAATCTTGCTTTTAACACCTTAGAATCACCTTGGAATGCTTGAAGGTTAAACGAAAATGAAGGTAGTAGGGTGGGGTGTGTGAGTCGTAGGCTATGGAGGAGAAGAAGGGGAATTTTTGGTGTTGAAGATGATGAAATGAACTTGGCTTAATCTTGTGGTTAATTTACAAAAACTTCCAACAAATAAGTATCCATAGGTTATTATGTTTAGTAAAGTTATAACAAGATCCAATAAATAATCCAAATAAAATCTATGGTGGGACCCACATGTTGGGCCGTAAGTGGGGGCAGGGGTATAGGGTTGGAATGTAATGCTAAGTTAGTTATATTAGTTACAATCCAAGTGTATTAGTTAGGTGTTCAGTTACTAGTGTAGGATTGAGATTCGACCTATACGAGTCGATCAGAAGAGTTCTAATCCAAATCAAAGGCGGAATTCAGTGATTAGGACTTGATTACAGCTTGATTCACACACAGATTCACTTTAACTGTCTTGTATATTGATTTGAAAGAGTTACAGATCATACAAAACTTCAGCAGCACCTAGGCTCTGGAATCACAACTGTCAAATGAATGACAAAGCTCAGCTATATATAGGGGATGCCAATTCGCATGGAATGGACATGATCCATTTCGTGCGAAATGGACAATGATCGTTTTGTACGAATTGGCCTCTGCCAATTCGTGTGAACTGGTCCAACACCTTTAAACCACTATAATCTAGCCTACCGAGCTCCATTCTATCCAATCTAGATACAAGACTCGATACAAGACGAAGTCGACAGACATATGCACCAACAGACTCCCCCTTGGATGTTGACGAAGTCATAGGTGTCGAGTCTTCAGTATGATAAGTCTTTAGTCTTGATCAGTCTTCGTGCTCTGCCAAAGTATCTGACACTGTAAGCATCCTCAATCTTTTCTCTTCTTCTATCAGCAGCTAACCTCCCCCTTGGATGTTGATCTAATCTTCAATCTCCTCTTTCTCTCATTCATTAGCATTAGCAGCTGGATTCGTACGATAGGATCTGAAACTGGCTCTACTATCTTCAGACTCCCTTTTGCTAGCAGACTACCCCTTAAATTGTTCTGGGATCGCAATCTGACATAGCACTCGTTTTATAATCGAAACCTGGCTCAAAATCTGCTTAGGTTTAGACACGGAGATCTTGTTTTGTAACATTCACAGTCTCAGGAACGTCTCCTGGCTCTCTGTAAGCTGCACAATTTTCTATCTAACAATAAGATTCACAATAGTTAAGATTTAACAAATTTAGAATTCCTGCTGACCACTTGTATATGAAACATTCTAATTTGGTATTTTCATTAAATTGAAACCATTTAAACTTTTCAAATTCATTCTCATTTCAAACAAACTCTCCCAAACCATTGTTCATCATGTTTAGCACTCGGAATTTTGAAAATCAACTTTTCAACATCAGTTGTCGAAAATAAGAAGAAATAAAATCTTTTTGATTTTTCAAAATTTTATACTAAAACACAATCTTTTTGAATATTTGTTTTTAATGAAAAGCAGTAAAGAAATATGTACAGACAATATTTTTGTGAGTTTGTGTAAGAGGATCATGTCAGTTTTATGAGACAAATCACTAACACCGTTAAGCTTTAAACATTTTAAGTTCTAAGCGATTCACAGTATATTGATCCACTTAAATTTTCACACAAAGTTCAACTGTTTCGAGATACGAGATTAATATTTTAAGCACTTAAACTTATTCGTGTGTCCCACCTCAGAATATACTCTCGTATCCAGACTCCTATATTCAGTCTTACAGGTGAGTGTACACTAATGATATCTGTAAACGGGTAATGCGAGACCATGAGAGCTCAGGTTAGAACTTCCGTTCAGAAAAAGAGATGATGGCTCGTCTTTCGGTGTGTCCTGTTTGGGGATCTTTTCTTCAACAGCACATGATTAGCATTTTTCAATGTTTCATCATTTTTTATGCTGAGGGTGAGCTTTAAGATTAAAGCAGTGCAGAGCATTATACGAGGACTAGGCTATTGCTTCCGCAAAATCAGAAGTCCTGGTATAATACCCCAGATATCATCATGCACAAAGACCTAGTATGTCAGAAATAGAAAGCCCTTCAAACAAGATTTCAGGGGTTACCTATATATTCGAGAGATGTTCCCCACGAAATAAGCAAGTTATTCGTATTTAAGTTTATATCTCGAAAACAATCTACTGAATGTATAAAAACCTACTGGAACATCATCAGTGAGACCGTTTATTACATATGACTTTCCGATTCTTTAGCGTGTTGTGATTGTCCACTGATGTACTATCATTTCCTCTTTTTCACAACAAAACTCTTTTTCATTTTCTCATGTTTTTGTTGTTTTTCAATTTTTTCAATCAAAATGAGTTTTGTGCTTTTTCAAATTTTCTAATGTTTTTCGATTTTCTGAAATTTCTTACTCCCCCTAAAATTCAAAATCAGTTAAAGAAAATTTGACAAACTAATGTAAAATGCTTCAATTTGCCATTCACTTGACATAAACAATCAGAACTCCCCCTGACAACAAACTATTTTCCCATTATGATTTCAAAACACTTAAGTTTGTTTTAATCAAAATGGTTTTTCCGGAAAATTAGTTTGTTAAAACCACTTGTACGATCGGGGATTAATTCATCACATTGTTTTTCTTTATCAACCACTTGTATGATAGTTAAATCAAGTTCAACTTAACGACCTTGATAAACCACTTGTAGGTGAAAACCCCTTTTTCAACCACTTGTAGGTTCACTTATCAACCATACCATTTGTAAATCGAAATATGACAATTTTAAATTTTGAGAAAAATGCCGATTCATGCTCCACGATTACCAACTTGGGAGCTTCGGCAAGTCAGGATTTTAAGTAGAGAATGCTGTCACCCAAGCCTGACCAGTCTTGGGTGATTGTGAATCATCTTCAATCCACCATATTTTTTTATTTGTAAAACTCTTTAACACCTTTCACCTTACCATCTGTCATTTTTCCAAAAATATGTAACACTTTTCCATTAAAAACCTTTTCAGCATCAAATTCTTCCTTTCCAGAGAAGAATTGATCTGAAATCTCAATTTTACCAACCTTTGATTTCAGGTTTTCTTTTGACAATAACGGAAAGTTTTTATCATTCATTTCTGGAACGGAATTCTCATCATTTTTCTCAATAAATGACTCCTCTGACTTTGACGAGTCAGATTCATTGTCAGAACTAGTTTCAGATTTAACAACCCATTTTTGTATATTTAAATCGACTCTTCTTTAGTAAAAACGTTTCGAACTTTCACAAACTTCGAAAGCCGAATTTTTGAACTCTTTAACATTTTCAATTGGTTGTTCTTTTTTATCAACACATTTTTTCTTCATTTTAGAGTTAGAAAAAACTCTCTGTTTTGTGTTGGTGGACTTTGGGCAATTCCAAGCAATGTGTCCAACTTCTTGACATTTGAAACAAGTTCTTCTGTCAACTCTTGGTGCAGATTTTTTCAAAACGTTCATTTTCTTTTCGGCGAGAAACTCTTTGTTTGACTGTTTTCTGAACAGTTTCTCCTTTTCTTCTTCTGAACTTGTACCTGAAACAAATTTAGTTTTTGGTTTATAATTTTTCTCATTTTTATAATTTTCAGGTGGAATAAAACCTAAACCTTTCTTTTTGAAATTACTATTATGGTTTGGTTTTGGTTGAAAACCTGAACTAGAACTGTAACCTTTTTTCTTGTTCAATCTTTGTTGAACTCTTGAAGTGTATTTTTTAGGTTTTTCATTAAGATTTACATCTTTTATTTCAGAAATATTAATTTCTGTTAATTTGAAAACCTTATTTATCATTTCAGTTCTGACACTTCTTATTGGAAATTCTTCACTAGAAAATAATTTGTCAGAATCATTCAAAGTATATGCTACTTTGAATGTTTCATCATTCAAATTATTCGTTGACATCAGAAAATCTTTATTATAAACCCTTTTGACTGGTGAACTCGGACTCTTGTCTGATGAACTCGAACTTTCAGATTTAGACTCCGACTTTGACTCTTCATCCATATCCAACACCTGATCGACCACTTTCTTTAATAACTCAGACTCATGATCAGTGTCAGACGCTGTGAATGTGACGTCAATGTTGTCTGGTAACTCATCAGTTGTTTCAGACTTTAACTTTATATTGACTGCCTTTTTTAATTGTTCCTCATTTGGTTTTCTAGGAGAATAACTTTCCCAGATCGGAGGCGGACACTTGTTATACTTGACACTTTGTTTCTTACCAGTATCCGTAAGTTCCGTCTTTTTATCTTGAAAAGCTTCAAGACCTGCAACAGTAGGATAAACTCTATCAATCAAATAATCACAAGTTGAATAACTCAACAACAATCGTCTGATTCTTTCATTTTCAATCTTTTCAGTTTCCAAATCCTGCTTCAGCTTTGCACACTCTTCAATATAATGATTGATGGCCTTCTGCTTAGTCATTAATGTTGAACTCATCATCGTCGAGGCAGCTTCTACTTCTAAGTTTGTCTTGTTCAAACTATCAACCGTTATGTTCAGCACATCATACGATTCTTTTACATACTTAACATCAAATAACATTTTTTTCTTTTAACTTGTCTAGTTCACTATACTTCTTGTCTTTCTCTTCACAATGTTTGCATGGATCCAAACATTTTAGACAAGGTTTTGTGACCTCGACAATCTTTTCAACTTCGACTATCTTTTCAACTTCGATAATTTTTTCAACTTCGACAATTTTTCAACTATTTTCTCAATCACCTTTTCAGTCATTGGTTTCTCTTCAAATTTTTCTTTATCAGCTTCCATTTTTTTCCTTTTCTTCAGCAATCCTTCTTGCATCCAATTCTTCCAATTCTCTCTTCAGTCGAGCAGCCCTTTTCTCTTTCAACATCTCAATTTTATCTGCAAAAAACAAATTAAAACTAAATGAGTCCAAATTTTTTCTAGCTGTATTAATATACTCTTCCTCATCGTCGGTGTCTTCATCAGTGACATCTGTGCTTGTGATATCATTATGCAAACTCTGAACAATACAATATTAATAAAACAATGTGTTTTGATCCCAATGTTTGTCATTTATGTTTGGTTTTGTGCCCATTTTGATTTCTGATCGATTTTGAACTCTATATCGTTTTCTGGGAAGTTATACGCAAATTGATGCGTAAACGCAGCCAGTTTAACGCGAAAAACACTCCGGAACATCATCATAAACTTAACATACCTTAAATAACCTTTACATAACTTAGAAATAAGTTTTAAAGGCTTTGGTATGACAAAAACAAGTTTATTCGCTCTCAGGGACTAATTGCGTCAACTTGCAAAAGTCTGCCGTTTCGTAAGGCAACGTACAGTCCAGAACTTGATCATAAGTTAAACATACCATATATAACCTAAACATGGCTTAGAAATAAGCTTTGATAGGTTCGGTGTGCGAAAACATGCTTACATGATCTTACAGGGACTAAAAGTGTCAAAAACAGCGTAAGTTTGCATTTTCGCGCATATCTTACGTTCTGGCCAGATCTGGACATCCAAAATTTTTGTACACACTAAAATATTCTTATTTTAGTGATCGGCATGCAAAAATTCCATTCGTCGCTTAATTTGGTTCGTTTTCACGTCCGTTTGAGTTTCGTCATAATTTAACGAAAAACGCGACCGTACGACCAAACGAGCCGACATCCGAGAATGTTCCAAGCATATTTTGAGTCCTCTAAACTTTATTAACCTTCTAGAGCCTTGAAAATGGCTTAACGGGGGTCAAAAAGGCCTGAAATGGACTCGAATGCATGCAGGGACTACAGCTGTCAATATATCAAACTGTTGCTGATCTGGGGAGCCCAGGCGGGCCGTGTAAGCCCTCTCCCATCTCTTACGCGGGCCGCGTCAGCATGCCCAGTTCCAGAAAATTGAATTTCAGCATTCTGTTGCAACTTCAGGGGCTGTTAGTGTAAATTCCTTGTGTGATGGGCAAGTTTATGTGCTCTCCAAGTAATACCAGCTGTCCCTAACACTTGTATGGCCAGATTTCATTGCTTAATGGCTAAACAAAACACTTGGAATGATCTTGTTCTTCATGCTCTACTATAAATAGCATGCCAAACTCCTTCATTCCTTGCTCATTCTCATTCTCTCCTCTCTACATCTGCTTGGGAGCTCTCCTAAGCTAAATTGGGACTTTGTCTTCTTTGTTGAAAAGATAGCAAGGACCCTAAGTGAGATTCTTTCATTCTTTTATTTGCTTTTTCCTTATGTAGTGCAGAAAGTCAAACGTTTGGCCAACAGTTTGACTTTTGGTTTTGTCCATTAATTGGTCAAGTCAAAGTTCAATTGAACTTTGAAACGTGATTGTAATCACGATAGTTATAATCCTTCATGATTATAGCCGCTGATTACCACGTTAACTAGTTGTAGCGTCGAGTCAAAGTTTTGGTCAAAATGCGTTTTAGCACGCATTTTGCCTCGGAACTACTTTAGGGTATCAAAACACTTTGTTTTGATACCAAATCAGTAGGTTAAACATGTTTTAACATGTTTAACTCGACACTATTAGTTTAGTGCTTGTTTAGGGTCGTGAGTTAAGCGGTCTAAACAACCGCTTAGGCTTCCGAACCCGACCCGTTTGGTCGATCTTTAGGATCCGACCAAGCTTAGTTAGTGATCATAGTTGCATAGGGAATAACCTCAGAGGTTATACCTTATGATCACATAGGATTGGTTAGTCGTTTGCTAGTTAGCTTGTATGCCCATAGGAAATGACCAAAATGCCCATTTGAAGCTAAAATCCGTATTTTGCCTACGTGAACATATTTTTGACATATAATCTGATTTAGTAACATGTTTAGGAATAATTGGGCATGTAAGACTTGACATAGCACATAGATAACCATCCAAACATAGTTTTACGCTAACGACGCCTTATAGTAGCTTATGTTACCATAATGTGTCGAAACGGGTCAAGAGCACTTAGGTAAACTTTCCAATCAGAATGTAGGGCCTATTAAATCATACCATGAGTTCAATTACTCATTTGATTTATAGAACCTCATTCTATCCTATCTCCTGATTTAGGAGCCGATTTATTAACATAGTTACCTATACTAGGTGCCGGTTGATTCCGTGATACTTGGAGCTTAAATTGGTCTTATTCTCAAGACTAATTAGCAATCCCAAGTGAGTACATAGTTCCCCTCTTTGACCGTTTTCAAATAATTTGGGGTGATACACATGTACATACGTGTTACTTTCATGCATTTCATGCTTTTATGACATAAACATGCTAGTTTCATCTTGTACACTTATAGTACATGCTTTCAAATGTGTTTTGCTATGTATGTCAAGCATGCTAGCACATTGATTTGTTACACATTTGTTGCACATGTTTACTTAGCATATGGAACACATTGTTTTACATGACATTTCTGCTATGTATGTTTACTCAGCATGCTAGCACATTGTTTTACATGAACATTTCTACTAGGCATGTTTACTTAGCATTCCTAGTACATGGTTTTCACATGCTACATTGGTTATGACATTTGGTGTGTTTAATCGGGACAATAATACATTCATTAACATTGATCACGCCGCTCGGACTTATGTAATGGTACCATAGGAATTGATAACTCCCGTTTCCGACTTCCTAGGTTTGTTTGGAAGTTGGGAATGACAGAATCCGACTACATAACTTTAGATGAACCTTTAATTTGTTTAAAGGTTTGTCGCCACAGTCGCAAGGCTTGAATGTATGCGATTAACATTACTGCATAAATGTTTGTAATCATAAAGCATTGTTTTTCTGCAAAACATAACATTTGATTTAAACTTAGGTTTATTCAAAAACATTGTTTTGTACATTTTCTATGGGGTTGAGTAGCTTCTAGTTATTCACCATACATGACACAGTTTATACATTGACATCATCACATAGTTTAAGTAGATGATTTCCTACTTGCTATGCATTTCATTTGGTTATACATGAAACATTTCACACATGACATTGTACATGGTTTACACATATACATTTTTGACATGGAACAAGACATTTTGGTTGGTTATTGATAAGTGACTTATGTAACGGGGCTATGTGTTATATGATAAAAGCATGGTGGATACGCCGCTGGTACTTCCTATATATAAGTGCTTTTATTGTATTATACATTGTTGCGTTATATGAATCACTTGGGCAAGACATGAAACATTTTATAGAAGAACAAGACATTGTTTTACAAAGTACACATTTTATCCAAATTCATTTTCACTTGGTTATTCATTTAACCATGCATTATCATTTCATCATCATTTGATTTTCATTGATTTTCACATAGTTTTACAAAGGTAAACATTTTACAAGGTTCATGACTACATTTTATTAAACACTTCTTTCAAATACAAGTCATGAATCTGCATAAACAAAACCTATGTATCTCACAGGCATTTTTATGCTGACGTACCTATTTTTACATGTGTTTCAGGTGCTAATGCATGATGATGCTTGTGCTTCACTTAGGCGGACTCGGGCCTTAGTGACTTAAAAGACAGTTATTATGTTAGTTTAGTTTGAACTCAAAGACAATGTAACTTTAAATTTTAATAATACATAACTTTAATTGCCATGGTTGTTGAAACAATAATTCTGTCGCCACTCACCTCCCCGGCGTTTCCGCCGCGGTTTGTTGTTTTACGCGGCCGGGGTGTGACACATCACTTTCTGATGACTTGAAAATCTTCTTTCTTTTTGGCTTAGATTTGACTGACTCTTCTTCCAAAATTCGAAAAACAAATGCTGTTTTTCTGAATCAGCTGGAATGTATTTGTCCTAGCTAAATCCCTCTGGCAATCTTTCATCATCTTGATTAACTAGATAAGCTTTCTTCTTTCCGTCTTCAATTTTAATAGTATTTGAACTTGAAGGTTGTTGTTGATATGATTGTTGAGCAACCTGATGATAAATTGCTTTTCGATGATAATCGTTGTTTCCAAACGGATCTTGTCTTTCGGTTGCTTCTCTGTTTGTGCACTCTCATTTAAAATGCCCTTTTTCTCGGCAACGAAAACAAGTCACCTTTGATTTATCAAAACCTAGCTGAGATGTAGCAACATCACGAAGATCATCTCTTCCGGTGATTTGTTTGAATTTTTCAGCTCTTCTCAAAACACTAGCTAAACACCACTTGATGTCCGTCAACTCAAGTTCTTCAGAATCAATCTGATCATAATCTTCTTTGGTGAGCATCGGATTTCCGATTCTTCCAGAAACTAAACTTTCATAAGATTCTAACATAGTAACAAGTGACGCCATGTGTTGCTTAGCCATATCCGGAGAGAGATTTTGACCATTTTGTATGTTTAATGTCACATTGCGTTGCAGATTTGTTGAACTCTGTCGTTGAGAACTTGGTGTTGAGTGTCACACCCCAACCGATGGCGGAATCATCGGGGCGCGGCACTGAGCGAAACAGATTGTCCAGAAGTTTCCACAACAACTATTAATACAAATTCAGTTTAAAGTGATACGTCCCATACCGTATCCCGAATAAATAACAAGTCATTACAGATAACATCCAAACAAATAATTCTGTTCCGACAACTCGGATTCAAATATAAATACAGCAATTGTTTATCTGCTTCTAGACCCCTATTCTGTTGACTTTCTGGCTGTATTGCAAGAGGACAAGATCTACAGACAACTATGCCCCAGACGCTTGTTCTTGGCAGACAACCATTTGTTGGGGGCTTCTAGAAACTTATTCTAGCCTCGCTTTCCTAGCAAATAAGCATCCTAATTACCTGTCACATATGTTAAAATAAAATCAATACATATAATGTAAAGGTGAGCATACAAGTTTTATAATAGCATATAGAGTTTGAATAGTTTACGCATAACCAGCACGTACACAGAGGAAAACGAAGCATGTTAATTATCGACATGGACCTATCGATACCAATGACTGCGGGTTGACCATCCGAGACGGTTCGCAATACATGATTACCACCGTAATCCATGCAAGTAATTGTCCTTAACAACCCCCGTGTGAACGGGTGCTGAGTCCAAACTATAGTACTACGTCGTTAAGGCAGGTAGACAGCATTCCATGTGTAAACACAATCAACAAGCATTCACTTAGTCACGTAATACATGCATATTGGTTAGCGTTCAAATAGTTTGAGTAGTGTGATCGATTGTATTTTGATATAAGCAACGTATGTAACACCCAAAAGTGCTAAAGCAAAAAGGGTTCGAGTATACTCACAGTGATTGATTATGGATTGAAGGGAGCGCTGAGGGTAGGATTAGCCTGAATAGTTCGATAGCACAACAATGAGTAACGCGGAATGTAAACAAGTGTGAATGGATCGAATAGCCTGGTCGATCGAACAACAGGTTCGATCGGACGGGCTGTTCGATCGGCTTGAAAGTCCGTTTGAACAGTCCTGTTCGATCGGCCGGTAGGCTCGATCGGCTGGCCCATTCGAGTGGATTGTTTCTTCCTCTGGTGTGTTTGTGTATGATGGTTTGAACTTTTGAAGTTTTTGTTGTAGTATATGAGAACACTAAAGTGTTCTTACCTTTCAGGTCGATCGATCGGTCTGTTCGGTCGGCCGGCTTAACCGATCGGTTAGGAACTTCAGAGTAGTTCTCAGCAGGATGTCACTCGATCGAACAGCCTGTTCGATCGGCTGGCATTCCTTACTACGAACGAGTTGTAAAATCGATTAAGTGTTGAAGCATAGTATCTCATGATCCGAAGAGTAATGTTTACCAATCGAGTAGCGTATTCGATCGAACATCACTTCGTCAATAGCATACTTCATGTAATTTGAAAAGTGTGGGACCATGTGCTAGCTGATCGGCTGGCCCGGTCGATCGGCTGGTATGTTCGATCGGCTGGGCTGTTCGTTCGAGCAGCCTAGCCGTTCGGCCAGCAAAGTCTGACCTGGTCGGCCTTTCGTCTACCACCTGGCTGTTTTGGTTGTTTGTTATGATTTTAAGGTACTTTGACAGCGAGTTAAACCGTAGAACGTGGGTTCTTACTTGTTGCACCGGTTCGGATAGGAGTCACCCAAGTCCGGCTGGTGAACTGTTCGGAACGGTAGTTTGACGTTTAACCCGAAATCGGTGAACCTTGTAGATAGAATCCGAATCTTGAACCTCCTAACTGTTAGAGTGATTAGTTAGCCGGTTCGAGCTCCGTTTCTATCGGGTTTAAGGTTGTGAGTGTGAAAGGTTGAAGAAAAGTTGGAAATCATTCATAAAAATGTTAAGATTCTTACAAATCTTAGTTTGTTTATGTGGAAATCGATCAGACCTAAGCTATTCATGGTTGGATGAGGCCCAAGGTTGATGTTCTTCAAGAACACCATGATGACATCACCCAAGAACACTTAGATCTTGGTGAGTTCACGGTTAGAAATCAAGTTTTGAAAGATAGAAAGGTGTAGAATCATGTAATGATCAAGAACATACAAGAATTTAAGTGAAAACTTACCGGAGTTGAGAGAAATCTGAGAAAAAGGTGAAGAACAAGGCTGGTTCGGTCAGATCTTTCCAAAAATAGTAAGGTTGACAATGACAGGGCTATTTATAGGCTCCAAAAGAGGAAAGTGTCAGCCGATCGGCCAGGAGCTCCGATCGAATGGTCTGCTCGATCGGCTAGGAACATGCTAGCCGATCGGCTGGCCTGTTCGATCAGGATGCCTCCTGTTCGATCCGCGACCCCCTTTGAGTATTTCGCGACGATTTTCGAGGTTTCGGCTTCGATGGACGATGACACGAATACGATAGAGTTCCTAGTCAAATTACTTTCAGTAGTTGGGACTATATCTAACATACAATCATCTATAAGTCACGTTTCGATGTCGGTTTCGATTGAGTCCGATTGCCTTTCGAGTTTCGATTCGATTTTCGATTGATTTGCTTGAATACCACACAAAACATAAAGTAAACACGCACAAGTAACACATAAGGCACACACACGTATAACCATACCAACATTCGCATTAATTCGAGTCTCGAGTTTGATTGATGAATCGATTAGCTTGATTATTGATTGATTAACTTTATCGCATTGTTACTTCCTACTATTCACAGTCGTAATCGGTCGCATTGATTAAACATTCGATCATATCATTTAGACAACACTTACTCCACAGAATACAACCAAAACATGAAATAGACTATCTACAGTCAAAGAAAGTCAAAGTTGACTTGGACTTTGACTTTGACTTTGACATTCGAAAACACGGGGTGTTACATTGAGAAATTTGGATCAAAACTTGAATAAGATGAAGAATATCCACCACTCTGAGTTGTAGTGCTAACATTTGTTCCGGAAGTACCATCAGCACTGAAAGCAGTCTGAATCTTCGGACTCGGAGTAGTCTCAAATTTGCTTCCTCTATAGTATAAACTATCATCTTGTTGAACACTCGGATTATTCATGATTCAAGCTTCTGAATGAACTTACACAAATTCATACTTTCAGATTTTCTCATATGTTTTAAAATCAACAGATATGTTCCCCATTTATCTTGTGGTAATGCATCAGATAGCTTGTCAACCCATTCATCATCTTCTTTTTTGATGTCTAATCTTTTCATTTCCTGGACAAGATGACAATATCTATCGATAGTCTTCTTAGTCGTTTCACCTTTCCAAGCTGTAAACATATCAAAAGATTTCTTTAGTAATGCACGTTTATTTTTTATCATATCAGCACTTCCCTTAAACTTTTGAATCAACGCTAACCAAATTGATCTAGCAGTTTCCTCATGTTGAAGCAAAACAAAAATATCTTATTTTACCGCTTGTTGGAGAATGCTAATCATCATTTTTTCACTGGTGTATTTTCACTTCTCATTCGCTGAATATTCACTTAGGTTTTTCATTTCCACGGTCATCTGTCGGTTTAACATAATCTTTGTCTAACGAAACCCATGCATCAAACTTATAAGCTTGCACCCAGTTTTCAAGACGATTCTGCCATCCTTTAAAATCCTCAATGTACATAAGCTTCGGAGGCTTTTGAAAAGTTCCCGTTTCATTTTCGATTTCAAGAGTTTCGGTAACTGTAACTGGAGCAGCTGGAGTAGCAGCAAATGCGTTGTAAAACTCTTCTTCCATGTTTCAGTAAAAAGTTTCACAAGTTCACAAAGTTCAAGCGAATTAAAGGTTCAAACGAACTGGGATCTCAAACGAACTGAACTTCTTTGATGCGAACTGGTTCAAACGAAATGAACCTACAATCTGACTGATCACACGAACTGGGTTTGATGCGAATTGACCTTGATGCGACCTGAATATCAAACTTCAAAAGACCTGATCCTCTAAGTGATCACTTCGTGCGAAGTGATGTTGTTTTCAAGTGAAATGGAAGCAATACATACAAACTGGATGATTTATAACTCAATCCGTGCGAAATGGAGGTCCCTTTCAAGCGAAATGGCACTTTTCAAGCGAACTGATGACCAACTCGTGCGAAATGGAGATTTCTTCAAATGAATTGACACTATTCAAACAAACTGGTCACTTTGATGCGATCTAGAAGTCCAATTCGTGCGAAGTGGAGGTCTGTTTCACACGAATTGGGCCATTTCGTACGAATTGATGCTGATGTCACACGATCAAGTATGTTTTTGACAAAATTGATCAAGTTTTAGGTCGATTTTAGGTCTAATTCCTTCAAGGATTGTTTAAAACCGTGTTTCGCACGTTATATGTGAAAATCAGTCCATTTTAACAGTAAAATCTCAGTTAATTTTGAAAAATGTGTAAAAGAAGGAGTATGAGTCAGAATTTTTGATGAAATCAAGCTGAAATGGTAAGAACTCTTCCTCCTGAGCTCTGATACCACTTGTAGGATCGAGATTTGACCTATACGAGTCGATCAGAAGAGTTCTAATCCAAATCAAAGGCGGAATTAAGTGATTAGGACTTGATTACAGCTTGATTCACACACAGATTCACTTTAACTGTCTTGTATATTGATTTGAAAGAGTTACAGATCATACAAAACTTCAGCAGCACCTAGGCTCTGGAATCACAACTGTCAAATGAATGACAAAGCTCAGCTATATATAGGGGATGCCAATTCGCATGGAATGGACATGATCCATTTCGTGCGAAATGGACAATGATCGTTTTGTACGAATTGGCCTCTGCCAATTCGTGTGAACTGGTCCAACACCTTTAAACCACTATAATCTAGCCTACCGAGCTCCATTCTATCCAATCTAGATACAAGACTCGATACAAGACGAAGTCGACAGACATATGCACTAAGAACTAGTATGTTATATAGTGTGTTATGATGTTCGGGACCATGACTAGCTTGAAAATGTCAAAACAATGCTTCTAGTGCAAATTTGGTATTTCGGGTAGTGTCCGGTTGTTCGGTTGGTTACCGGTTCGTTAAGGTGCTAAACTACGCAGTTTACTGTGCTTTATGTTACCTTTTGTGACAGTTTTGATTCCCGACACTTAGGAAAGCATTCAGGACCATTTAACCATATTTCTGCATGATATTAGTTTGTGTAAATGCTGAATTTTGCTGAATTCTGCAGATTTCTGCAGTTTATGTAAGTTTTAGGCACTTTCCGGTACTTAAACTATCACTAGGAAGGCAGTTTTAGGATCCTTACTTTCCTACACACTATACTAGTGTAACTCTTGGTTTCTGGCTCATTCTGTGTCTCAATACAATGTCTGTCTATGCACTGAACTCCGTCAGCATTTTTCTGAGTCGTCTGATAACTGTGCTACCTTTGTTTCGTGCATCATTTGAATCAATAAAGTGTTGCATGCAATAATGATATGACATTTGCAATATATGATGCACATGTATGTATGATAACAATCATCAGAAAGCAATTCATGTCATAAATTATGAATCAGCACCGTCATTAAGCATTAATCATTGTCGAATAATTGTACGGATGCATGCAAATTTGACAGTTGTCACAGGTAGAACCTATGTTTTTCCCACAGTTAGAATTACCGTAGCGAAATTCTTGGGTAAGCTTTTGGACTAGGTTCTTCCTCTAGTTTTCTTCTTGTGTACGTACTAGTTCATCAGTCAAGGTATTGGCTAGTTCTACTGCTTCTTCTATGGTTTGTGGTCTAGCTGCCTTGACTACATGTCTAATCTCACTGATTAATCCCCAAATTTAACGGGAGATTAATACTGGTTCTGGTGATGCTAAGGTTGGCACAATTCTGGCATATTCGAAAAATACGGTAGTGTAACCCTTACAATCTACTCCAGTCATTCTACGGTTTATGTAACAACCCTCGGTAAAACCAACACCCTCATAATAGTTCTGACACCCTAGTATATTTTAAAAATGTCCCAACGTATCTTATATTACACCCCGTATGTGAAAACCGAGCCCAAATTAGATTATAACATATAAAATAAATTAAAAACAATAAATCTTAAGCTGAGGCGGGCCGCGTAGACCCACCCCAACCATTCACGCGGGCCGTATAAAGGTGCAAACCGGATTCCTTTGATTTCTTTAAGTTGAAGCGGGCCGCGTAACAGTTCTCGATAGTTAACGCGGGACGCGAGTGACCTAAGTTGTGGCACAGCCCTGAGCTGACACGTGTCGATATCGTGTCGAACCTAGTAGATGACCGGGCCAAGCTATTGTGTTGACCAACGTTGACGCGGGCCGCGTAACCTTGGCCTGTGCTTTACGCGGGCCGCGTGGAGACCAGATTTCAGCCCTATATAAGAAGGCAACGGGCCTTCAGTTCCGATCGTTCATTTTCTTTCTTTCAATCTAAATTTCTGTAGTAGAGTTATTATACTCGGGTATTATACCCCCCTAAATAGCGAGGTTCTGCTATGATGTAAGTATTATAACCCCTGGAGACGTATTAGATACGCTGCCCGATTGATCTAGGGTTCCATAACGACTGTCGTGGTTCTGCCCGACGTAGTCGTTGGAATGCCGTCTTGGGGAGGGTATTACTAATGTTAAAATGGGTTATTATACTAACACGCGTGCATTTGTGTAAATTATAGATTATTCCCAGAAAATCATTACTGAAAACCCTAAGACAGCAATGTGAGTTGATCCACTTTTTGTAAACCTTTTTGTTAATTGTTTTTACAAAACCTTAAATACCTTTCCATGCGAATAACAGTTATTGAGTATTTGTAAGAATACAATTATCGTGGGTATGTTGGGGTTTTGTATACAAAATTTGTTACCACCTGGTCAAGGAATAACATTTCCACAAGTCAAGTCTGACAGTACCGACGGGTGATAATTGGTATAACTTGGAAACAAATGTAATTGCGGGATCGCCCTCAATACTGTACACTGTGAAATGGTTTTACTTAAAACTTGATTAAACTGGGACTCACTCACCAGTATTTCCCACTGACAAAATGTTTTTAAAACGTGTTTCAGGTAACAAAATGTGAAAGCCAAATAGAAGCCAGCTGGACAGCACTGAAGGCTTGGAAAAGTGGCAATAAAGTTACCTAAGAATAAAATAGATGTTTTTATTAAGGAAATAGGATTTATTCCTATGAAATGTGTATACTGAAAACTTGGGTTTTACCCATGTGTTTAATATTATAAAACGTGGTGGTTTACTCTGATTAAATATTTCCTAACTACGGTCCTGATGAAAATTTCCGCTGCCAAATTGGATAAATAAACGTGATACCACCGAAACTGGCTCGCGGCCGCCCGTTCCCGGGAACCAGGGATCGGGGGTTGTGACAGAAGGTGGTATCAGAGCTATGCCACTGATTCAGCCACAGAAGTGTTCTGCTGACATCAAAATTCAAAGTGTTAGGAAATTACGGAAATACGTGCATAATTTTATTTTCTTGTTATGTGTTATCTGACTATCTGTTAGTTTACAGTATGAGTGACCAAGGACCATCTAACGCGTACCGTCAATTGTCTGGTTCGCCTAGGAGCGAAGGCACCTCCTCTTCTCAGCATGCCCTCTCAGGGTACTCTGCTGATACAGAAGAAGGAATCTTTGTGTTTAAGGCTCAGTCTGAAGAGCCATTTCCTCAGAAAAAGAGGGGGTGGTTCAGTAGGGGAGCACATGAGCGTAGAAAGCGTATGAAAAAGTTGCAGGAACAACGAGTGTTAGCCGCAGCTAAAAGAGAAACTGATGCTTATGCCCAAGATATGCTCAATAGGGGTATAGCTAATATCCACATTTTAGCAACCACTGCAGCTGACCCAAACCTGGAACAAATGCTAGCACCCCAACCACAACCACAAATTCCTGATAAACCCATGGAAATAGAAAACTTTGGAAATCAAGTAGAAATGCATGATTTCAACCCGGAAGAGATACCTAGGGTACCAGCACCAAATCCCCTAGACCTAAACGACTACGACCCCTGGTGGGACGATGTTAGGGACTATGTGCAACAAAACCCGATACAGGAAAATGTGCCAATACCCAACTTAGGAGCCTACCCAGGGTTAGATCCTCAAGATCCCTATAACGTTAGTGATGCATACATTAGGGAGATCTTAGAGAATCCCTACCCATACCAGGCCCCTATCCCTCCATACCAGGAACCCGCACCCCAGATTCCAAACCCAGTCCTAGAACCTGCACCCCCAATGAGTGCAGAAAACGTACAAGAACTTAGGACTTTCGGTGAGGAAATTTTAGAAAGCAGTGAGAGAATGCGACATGTGGGAGAGCGTCTCGTATGGAAATACGACGAACGTAATATGGATTTTTGGATGAATCCATATCAGTAAATGCGATGGTAGAAACGGTAGTAGTAATAATAATAATAACATAATAATAATAATATATGTGTGTATGTGTTAGAAAAAAAACTACGGATGCATACTACTAGTATTGTAGCTTTACATTTCAGTCGGTATTGTAATTTTAATTTCAGTGCTGGTGTGTAATGATGCATACTATATGAATAGAGTAAAAGTCGCAATGCTCGACGCTTTTGACCAAAAGTGCGTGTCATGTGATTGGCTATATTCAAATATTATTTGTGATATTAATATTTGGTAAATGTTTAAAATTCAGATGGCCGACGAGGGAAATCAAGATAATCTGAATAACGATAACCAGAGTAACAATAACGTGGTTAATGAGAATCCAAACAATGGAAACCAAATGGATAATAGTGCCGTTCAACACATAGTGGCACAAGGAATTATAGATGCAATGTCATTTATTATTCAAACAGTTCAAGAAGCGAATAATAAAAGTAAGCATAGTAGTAAGCGACCAAGTGAACCGGAACACAGCGTGAACAATGGACTCATACTTCAAGCGCCCATTCCCAAAAGAAGAAGAACCATGTCATATGGTTGTTCTTATAAAGAATTCTGGTCCTGTAAACCAATAGAATTCCCGGGTAATGAATGACCCATTGCAGCTCTACGCTGGATAGAGAAAACTGAGGCTGTTCTGAAAATAAGCAAGTGTGCTGAAGAAGATAGGATAATGTTTGCTTCTAATTTATTTAAGAATGCAGCTCTAGAATGGTGGAACACTATCCTTCAGTCAAAAGGAAGTGATAGAGTTTATAGCATGGAATGGGAGGAATTCAAAAATATGGTGGAAAGAAAGTTCTGCCCTCCCAATGAAAAGGAACAGATAGCAAATAAATTTCTGAATCTTAGAATGACCGGGGTAGATAGTAAGGGTTATACTACCACATTCTTTGAATATGCTAGGATAGTACCAACCCTTGCATCACCTGAGCCGGTATTAATCTCCCGTTACATCTGGGGATTAATTGGAGAAATTAGACATGTAGTCAAGGCAGCTAGACCCCAAACCATAGAAGAAGCTATAGAACTAGCTAATACCTTGACAGATGAGTTAATCCGTACTAGAGAAGAAGACCAGAGGAGAAACCTGACCCAAAGGCTTACTCAAGAATTCCGTTCTGGAAATTTCAACCGTGGGAATGTAGGTTCTACCTCTGCACCATACTGCAAGATCTGCAAGAAGAAGCATTCTGGAAAATGCTCCACTCACTACAATTACTGTAAGGCACCAGGACACAAGGAAGAAGATTCCAGGAGAAAAACCAGTAATGGAATGTGCTTTAACTGTGGAGAAAAAGGTCATATCAAACCAAACTGTCCGAAGTTAGCCCCAGCTACAAACAACAAGAACACTAAAAATGCTAGAGCATTTGTTCTAACTGCAGATGAAGTCAGGATGATTCCGGACATCATAGCTGGTACGTTTTTAGTTAATGATATTTTTGCTAAAGTATTATTTGACTCTGGTGCAAACCAAAGTTTTATTAATACTTCGTTTTGCAAACTCCTAAATCAATCATTAACTAAACTACCACAAGAATGTCTCGTAGAGACAGCAAATGGAGAAACCGTTAGGATTTCTGAAATCTTGCAGGGAGCAAGAATAGAAATTTTTAATCAAAAATTTATTGCAAACCTTTACCCAATGAATCTGGCTGGACTCGATGTTCTGTTAGGAATGGATTGGTTAATAGCCAATAAAGCCAGTATTTTATGTGATCAAAAGTCAATTCAAGTAAAGTCACCAAAGGGTGAAAAGATCACAATTAAAGGAGATACGCCATCTAGATCCACTAAATTCATCTCTGTGATGAAAACTGCAAGCTATATAAGAAAAGGATCTATAGTGTATTTGATTTCTATAATAACTAACACTAAAGGAAAAGAATTAAAAGATATTCCAGTAGTGTCCCAGTTTTAAGATGTCTTTCCAGAGGAATTGCCAGGACTACCGCTAGACAGGGAAGTTGAATTCAGAATCCACCTGCTACCAGGGACAACACCAATTGCCAAAGCACCTTACTGTTTGGCACCCGCTGAAATGCAGGAACTGAAAAACTAATTAGATGAATTGTTGGAGAAAGGATTTATACAGCCAAGCTCATCACCATGGGGAGCACCGATATTATTTGTTAAAAAGAAGGACGGATCAATGCGTATGTGCATTGACTACCGTGAATTGAACAAGGTCACGATTAAGAATCGGTATCCATTACCGAGGATCGATGATCTGTTTGATCAACTTCAAGGAGCTCGATTTTTCTCTAAAATTGATTTAAGATCAGGATATCATCAATTAAAGGTACAGGAAGAGGACATTCCTAAAACCGCATTCAGAACAAGGTATGGTCATTATGAATTTACTGTCATGCCATTTGGTTTAACCAATGCCCCAGCTGCATTTATGGACATGATGAACCGAATATGTAAGCCATATTTGGATAAATTCATAATTGTCTTCATAGATGATATTCTAATTTACTCGAAGAGTAAAGAGGAGCATGCAAAGCACTTGCACTTACTTTTAAGTTTATTAAGAAAGGAAAAGCTTTATGCTAAGTTTTCAAAGGGCGAATTTTGGTTAGAACAGGTACAATTTCTTGGACATTTAGTTAATCATGAAGGAATTCATGTGGATCCAACAAAGATAGAGGCAATTACCAAATGGAAAACTCCTGAGTCACCAACCGAGGTTAGAAGTTTCTTAGGATTGGACGGTTATTATAGAAGATTTATTCGAGATTTTTCTGGAATAGCCATTCCTTTAACTAAGTTAACCTGTAAATCTATTAAGTTTGAATGGGATCAAAACAAGAAGAAGCCTTTAGAATCCTTAAGCAAAGATTAACCCATGCACCCATACTAGCATTACCAGAAGGAACTGAAGACTTTGTAGTCTATTGTGATGCTTCTAAGTTAGGTTATGGATGTGTATTGATGCAACGTCAAAAGGTTATAGCTTACGCATCTAGACAGCTTAAGAATCATGAAGAGAATTATTCAACCCATGATTTGGAATTAGGAGCCATAATTTTTGCCCCTAAGATTTGGAGACATTATCTTTATGGTAGTAAGTTTACCATATTCACAGATCATAAGAGCTTAAGGTATGTTTTTGGGCAAAAAGAATTGAATATGAGACAAAGACGCTGGATGGAATTGCTTAGCGATTATGATTGTAATATTCAGTATCATGCAGGAAAAGCCAATGTGGTGGCTGATGCTTTAAGTCGAAAGTATCATGAAAGGCCAAAAAGGGTACGTTCTCTTAAATTATATCTACAAGTAGATTTAAATGATCAGATTAGAGAAGCACAAGAATCAGTAATCAAGGAAGATACTGAAAAACTAAGAGGAATAATTAAGGAATTAGAACAAGGAACAGATGGAATTTGGAGATTTCATCAAAAGAGAATGTGGGTACCTAAATTAGGAAATTTACGCCACCATATATTAGAAGAAGCCCATAAATCTAAATATACGATGCATCCGGAAAATGATAAGATGTACCAGGATTTAAGGAAAAATTTCTGGTGGATAGGAATGAAAAAGGATATAGCAGCCTATGTTTCTAAATGTTTAACTTGCTCACAAGTTAAAGCTGAACATCAGAAACCCTCAGGTTTATTACAGCAATTAGAAATGCCAGTTTGGAAATGGGAATTGATAACAATGGATTTTGTTACCAAATTACCCAAAACAAGAAAAGGTAATGATACAATCTGGGTGATTGTAGATAGGCTAACCAAGTCAGCTCATTTCCTACCGATGAAGGAAACCTTTAGCATGGAACAATTAGCTAAATTGTATGTAAATGAAATTGTTTCATTACATGGAATACCTTTATCAATTGTTTCTGATAGGGATAGCCATTTTACCTCTCATTTTTGGTCAAGTTTCCAAAAAGCAATGGGAACCAAATTGAACCTAAGCACCGCTTATCATCCTCAAACGGACGGGCAAAGTGAAAGGACAATTCAGACCATGGAAGACATGTTTAGAGCTTGTGTAATTGATTTCGGTGGTAATTGGGACGAACACTTACCTTTGATAGAATTTTCTTATAATAACAGTTATCACACAAGTATTGATGCTGCACCATTTGAAGTACTTTATGGACGGAAGTGCAGAACCCCAGTCTGTTGGGCAGAAATTGGCGAAAAACAACTATCTGGACCCGAGATAGTACAAGAAACAACTGACAAAATCATTCAAGTCAAGGAACGACTGAAAGTAGCACGTGATCGACAGAAGAGCTACGCTGATAACAGACGTAAGCCGTTAGAATTCCAAGTAGGTGATAAAGTGTTACTAAAAGTCTCTCCTTGGAAAGGAGTGGTAAGATTCATCAAAAGAGGAAAGCTAAGTCCCAGGTATATTGGACCTTTTAAGATTATTAGAAGAATAGGACCTGTAGCCTATCAGCTACAACTGCCAGAGGAAATGGCAGGAATACATGATGTATTTCATGTATGTAATCTCAAAAAGTGCCTAGCTGATGAATCACTCGTAATACCTCTCAAGGATATAAAGGTAAATGAACAACTCAAATTTGTAGAGAGGCCTCTACAGATTGAAGATAGGAAAATAAAGAATCTCAAACATAAGAGATTAGTTCTGGTCAAAGTGAAGTGGGACTCCAAAAGAGGACCTGAGTACACATGGGAGCTTGAATCAGAAATGCAAAAGAAATATCCACACTTGTTCCAGTAGATCTCGAGGACGAGCTCTAAAACAAGGTGGGGAGGATGTAACAACCCTCGGTAAAACCAACACCCTCATAATAGTTCTGACACCCTAGTATATTTTAAAAATGTCTCAACGTATCTTATATTACACCCCGTATGTGAAAACCGAGCCCAAATTAGATTATAACATATAAAATAAATTAAAAACAATAAATCTTAAGCTGAGGCGGGCCGCGTAGACCCACCCCAACCATTCACGCGGGCCGTATGAAGGTGCAAACCGGATTCCTTTGATTTCTTTAAGTTGAAGTGGGCCGCGTAACAGTTCTCGATAGTTAACGCGGGCCGCGAGTGACCTAAGTTGTGGCACAGCCCTGAGCTGACACGTGTCGATATCGTGTCGAACCTAGTAGATGACCGGGCCAAGCTATTGTGTTGACCAAGGTTGACGCGGGCCGCGTAACCTTGGCCTGTGCTTTACGCGGGCCGCGTGGAGACCAGATTTCAGCCCTATATAAGAAGGCAACGGGCCTTCAGTTCCGATCGTTCATTTTCTTTCTTTCAATCTAAATTTCTGTAGTAGAGTTATTATACTCGGGTATTATACCCCCTAAATAGCGAGGTTCTGCTACGATGTAAGTATTATAACCCCTGGAGACGTATTAGATACGCTGCCCGATTGATCTAGGGTTCCGTAACGGCTGTCGTGGTTCTGCCCGACGTAGTCGTTGGAATGCCGTCTCGGGGAGGGTACTACTAATGTTAAAATGGGTTATTATACTAACACACGTGCATTTGTGTAAATAATAGATTATTCCCAGGAAATCATTACTGAAAACCCTAAGACAGCAATGTGAGTTGATCCACTTTTTGTAAACCTTTTGTTAATTGTTTTTACAAAACCTTAAATACCTTTCCATGCGAATAACAGTTATTGAGTATTTGTAAGAATACAATTATCGTGGGTATGTTGGGGTTTTGTATACAAAATTTGTTACCACCTGGTCAAGGAGTAACATTTCCACAAGTCAGGTCTGACAGTACCGACGGGTGATAATTGGTATAACTTGGAAACAAATGTAATTGCGGGATCGCCCTCAATACTGTACACTGTGAAATGGTTTTACTTAAAACTTGATTAAACTGGGACTCACTCACCAATATTTCCCACTGACAAAATGTTTTTAAAACGCGTTTCAGGTAACAAAATGTGAAAGCCAAATAGAAGCCAGCTGGACAGCACTGAAGGCTTGGAAAAGTGGCAATAAAGTTACCTAAGAATAAAATAGATGTTTTTATTAAAGGAAATAGGATTTATTCCCATGAAATGTGTGTACTGAAAACTTGGGTTTTACCCATGTGTTTAATATTATAAAACGTGGTGGTTTACTCTGATTAAATATTTCCTAACTACTGTCCTGATGAAAATTTCCGCTGCCAAATTGGATAAATAAACGTGATACCACCGAAACTGGCTCGCGGCCGCCCGTTCCCGGGAACCAGGGATCGAGGGTTGTGACAGTTTAAGAACTTATTAGCTATTTGTTATTTTTCATTGGGAGGATAAAATTTTCTTTCGACCATGTTCTTAAACTCAGTCCATTCCATATTATAGACTCTGTCACGTCCCCTAGACTGGAGAATAGTGTTCCACCATTCTAGAGCTGCATTCTTAAAAAGATTGGAAGCAAACATGATTTTATCTTCCTCTGCACACTTGCTTATTTTTAAGGCTGCCTCAGTCTTTTCTATCCAACGTAGAGCTGCAATGGCTCCTTCATTACCAGATGTAGGATCGAGGATTCGTCCAATACGAGTCAATCAGAGTCAAATCTAGTTTCTAGAAAGGCGGAATCAGACTAGAAACTGTCAATCAGTGTTAGAATAGGAGTAGAAGAGTAGAAAGTCACTTTAAACATGTTCTCCATTCATATAAAACGTTTTGGTACAGAGAGAATCTGACAGCACTTCGTTTCACAATTCTCTGGAAAGTTACAAATGAAAAACGCTACTTGCCTATTTATAGGCTCACCAGGTCGCATGGGATAAACAACCCAGACCGCATGAACTGACAACTTCCACTTCGTGCGACCTGACCTTCCAGGTCGTACCAACTGGCCAATAATACATAAACTTTACATTTTTCAACCTATTACATACAATTGACACGACACAGACTGATAACGCAGGCGATAGACATTATGTATCAACAAACTCCCCCTTGGATATTGCCGCAGTCTTCAGTCAGCCTGTCTTCAAAACCTTCTTCACGAAGACTTAAAAAATTCTTCTCTTTGCTTCGGCTTTTTCAATAACGCTTTCCTAAGTTGTTCCTTCTCTTTAGCAGCTCTCTTTTCTTCCTCAGCAAGCCTTTGCACACATGTAACTCTAGCAATCCTGTCTTTTTCTTTACGCTCTTCTCTCTCCTTCTCAGCTTTCAAAAATTCTTCTCTTTCAATCTCTCTCCAGTTTGATAACCACATATTTTCAGAATTTATACCTTTCTGAAAACATATTGTAGCAACTTTCTGAAACTACAGAGCTTGTTCTTTATCTTCTGTCTTATATCCGATCTTGTTCACAAACAAACATTCAATATCCTTCGCAGAATAGTTCACTATCCACATCGGATCATACAGATGAATGTATCTGCTTTCATTCCCAACTCGGTACACAATTATTGCTTCAGTCGTCATGCAACTATACACCCAGCATACAAACCCTTCATGAAAATTATGTTCCATCTTCGGCAATGCAATATTCTTTATGACCCTGGGCTTCTTGATCTGCAGAATTGTTTCTTCAATGCCTGTAACAGGATCCGTCTTCTTGACTTTCTTAGGATAATGTGGCTTCCAGTGACGAAATTCTTTGAAAGCTTCAAATTTCATCAAGCCCCATGTTGGCATATCATGAACTCTGACCGGATATGATAACGTTCTTACTTTGGGCAACTCTTCAACATCCCACCAAGGCAGAGACATTATATCTTGAATATACTGGAAATACTAAACGCCAAATTCTCTTTTGATAGCATAAGCGTTGAATTGTGGCAGATAACCCCAACTTATGATATCACCCAGAGAAACATCTCTATCTCTTCTGTAATACTGCAGTGGTCTTTTGTATTTCCTATCCGTATCCTTCCTGAACCACTTCTTTCTTTCTTCACGTTGTTCTTCTTTCGAAATTTCTTTAAAACTCTTACTCTTGACACTTTCAGCAATTTTTTTTCTCAATTCATCTTCATTTGCTTTACTGAAAAACTCAGCAAGAGTTGGAAAGCTAGAAGTATCAACATTAACATTCGCAGACTGATCATCATCACCCCAGTCTTCTACTTCCACTTTATCATAATTATAAGCTTCTTCAACGTACTTGTACTGATATTCAGATTGCTGATTGATGTCAAATTCATTCAATTCCTTTTCAAAATCAAAGTTAAAATTATCTTCTTCAACATGCATCATCTTTATGATCTCAGCTCTTATGTAAGTATGCAATATCTCACCTTCCTCTACATCATGTTCAAGACGTAGAATCAATCCTGTATCCTGATCAACACTTTCATCAACCTTTTCAGCATCATCATGCTCCCCCTTTCCTCCTGCATTTTCTGGTTCTTCGTTTGCATCGTCTTGAAGATATTCATCAATATTCTCTTCTTGTGACGCTTCAGTTACTTTTATACCAGAATTACCTTGATCAGCATCATCATTTCCATCATCATCATCACTATGTACAGAATATACTTCATCTGCATCATCTTTCAGATTATCATCTTCATCTTCTTCATCATCTTCATCATTGTCGTTAATCTCACCAGAAACTGAAGTTATTGGACAAGGATCTAGAACTTTTGTCGGCTCAGTCAGAATAATTGCCCTTTCAGTCACTTGAATATTATCTTCAACTAGAACACTTTTACCCTTATCTTTCATTCCAGCTTCTATTTCAGCTTCACGTTTTGCTCTAACTTCCTCAGGTTCTATCTCTTCAAACCTTTGCTCAATTGGCTTTCCAACACTTTCTTTAACATATACTCTTCATGTTCTTTCTTAGCATTCTTGGCTTCTAACTCTTTATTTTTCAACTTAAAGTACTCATTCTGCTCATCCCTTCGAGACTTTTCTTCTTCCAATTCAACTATTCGAACTTTCAGGATATCTATGTCGGCTTGATCAGCTTCAATCTTTTTCAATAGAGATGAATTCTCCGATTCAACAGACTTTAAACGTTCCTCCAACTTCTTTTTCTCACTCACCACATCATTCATCTTCTTTTCTAACTTCTTCACAAGATCATCATTTACAAAGCTAAAATCATCAAGCTGTTCAAGAACTGTACTCTCTGGAATATGTGGAAAATTTCCAAAACCAGACGATCCAGGAGTAGTATGAACTGGTGGTGGTGTGATTGGTGGTGTTTGTTGGATATTTGGTGAAGTTATTGGTGATTGTACATGAATAGGTGATGAAATGCGATGTTGTGGTGATGATTGTGGTGATTGTAAATGTTCTGGTGATGGTTATTGTGGTGGTGATTTTGGTTGATTTTGTGGTGGTGGTGGTGGTGGTGGTTTAGATTGTGGTTCTGGTGGTGGGTTTAATTTCAGCTTGAATTTTAATTTTCGTGCTGCTGGAGTTCCGACACGTTTTCTTGATGTAGATTTCTTTCTACCTCCAGAAGATGGTGATTTTACAACCTGAACATCCTCTGGTGGAACATACGTTTCATCATTATCCGAACCCCTCTTTCTCTTCTTTTTTTTTCTCTCTATCTTTTGGATCATAGTTTTCTCTAATCCAATGATCAACTTCAGGATCTGTATCACTTTCTGCACCAGATAAACTCTTTTCAACATCATCAACCACTTTCTTACCAACTGCTTTCTCAGCTTCTAACGTATCATCAATATCTTTCAACAACCGCTCGGTTTCAGGAGTTAATGGATCTTGATCTTTTTCAACATCAGCTTCTGTTTCATCAACTTCTGGTTCAACAACTAGCATTGTTTCAACTGCTTTCTTTCTACATTTCTTCTGTGGTTGAGAAGATGATCCTTCTTCAGCTTGAGCTTTTGGTGTAGGAGTTCTCTTTCCACCTTTTTTCTTTTCTTTTTCCACCTTTGTATACCAATCATTTCGAGTTTGGCTGAAATCTTCTAACTTGGTTAATTCATCAGTTGTACTTTTTTCTTTCATCTCAGCATCATTCCTACACTTCAAATGATTTACTGGATCTGGATCTTCATACTTTTCATCTTTGATGAATCCGAAAAACTCTGTCTTCTTCGGTTCTGGCCAATTCTTTGTGTACATCCTTTGACCATCCTAAGCATACATCCTTTGACCATCCTTTCTGGAAACCCTGTTGGCGAATTATCATCATCTGGAAATCTAACACTTCTCGTACAAGCTGTTCGGTGATTATAATTTCTTTATCTTCATTATCTATACGAACTATTGAATTAATGATATCATTCACGTCATCATAAGTAGCTTTCTTCCAAAATCGATCAACATGAGATTTGAATACTTTGTGTTGATCCGTTAAAGCCTTTTGAATCGGTAAACACTTCATGAACGGCAAAATTTCCTTAAAAACGACCATCTTTGATAATGTTTCATCGTAAACACAGCAAGTATTGTGCGATGATTCAAATTCTACGTTCGATGCCTGAAACACAAACATAAACAAACAAGTTAAACATTTTGCACAAATTTCAAGACAGATTTATCATTCATACGATCTGGTATTCATGCGATCTGATGTTCACATGATCTGACCATTTCATACGGTCTGGTTAATTCAAACGAGTTGACCATCTCAAACGATGTGGATCCCAAGCGAGTTGATCAATTTCAAATGATGTGAACCCCAAACGATTTGGCCAATTCATGCGATCTGGAACATCAAACAATCCGGCCATCTCGTGCGAACTGGATCATCACTTCGTTTGAATCAACATTTATGAACAGTAAAATTTGCAGGTGATTAAAACGTGTTTTTATAATGAAATTGATAACCTAGATATATTCTATAACAAATTCCGATCACATTGAAATGATTTTTATTTGATTTAGTCCATTTTACAAGCCTAGATATAAGTTCAAACATTCGGTTCATTCGATGTCATACGAGTTCATGAGATTCAGTTCAATTAAGCATCAAATAGTACCTTTCCCATGATATAAATTGTGTAAACCAACTTATACAATGAATCCGAACAACAAGATCACTAGATTAAGGCTTAAAAACCAAGAAATCAAACAAATCTCTCAAGTCGCTTGAGGAAGGTGTCTGATGCGGTGTGATGTGAAACAGAAACGTTCACGCGATCTGGTCTCCCCTTTATATAGAGGATCCAGGTCGTGCGAGATGAATGATTGAAACATTTTGAGGAGTTCGTGCGGTTTGGCCTTGTTTGACACTGTTTGGCCAGCTCGCACAAGTTGGCACCTCGTGTGAACCAACTGATTTTCATAATTTTTGAATTTTTTAATCTTTTTTACTTTTTACCAACACACTCAGTTTACCAAGTCCAAGTTAATGACCTTGGCTGACCAAATTCTGATCTCGCTGACATTTTTAAACAAATTAAGTTCAAATTAATGAACTTTTAAACATTTTGAGCAATTACCAACATTTTTCTCAAACTTTTTCTTAACCAACCCAAATGATCCAACATGTTTAGCACTGTGGGACTTTGATCATCAAATCCCCAACGTCTGTTGTCGAAAATAAGATGAAGTATCAAATCTTTTTGGATTTTTCAACATTTTGCTAAACAAATAGGAAATCTTTTTGGATTTTAAGAAATAGGAAACTGTACAAACATATTTACAGACATCCTTTTTTTGTGAGTTTGTGTAAGAGGATCATATCAGTTTTTGAGACTGATCACTAACACCGTTGATCTTGATTTAACTTTAAATCTTAAACAAATTCACTTCTGATTGTCATTATTGTTGTCCACTTAAACTTCTACACAAGTTTCAATTGATTCAAGATACGGATTAGTGTTTTAAAGACTTAAACTTATTCGCGTGTCCCACCTCAGAATATACTCCTGTATCAAAATTCCCTAGATTCAGTCTTACAGGTGAGTATACCAATCTGATATCTGTTTCTGGGTTAGTGCGAGACCTTGAGAGCTCAGGTATGAACTACCGTTCAGTCAAAGAGATGAAGGCTCGACTCTAGGTGTGTTCCCTTTAGGGAATCTTTTCTTCAACTGCAATTGATTCATATCTTTCGATATTTTTCAATTTTTATGCAGAGGGTGAACTTTCAAAGCGCATAAAGTATTATACTAGGTCTAGGCCATTGCTTCCGCAATATCAGAAGACCAGGTATAATACCCCAGATATCAAACAGTATAAAGACCTAGTATCTCAGAATCAGACAATCTCTCAAACAAGATTTCGGGGGTTACCCATATATCCGAGAGATGTTCCCCACGAGATAAGCAAGTATTGATATTTAGGTTTATATCTCGAAAACAATCTACTAGTCGTGTGAAGTCTACTGGCACATCATCAATCAGACTTGTTTAAAATCATTTTGACTTTCCATTTCTTTAGCATGTTGTGATAGTCCACTGATTTACTATCATTTCCTCTTTTTCACAACAAAACTCATTTTGTCTTTTTCAATGTTTTTGTATTTATGAAATTTTATCATGTTTTTGTATTTTCTATAAACTTTCTCCCCCCTAAAATCAAAACATATTTTTGTGTTTTTGGTTTTATCAAAAGCAGTAAAGAAACTATACAGAAAACATGACAACTAGACGTAGATCACTTCTGATCGTCGTCCTCCTCGGCCACACACTCAACCACCCTCCCAGAAAACAAATTCTTTAACCCGTTCAATTTTAAAAGATAATTAAATCTTGTTTTATCAAAGGGTTTTGTGTAAAAATCAGCTCTCTTATCATCGGTGTGAATATAATCAATTCGAATCAATTTTTTCTCGTAGAAATCACGAATAAAATGATGTCCAATCTCAATATGTTTTGTTTTTGAGTGTTGTACCGGATTTTTAGTGATATTAATGGCCGCCTCGTTGTCCACAAAAATTGGTGTGTCTAAGAATTGCAAACCATAGTCCCTCATTTACTGTTGAATCCAGAGAATCTGGGAGTAACAACTGGAAGCCGAAATGTATTCAGCCTCACAGGTCGAGAGAGCGACTGTAGTCTGTTTCTTACACTGCCAAGTGATTAGCCGAGTTCCGAAGAACTGACAACCAGCAGTTGTGGACTTAGCGTTTAACTTACAGCACCCGAAATCAGAGTCAGAGTATCCAGTTAGAGAGAAGTCACCGGATCGGGGATACCACAAGTCGGTGCTTGGGCAACCTTTGAGATACCGTAAGATTCTCTTCACTATCGTCATGTGTGATGCTCTGGGACTTGACTGGTACCGGGCGCAGAGGCAAGTTGGATACATGATGTCCGGTCTTGATGCTGTCAGATATATTAGCGATCCAATGACTGACCGATATTGCGTTTCATCCACTTTCTCACCACTTTCATCCGGACATATGCCATGATTAGTAGCCAGGGGGTTGATGCGGGAGATGATTCGGACATATTGAATTTGTCCAACACATCATTCACATATTTGATCTGGTGTATGAAGATTCCATCGGGCAGTTGCTCAACTTGAAGACCTACGAAGAACTTCATCTCCCCCATTGAACTCATTTCAAACTTCTTTTTCATGACCTTCTCAAATTCTGTACACAACTCTTCATTCGTTGATCTGAAAATTATATCATCCACGTATATCTGCACGATAAGTAGATGTCCTGCAACCTCTTTAGTGAACAAGGTACTATCGACAGTCCCTCTGGTGAACCCGTTGGTCAGCAGATGCTGGGAAAGTGTCTCGTACCAGGCTCTCGGGGCGTGGTGTAATCCGTATAACGCCTTGTCGAGTAGATACACCTTGTCTTTATGTACAGGATCGGTAAAAACCGGTGGTTGTCCGACGTACACTTCTTCTTTAATCTTTCTGTAGAGGAATGCAGATTTGACATCCAGTTGGTAGACCTTGAATCCCTTCCATGACGCGAACGCCAAGAAGATTCTGATTGCCTCAAGTCGAGCAACGGGAACATATACTTCAATAAAGTCAATCCCTTCTTGCTGACTAAATCCTTGGACTACCAAACGTGCTTTGTTCCTTACTATAACCCCTCTATCATCTCTTTTACATTTGAAGACCCACTTGGTCTTGATCAACTTCTGATCTGCCGGGAGATCAACCAACCTCCACACTCCAAGCTTTTCAAACTGTTGTAACTCCTCTTGCATTGCATTTACCCAACTCTCTTCGGTCAATGCTTCTTTATACGTTTTCGGCTCTACCTGCGAGATAAAACATTTTAATAAGAAGTCTACTTGTAAAGGTGCTACAGAAGAGTAAAAACATGTAAGCCCTTTGTTTATTTGTTCGCGGGTTTTCACGCCACTTTGAAGGTCACCAATGATTTGTTCTGACAGATGGTAAGATAACGTTCTTGGCATGACTGTATCCGGTATGCTCACTTCCGATTGCAAATTTGTTATATTCTGATCACCCGTGTGATCAACAGCGTTTGAAGTTGCAATATTTGGTTCCTCGTCATAAATCGGATCGGTTTCCGATTATGAGTCATCAGATTGGTCAAATATTGGAGCTGTTTCTTCTGGGGGTACATGTGCAATTCCACTTGGACCAGCCTCATGATCATTTGAACCCACGGTGGGCGAAGAAACTACCAACGGTCTCGGCACTTGTTCTTGTGAAAGAGACTGCTGTTGTTGGTATAAGAATGCCAGTTCCTCCTCATTCGGCTCTGTCAGCAAATGGAATGACTCCCAGAGATTATCGTAATCAAATAGCAACCTGTTTCCGGGAAATTGATTCGGAGCAGTAAACCTTTGACAGTCAACGTGTTGAACTTGTATGATCTTCCCCAAACTCGGAACAAAAACTCTCTTAAACGGACTAGCGTAACCTACAAAAAAACCTTCATTAGCTTTTGCACCAAATTTACCGTCTGGATCAACGAATGTGCATGGTGATCCAAATGGTTCTAAGTATTTCAGATTGGTTTGTAAAGATGAAGTAATTCAAAACAAGTTTTCTTGAACTTCTTCACCGTAAGAACCCGATTGAGCGTGTAACATCCGTAGCAACCGCTTCACTCCAAAAATATACCGGTAATTTCGAATCTGCTAACATGGTACGAGCTGTTTCGATCAACGTACGATTTTTCTGTTCTGCGACACCTTTTTGTTGAGGATTATACGGTGCGCTGAATTCATGAAGAATACCCTTATCGTTGCAGAATTCGAGCATACGATTGTTCTTGAATTCCGTGCCATTGTCGCTTCGAATACATCTAATCGGTAGTTTGTAAACATTCTCCATCTTTTTTAATAGCCTCATCAAAGAATCAAACGTTTCCTCTTTTTTCTCTAGAAACAACACCCAGGAGAATCTTGTAAAGTCATCAGTGACAACTAAACAATATAGATCTCCACTTATGCTTTTCACATTTACCGGTCCGAACAGATCCATATGGAGTCTTTCTAGCGGTAATCTGATGGAGTTCAAGAGCTTTTTCGGGTGCAATTTCTTCGTCTTCTTCCCTTTCTTGCATTCAATAAAGTCATCGTTAAGATGGAAGCTTTTCAAATTAACACCTTCTACAAGATCATTATGAACTAAAAAGTTCATCTTTCGCAAATGAATATGCCCCATTTTATGATGCTACATGATGGATTCTTTTTCAGTCGCCTTCGTCTTACTCACAAAGCAATGTGCCTTCTTATCTGTCGTTGTTGCAACGCTCATGTCTAGTATATAGAGATCGTTTTCACGAGGAGCGCGCATCAACACCATTTCTTCGGGTATCTTAAACCCTGGTTTAAGAATCAGACATTCATCTTTTGTAAAATGAACAGTGAAAGACTTATCACAAATCTGAGAAATACTCAACAGATTGTTTTCTAACTCTGCAATGTAATTCACTTTATCAAATGATACGACCCCGTTAGTAAGTATTCCTTCTCCAACAATTCTTCCACCTTGAGTTCCAGCAAACCCGACATAACCTCCATTGATTGATTTGACATCGTATAGAAGTGCTAACATCCCTGTCATGTGTCGTGAGGCGTCGCTATCCATTATCCATTTCGAAATGATAAACCCTGGAAGCCCCTACACACGTCAAAAGACATTTACTTAAACAATGATACCCAAGATTTTTCAACATTTGGTACACTACCAAAAACAATATCATGAGCTACTATGTCAAGTTTTGGAATGTTAAAAACAACATTTGGAACATCGGTTTCTAGTTTTGATTTTAGAGCTCCCTCCTTGATAGGTGGAAATTCTTCAATCAACTTTTCTAACTCAAACTCATTTTTCTCATTATTGGTTGCACAGATTTTTGGTTCAGATTTTAAAACCTCTTCCATTTTCTTGTATTCAAAAGAACGTTTAGGTTTCTCCACCCATGATTGACTTTGGGAAGTCTTTGTTTTGGAATAAACCTTTGAAGTCTTTTGTGATTTTGAAGATTCACCAATTTCAAAAGTTGATTTTGGTTCTTCGATAGTAATCCGTTCTCAGACCGGCACTTCACTAGTGAGTGAGCAGAAGGCCTGAAAAGTTGAGAATGTTGAAGAAAAGTTTGTAAAACTAGAAGTTTGTTTAGAATTAGGTGAAATCAGTGTTTAAACATTGTAGAAATCCTTTGGATCTGAGTTGTTCTTGGTGGAATGAGGTCACACTTTGGTGTTCTTGAGAACCCATGATGACATCATCCTAAAACAGCCCAAATCTAGAGGTTTCATGGTGAAAAGTTGAGATTTAATGGTGAAAATGATGAGAAAGTGTGTGTAGATCAAAGAAGTACAAGATTGGAGATGAAAACTTACAAGAATCGTGAGGAATCAAGAGAAAAGTGGCTGAGAAGTCGAAGGGTCGGAGGAGAGCTGTCACATCACATGAACAGTGATGTGACAGGTGCTATTTATAGGTGAAGAGAGAAAGGCGGTGCAGAGGAGACGGATCGGAGGGCCTTCCGATCGGATGGCCATCCGATCGGATGGTCATCCGGATGGATGACCATTCGATCGAATGGTCCTTCGATCGGATGGTTCAAGTGGGTTAGTTTCCGACTTTTTGTTTCGTGCGTTGAGCGTTGCGATGCGTTGCGAGTAAGCGATGCGATAGTATTAGTTACACAAATAACATAATTCCTACTAATCACAAAAGTAAACCTTATATTTCGAGTTCACGATGAGATTGTGTTGCAATAGAGTTGCGATTGCGTTTTCGAATAATCACCTCAAACATAAATAAACATGCACAAGTAACACATAATGGCACACACACACGTAAAACAATATCCAGAACTCATAATTCGTATTGCGATGCGATAGTGATGAGATATCGATAAGTAGATGAGCGTTTAATAGCAATTTATTGCATTTACTCCACATAATACAACTAAAGTAACACAAATTAAAGTATTGATTATCGAGTCGAAGAGTACAAGTAATAATTAAGCAAGGAATGACAGATCGAATTAGCAATCTTTTCTTCCTTTGACTTTGACATTGACTTGTACTTTGACTTCAAAAAGTCGGGTTGTTACACCTACCTCTGCCAACATGCATTAAATCACCCGATGATCCACCTGAATTTCTTCTTCTGTCATCTTCGCCCAAAATGAGATCCCGCATCTTCACAAACGTAAACTTGCTCGTATCTGAAGAGCTCGTAACAGTAGTTACGGTTCCGGACCAAATATCGGGTAATGAAGACAATAACAATAGGGCTTGAACCTCATCATCAAACTTGATGTTCACAGACACCAAACGAGACAATATCAAGTTTAAGTTATTGATGTGCGTTGTAACTGAATCACCTTCCCTCATCCTAGTATTCACAAGCTCTCGAATAAGATAAACCTTGTTCGTTGCAGAAGGCTTCTCATACATGTTCGATAATGTTGCCATCATTCCTCTAGCTGAGGTCTCCTTCTGGATGTTGAATGCAACATTCTCCGATAGAGAAAGCGTTATAACTGCTCTGGCTTTCTTATCCATCCTATCCCAATCTGCTTGTGGCATTTTTTCTGGCCTTTCATCCTCGAGCACTACATCTAAGTCCTTCTGACAAAGTAATGCTTCAATCTGCATCTTTCACCAACCAAACTTTTTCCCGTCAAACTTTTCGATTTGCACCTTCCCGTCTTCTGCCAAGATAACAAATAACACAACAAAACGAAACTAAAAGTGAAAAAGTAGACTAAAAGGAAAATCAGCACTAAAACAATTGAAACCAAATGACACTTGATCACTGGCGTACGATTTTGTTTCTCTAAATTCTTGGGTTGATAAGATCCTTGCCAAAGATTGAGGGGTCTTTTTGCAAACAAGGGAAACTTGATTTTCCCTTTAAGAAACAAAAAAAAAAAAGAACGCCCAGTTCTTTCTTCTTCCTGCGCTCTGCTCTCTGCACTCCACAAAATCAGTCACCAAAGTGCAAAATCAAAAGCCCTAATCTTCGATTTTGGAACCCTAGATGCGATATCTAGCAACAATGGTCTTCAATTTTGTAACCCTAGGCAGCGGCTACTGGGTTATCGAAACCCTAGTCGCAATCTACAGCAGAGTCTTCAATCGGAGCCCTAATCGATTAGGAACTGACGGCGGTGGTGGCGGCTGGTTCAGAAACCCTAGACGCTATGCCTGCGACTGTGACTGAAACTCGAGACCACGACTTGTTCTTCGACAGGTAAGTGTTCTTCTTCACCTCTTACCTAGTTTGTGTGAATCGATCAAGAGCCTGAGCTCTGATACCAGTTGTTAGGACCAGAACACGAATCACACAAACAATATAAAAATATGCAGCAAGCACACACACTCACGCACTCTAAATCACAAGAACACATGATTTATAGTGATTCGATCAAGCTTGATCTACATCCACTCCCACAACTAGTTCTCTTCTGTATTAGGTGCTCAAAAAATTTACAGACATGAATGAGAAGTATATATAGGGGAACAATTAGGGTTGTTGACTTTAAACTACATTAATAAAGAACACTCCTGCTAGATGCAGAAGGAGTGTAACAAAGAACACCCCTGCTAGTCAAATCATCCACAACCCAACACATACTAGTCATTTTCCCTAACTACTAAGTCAAGTATAATTGGTTTAACTAACATAAACAACAATCAAGTTAACATACAGGCATTTTAGAAATCAACAAATACAAGTGCACCGTTATGTAAAACAGCTACAAAGGTCATGGAATATCTAACCTTTAAATCACAATGTTCGCAGAAATAATGCTTGCACTTCGTCGCACTCGATCAACAAACAGTTACCTGTAGATAAAACAAGCAAACAGAAGTCCATCCTCATCATCATCCTCTTCCTGATCATCATCATCATCCTCATCATCTCCTTTCATTGCCTATTTCCTCTTCCTCCTCACCTTCTCAGCTTCATCCCACCATCTCTCCATCTGCAATCCCAACTTATACTCCCTACAAACATGCGTAAACTTACACGAATCACCATGCCCAAAATACCCACTCTCCTTATAATCCTTACAAATATCTGGCTGGTAACCTTGGTGAAACTGTAACATGAGTCGTAGCCCTCAATGGTCCATGCGAACAACACGCTTTCTTGCTAGCAACTGTCTTGCTACGTATTTTTTATATTCCCTAATTAAATACAAACTGAAAAGAATACCAGCTAAAGTTAAAACGGATATATCAGCTGACCTGTCATCCAATCGTGTAAGCTTGCTGGCCTAGCGGGCTATAACTTCATGTATTGTCCGCCCACCACCAAAAAGAAGTTCCTAGATAGATAATCCGGTAAGCTGAAAATAGATAAAAGATTAAATTAAAAAATCTCATGGCAAATTGTAAAAAATAAAAATAAAAAAAAAAAAAAAACTGAACTCTTATGACACCCAATACATTTAAACTTGATGCATCCCCTTTCTGGTGCAATGGGGTTATTAAGAAATTTTGTGATTGCCAAAAACGAAGGACAACAGGCACGCCATCCTCTTTTATATACGGGTCACCAATTTATTGACCAAGAAGTTCAAACAACAGACCTCCAGCAACTTTGACCGGAACCTAAGCAAAATTCGACCATTATCAAACATTTTACCATTGTAACAATCAAAGGATATTAACAATCAAAATAGTTAATACCTCATATAAAAGGTGTTTCACTCTCTCGTTTATGAGCCGGCTTCATTTCTTAAAGCAAGGCCAAACGCAGGATGTTACCATGAGGCGTTATTAAGCCATGAACTAATGTGTTAATGGTCTGCAGCCACATATTGTAATGTTTTTTTTAAGAAAAACGAATGGGTCAGAAGTCATACAGCCCATATTACATTTGCTTTTTGTTCTTGTCTTCATCATCTACACTCAAGTTAACACAAAGTTAAGCATGATATTAACGAAAGTAAATGGCAGTGGTTGGAAACGGGGAGTCACGTCATCCACGACACATCATCAGCCTATATTATAAAGATTCACTCTTCTCATGTTGTTGGGAAGTTGTAGTGACGCGGGTTCGACCCTTGTGGTGCCCATATCATGGAGATAGTGACCGAGGCTATTTGCTGGCATCATAACCTTGCGGGGTGGGATGATGAGTACCCAAAAGGGTATGTGGGCCAGGATTCCCTCCACAATTCTCTTTCTCATGTTGTTAGTTTCTCTCATATATCATTTGTTTCAATATATTGTGTGTTATGTAATATTATTTTTCCTTTTATTATGTGGCTCGACTTTATCGATGGAGATTGTGTCGTACCTAGATAGCCAATGAAATAAACACGGCATTTGTGAAGTGTTACATGTTGATGTCTGATGTTGCTTTTCTCCACTGCTTATCTTTGGAGCAGGTGTTGTCCGCGGTGGTGATAGATTTGGTATTGTTGTGCGGTTGTGATGAGAGGTTGTTGTTGTCGAATGAGTTGTCATGCATGCAACATTGTTGACTGCAATTGTGGAAACTGTCTTAAGGGTAAGTGACAACAGCTTGGGGTACATCGATTGCAGCATGCATTTAAATTGAAAAAAATCCTTGGGTTGGTGTGCTCATGCTTGATTACCATTTCTTCGCATTTGATGGCAAACGAGGGGACGATGTTTATGGCAAACAAAAGGGCGATCGTTGAGGGTTGAGCAGACACCGATATCCAATCAAATGAGGAGAATGGTTATGGAAATACTCATGATTGACTCTCAGGACTCGGTAGAAAACAATCGAACCAAGGATTTTACTTTTGACGATTCAATGTTTCAAGAGTTCGTGATTTATAATATTGGTCAATTGTGAATTGTATGAAGATTTTGATCATCTAGGGGTTTGATTCGAAATATAGATATCCACAGCAACATGTATTATAGTTTCACTTGTTTATTGGTAATCTTCTTTCTTTTTTCCTCCTTTTTATTTTGTTCTTTATGTGAACTTTGAGACTTTTTTTTACTTATTTCTACTGTTGCATGGAGAGCTTTTTATATCCAGCTTCCGACGGTGGAGGCTTTAAGCCTTAGATATATTTTTATTCAGAATCCGATGTGTCGTGTGTGCCGGAACTATCCTGAAAATACCGAGCATATATTTACGGCATGCCACTTCTCCCAAATGGTGTGGAACAGTATTTGTCTCTGGTTACATGTCCAACCTATCTTCGCTTTCCATGTCGTGGACTTGCTGATTCTGAATGATGCGTGGGGTGGGTCCAAAGCGCGCAAGAAAGCGCTCCAGGCTATTGTCTACACAGCTTTCTGGAGCCTGTGGAGGGCCAGAAACGCTGCAACTTTTGAGTCGAAGAGCCCGTCAGTCTCGAAGGTTGTGGAAGAATTAAAAAGTTATGAGCTTCTTGTGGGTTAAAAATAGGGCGAGAAGGCCGAGTCTTACATGGGAGGACAGGAAGTATTTCAATGTATCTTGTTTAGATTAGTTGCTTTTGCTTCCTGTTCGTTTTTGGGTTTTTTTTTCCTTTGCGTGTACGTTCTTGTTAGGGCCAGATCCTTTCTGGTTGAAGCATGATATAAATTCGGTTTTGTTGGTCGTTCAAAAAAAAACTTATTTCTACTGTTACTTGTTGCAGATGTGATATGTGGTCTATTTTCTCACAGATTGTTGGGTTAAAGAGTCAAACCTTTATTGAACAAGTCATTTTTTTGTTAAACCTTATTTGTTTACCAATTATTCCCAGTTATTAGATCTTTTACTTCAATGGCGAATCCAAGATTTTATTCTAATGGGTTCCTCTTGGTAAATTCTCTTTAATTACCACTAGTTTTTTCTAAATATTCTATAAGATTCTCACTAATTTTTCCATATTTTACAAACGCACTGGGTTTCTGGGAACTCACAAATGTGGGTTGGATCCACTCCTGCTTTTATGTGTACTAGTTATTATAAATTTAAGCATTTGACAAATAGGTTGCTCGTTCAATTTAAAGCCTAAGATCTAAAGTTATCAACTTTCACAGTTCCTTTTGTTTGTTGATAATTTCAAGCCTTTGTTGAACAGATATTTCCTGATCCCCTTGTGTTCGAGCATCTACAGTTAGATACTTTAAGGGCATGTTGATTTTAAATATCGTTTAATTTTTTTATATTTGTAATCTGAAAGGTATTTGCAGTTCCAACTTGTAGACTAAATTTTTTTATATTTGTTGATTCATTTGAGATCAAAATTGCTTATTTCTATTTAGTGAGACTTTAATGATTATGTAAATTCATTGTTTTCAATTGAATAGTTATATCAGATTGAAAGTACGGATAAAAGGCCCGAATTTATAGTTTGCTTTGGGCGGTGAAGGGAGGAGTTGGGGCAGGAAGGGAAGGGAAGAACATGGTAAAAAATAGCGATTTTGAACTTCACTCTTCATATGCCATCTTAAATTTTTGGTGGTAATTTCTTTTTTGCCCATCCAACATGCTTAATAATGTACTAGTGGGGTGTCTGCGCGTTACGGCAGGGACACAACACAGCGATGGTGGTTTCACATAATGGTGATGGCAATAGTTTCCGACTTAAATAGGAGCGACTCCACCATAATAATAAAATTAAGATAAAGATTTAAAAATGAAAAAAATAAGATAAAACTAAAATAAATAAACTTCTAATGTAATATAATATAATTTGTTTGATCTATACTTTCAAAGCATATATATAGGTTCTGACTCATTTTGAAAGATCCATATCACAAATGTTACAACATAAAATATTGTGTGGTGATTATTGGTTAATGCCATTAACCAAATTCGTATTAGCAAAACACTTTGATGATGAGAAATGGCAAGTGCGTAATTTTAGACTAATAGATATTTACAGGGCCGGTTCCACAGGCTTGACAACCTAGGCACGGGCCTAGGGCCACCAAAAAATAAGGGTCTCCAAGTTTTTTAAAATTTTGTATATAGTATATGTATTAGGCCCAAATAAATACATTTATTTCAAAACTAAACTAGTTTTTCATTGAAGAAGCCCAAAATAAATGTTATTTAGCAAAAAAGAGCAAGTTTCAAAACCAATTTCGCCTTGATTTCCAACTATTACAACATAACAACCATCGACCTAATCATCAATATTTAACGGCCTAAAGCTCCTAATACAGCCGCAATCATCATTCCCACTTCTCATCGCAACCTGCTTTTAATTTCTAGGCTATAGGCTATCACTAGACGAAAAAAGTTAGGGTAATCACCCATGGCGTCGGGATTGGAGGAGAGTTTATCCACGAAATTAGGGCCCTCACTTCATAGTTCGCTTAGGGTCTCCAAAAATGTAGGAACGGCCCTGAATATTTATAGTATACACTGTCGTATTTTATCAAAGTTGTATCTTGATTAAAGGGGAATTGTTTTATTTGGATCTTTCGTGTTGTGCTTGTACGGGTTCTCTCTGTTTGGGTGGTCTTGATGGTTATGTTTGAGTCGTTTCTTGTCTCGAGTAAGAGTAGAATCGTAAACACAATAAAAAAAAACATGTTAGAAGAGGCTTCGAGGCCGTAGCATCAGGAACCACCCTCTAACAATCAAATCAGCAAACATCGACGTAGATATGATGTATGAGCTTGGGGATAGAGAGACTGTGTGAAGAAGACTGAAGCAAATTATGTTTGAGGCATCTGGTCAATATTCTTACATAACTTCAAACCAAATTATGTGTAGGTAACATTAAACGCAGAATTAAAAGGGAGCTGACTAAAATACTATATATAACATATACATTTGCTACTAAGCCTACTATATATAATGCATTCAAACATATAATAACATAACTCACCATATTATCATAATACCTATTCTTAATTATTGAATCCAGATCTCATATTAACATATCAGATAAATAGTTCAAATATAACAGGTTTTTGTTGGGTTGTAGACTTTTCGACACCAGTAGGTGTGGCGCGACAGTAAGGGCAGTCGGCCCGAGTCGCGGCCCAGAGGCTTATTCTTTAATTATGGGTTTTAACCCTAATTGTGTAGTCTATGTAATAATCTCTTGTACTTGTAATGTTTAACACCTGAATAAAAGAATACCCTGGTTGCCCCCATGGACGTAGGTTGCAGATCGCGACTAAACCACGTAAATCTTGTGTTCGTTCTTGCTTATTGCGTGTGTGTGTGCGCGCGCTCGTTAATCCTAATAGTTTCAAACTATCAGATTTCTGACAGCTTATCACATCCATATTTTACAGAAATGCTTAACGAGCTCGATAGCATATGATACATTAACAATAGTAACAATGGTGTATTGAGGGCTGCAATCCAAAAGTACCGGATGTGTGGATTAGTATATGCTATATCAAATGGGGCAATGCGCATTATGGGGTTTATTTAGTGTGTAGTATGTTTGGTGGTTTTTTATGTAAATACATATAGTGTAATGAGGATGTTGGTCTAGGTTTACTGTGCAAGTCATAAGTTTTACATGAACTTCATTGGTTTTATATTTGAGGCATCTGGTCATCATCTTTCCTATAATTTATCGAGATTTTATTTCGTCAGCTTATTCATAACAGATGAGTTCACAAGAAATTCGTAGGCATTCAGTTTTGATGTGGATTCGAGTGGGTGCGTACATATGCAATCTAGCAGTCATGTAGTGATTGAAACGGTTGCCTTGTACACTAACTAGTCATAGGTCGGAATGTCAGTTAAGTAACAATAATATTCAACAGCTTGGTTTTGATGTGATGTCTCGGAGTGTTCAACAGAGGTGCACGACGAAGTTATCAACCCACAGTTGCGAAGAAACTCACAAAATCGAGAGAGATAGAGATAGGGCACCCAAAGAATTAAGATGCCATGTGCGACTAGAAAAAAATGGGCTCATGAAGTCTTATATCTTAGATATGTATATAAAAATAAAAAATATCTAAAAGTTTTGAGCCCAGGATAAACGGGCTTGTCGAGAACCGGCCCTGATAGAGATATAAAAAGTTACATATTGTATGTCTATTGCAAGCCATTAGTTCATTTTGATTGCAAGGATTGTAGTATTACATATGAACTTTGTACCCATGTACAGCTCTTATGATGTTAATTTATATAGAAAATCGACATCAGTTTGGACGTTTGGTTATGGTTAATCTCTTAGAAAGTTGTGCTAAATACCATTGACATTAAATGAAAGCTAGAGATCAACAAATGTATATGAAAGAAAAACTAGCTTAAGCCTTCTCTAATATAACATACATAATTGGTTGAACAAGCATTATAAACGATTACCACCGACACTCATTTAAACAAAGTCAACAAAGACAGGTCAACTATATTAAGCTGTGGAAAATAGGAAAAACAAATATGCATACCGTATTAGTAACTGTACCATCAGGAACACTGTCACAGATTAACACCTTGAATTGGAGCCACAGATGTGGAAGACCATGATCCCTGTAAATTATGGTACAAGTTACGTCACACACGCACACAAGAAGAAATTTGTCGTATTAATTATCTAGACTAAATCTCAAGGCTTGGCCTAAATGTACACTCTGTTTTGACACCCTGACATATATACCCGTATACGAGTCGTATACTAGTAAGGAAATGTCATAGTGTGTTTGATTGCGCAAGTACACGACCCATACACATATATACAAGTCTTATATACCACTCATATGCATATATACAATGTGTATACTTGGGTAGCCAAACACACTTTAACATTTCATTACTAGTATACAGCTTGTATATATATACGAGTCATATACATATATACAAGTTGTATAAAAGGTGTGAAAAGAGACTATTTAACTTTTAATTGTAGGATTAGCAACACTTATCTCAATCGCACCTTCAAAGATGTTGAACTCCTCCTCAGTTTAACAAGAGATATGACATGTGATTAAGTCAGCCGAAGACTCTTAGACCGGAGGGTATGGGGGCCGGCCTTGGCCCGGCGAGGCCCGGCGCCGCACCCCCACACTGCCCCACTTAGCTTTGTCCCGGCCTCTCCGTCGCCCCAAGGACGGAAGCGACGTGCCTCTCCTCCACACACATAACTATACATACATACATACATATATATATATATATAGGATAATGCTAGATAAAAAACCCTAAAATTCTTAGAAAACTCTGGAAACCCAAATGGGAAGCCATTTTTACCCAACCTCCCGACATTTTTTTTTTTGAAAAAAAATACACATGTAATATACATGTTTTAGAGTGTTTTGGGCCAAAAAAAACAAAAAAGCGCCGAAGGGATTTTTTTAAAAAAAATAAACAAATTTCAGCTCCTAACACGTGTTAAGCAAAAAATCCATAATTTCGCTGAAAATTGCTGAAACTTGTTTTTTTTTTTTTAAAATATCCCTTCGGCGCTTTTTTGATTTTTTTGGCCCAAAAGTCTTAAAAACATGTATATTACATGTGTTATTTTTTTCAAAAAAAAATGTCGGGAGCTTGGGTTTTCTCGGGTTTTTTATATATATAGGGTTTTCTATCTAGCCCTACCCTATATATATATATATATATATATATATATATATATATATATATATATATATATATATATATATAGCCTAGGGATGGCAAAAAAGCCCAAGCCCGACGGGTATACCCAAAACCCGAAACATACGGGCCGGGTATACCCGAAGCCCGACGGGTATGGGCCGGGTATGGGATTAAAAATATAAAAATATTCGGGTACGGGTAAGGGTATGGGATTTAGCGATACCCGCCCGATACCTGGCCCGTTTACCCGGATAATACCCGAAAAGCATATTATTTTAAGGGGCAATTACATATATCCCCCTACAAACTTCATTAATTACATATATACCCAACCTAAAAATTAAATTACATATATCTTCTTCCTTAAAACTAGAAATATCAAATTTACCCATTTTAGATTATTTTATTAAAAATAGTTTATATAATGACTAATTTACCCTTCTTTTTACCAACACTTACAGATTTACACATTACAAATTTACCCATTTCAAAATCTGATAAAATATCTCATGAATCAATAATTCACTTTTTGATCAAAAGAAAGAAAACACGACAACTAACAGTATCTGATGATTCAAGCATTTCGTAAGATTGTAAGAAAGTTCTTTAGACACAAGGGCTTCAAAACAAATATTACATATGTAGGATCTAAAATCACCTCATTAATGCATATAATCAAGCAATTTAACAAAGGAGATTGAGCAATATTATAATTAAGCAATTTATAATAGTGTGATATTTTTAACAAATTAATGGGTATACCCATTACCCGCGGGTATACACGATACCCGATGGGTAAATACCCGACGGGTAACGGGCCGGGTACGGGCCAAAGAATTACAATCGGGTACGAGCTTAGGATTACTAATACCCGGCCCAAACCCGGCCCATTGCCCCATGCTCCACCCCTTTGGTCCATCCCCTTTAAGCCCATCCTCACTTCCGGTGACGTGGCGGCCCATCATCCGTCACCATACCTTATAGTCTTATAAAACATAATAATTATTTTTTAGAGTAAACTGCCATTTTGGTCCCTGTGGTCTGGGCATTTTTGTCATTTTAGTCCAAATCTCAAACTTTTTAAATCCGGGTCCCTGTGGTTTCACTTTTGTTGCTATTTTAGTCAAAAATTCAAATTACCTCCTATTTGACTATTAAAAACTTGTTATTTTGTCTTTATCCTTAGGGACAAAATGGTCATTTACATTTTATAAATAAATACAGACCTACCAGTCAACTATCCCCATCTCTCTCTCCCAGATATGCACCATCTCAGCTCTCTCTCTCTCATATCTCTAAACCTAAGTCTTGACATCCACAAACCACCATCAATTTCCTCTATAATCACCGCAACATCATCAACAACCACCATCATCACCCCAGTCAGTCACACCCACCACCGTCACTGTCAACAACCACAACCGTCATCGTCGCCACTCAAAAACCCTAAACCTACCACCACCGATCTGAAAGAAAGGTAGAGACAGATGGTGCATATCTGAGATGGTGGCAGGGGTTGTTTGTTTGTTGGATTTTGCAACGGTGGTGGTTAATCGCAGTCGCTGCTACGGCTACCAAATTTGTGAGACCTGTAACATAGCTCAAAGAATCGTTTTTTTAATCGTCGTCGCTGCTACTTCTGTTCCGATGAGCCACAGCAGTTCCGGCGAGAGTTGTTCCGATCTGAATTGGTTCCAGCGCAAACTTCTGTTCTAATCTCATCCCTTTATACGTAGGTTCGATCTTTCACCAGGTAACAATCGACTACCCATTTGAACACAGGTATGGTTGATATCCACAGGTCCCTTCAATCGAGAGATAGAGAGGGAGAGTGATCGGAAGAGAGAGAGAGAGAGAGAGAGTGATGGAGACGGTGACGGTGTGGTTCTGTGGCGGTTCTGATTGGAGGCGGTGGTGGTTGTCGTGAGAAGGAGATGGTGGCTGTGGTGTGAAGGAGGTGGTGGTAGCTGCTGCGGTGAGGAGGTAGTGGTGGCGGTGGTGAGAAGGGAGGAGGAGGTGGCAGTGGTGGAGATCTTTGCATTTGTGGAATTAGGGTTTGGGTTTTTGCTCTACACTTTGCATTTGGGGAAGATGACAACTGATTTATTTAGGAGGGTATTTATTGGGGTTTTTTAATTAAAATATGTTTTAATGAAATGTACTACAAAACTACCCCTGCACAAAAAGACAAAAAAAGCATGTTGAAACAGTAAAAAATGAGAGTTTTTGAGATTTGGACTAAAATGGCAACAAAATACAAACCACAGAGACCCAGATTTAAAAAGTTTGAGATTTGGACTAAAATGACAAAACTGCCCAAACCACAGGGACCAAAATGGTAGTTTACTCTATTTTTTAAGTATACAGTAATTTTAATAAATTATATGCTTCTTGTGTTTTTTTCTAATTGGTTCGATTTTTTGGGCTTTCAAGGGGTTGCAAATTTGTTTTAACTTAAAAAACGAATGTCCCAAATTAGTGATACACATAAGTTCCTAATACAATACATATTTAATAATACAATACTTTTAGTATACTTGATAATTATTACGATTACGAATAAAGTAAATAAGCACAATCCAAAAACTGTAGGTGTGTGTGTTCATCATGAAATAAAATTATTCCATTTGTATTTAAACCATGATATGGATTTTGGTTTAGCCCTCGACTACTTCTATGTACATGGTAAGTTAAATCGAAGCTGTAATTCGAGCTTCATATCTCTTATTCCTAAAACAAACAATCCTCAAATTATCAACAACTTTAGGCCAATCAATCTGATTGGTTGTATCTCAAAAGTTGTTACAAAAATTTTGGCGAGCAGACTAAAGAAAGTCATGGATTTCTTGGTTAGTGACGTGCAAACAGCATATATAGAAGGACGAAGCATTCTTGAAGGCCCATTAATTATTAATGAAATCATTTCTTGGGCAAAGAGCAGTAAAAGGAAGATTATGCTTTTTAAAGTAGACTTCGAAAAGGCGTTTGATTCGATAAGCTGGGCTTTCTTAGACTCGGTTTTATCTCAGATGGGATTTCCGGCACTCTGGAGAAAATGGGTTATGGGATTGTTAATGACGGCTAGAACTTCGATTTTAGTAAATGGTTCACCAACGTTGGAATTTGACATACAAAGAGGGGTCAGACAAGGTGATCCGTTATCGCCACTCTTATTCATCTTGGCTATGGAAGCACTACATATAGCTACTGAAAGCGCAGTTGATGTGGGTATTTTCAAAGGCGTCAAAACACCTGGAAACGGTCCGTCTATTTCACATCTCTTGTATGTAGACGATGCATTATTTGTTGGTGAATGGTCGGATGAAAATTTTCACAACCTTGCTAGGCTGCTTAGATGTTTTCATCTGTCCTCGGGGCTAAAGGTAAACTTCTCAAAAAGTAAAGTTTTTGGAATTGGGGTCGGTAACAATGATGTCTCGGAAATGGCTTCGATACTTGGGTGTGAAAAGGGTTCGCTACCTTTTTCCTACTTAGGTCTACCGGTTAGCTCCAATATGGTTCTGGTGAAAAACTGGAAACCGGTCATTGAGCGTTTTGAAAAAAAACTCTCACTTTGGAAGGCACGGACGCTATCTTTTGGAGGGAGGATGACACTGGTGAAAGCAGTTCTAGGTAACCTTCCAACTTATTATTTCTCGTTATTTAGTGCACCAGTGCATGTGATTAAATATCTAGAAAAAATAAGGCGTAAATTTCTTTGGGGGGGGGGGGTTGCATGGATAAAAACAAGATGAGTTGGGTACCGTGGTTTAAAGTGGTGGCTCCGAAGGAACAAGGGGGTTTGGGTATTGGCAGTTTGGCTTCGATGAACAAAGCTATGATGGTAAAATGGATCGTTAAATTCAGAAATGAAACATCACACCTCTGGACGAAAGTTATTATGGCCATACATGGGAGATTAAGAAACTACAATGTTATTCCTATTAAGAACTCGGTAACAGGGGTATGGAAAAATATAATACAACTGGGTAAGGGTTCAAATTTTAAGCTTTCTGATGTTGAAAAAAGGTTGGAGATGAAATTGGGTTGCGGAGACAAAACATTTTTTTGGCTAGATAAGTGGGTAGGCGAATGCTCATTAAAAGATCGGTTCCCCAATCTTTTTGCTCTGCAAATCAACAAACATAGCCTGGTTCAACACATGTACAGTATCGAGAACGGGATTATCTCATGGAAATGGGGCGGCGGCACTTCGGCTAGTCAATCGGGTATTGAAGACACATGGGAACAATGCAAATCGCTGTTAAAAAATGTGGAATTAAATAAGAAAAGTGACAGATGGTTGTGGAAACAGGAGGATAACATAGAAGAATTATGTGTTGGATATTTGCGATCAGAACTGGATGGGATTATTCCGGTTCCGGAAACTAAGGTTCTTACATGGCTGGGTTGGATACTGAAAAAGATTAACTGTTTTTTATGGAGAGCGGTGCAAGATAGAATCCCGACGAGAGAAGCATTGGCGATGAGGAATATACAAATTTCTTCGGTTTTATGTGCGCTATGCAATCGATGTATCGAATCGGTTGACCATTTACTGATTTCATGTCAATTTGCTCAATTGGTTTGGACGGCGATTTCGTTATGGGTCAAAATTCCGCTTCCAAGATACTTGCTTAGCGTGGTTGGTTTGATGGAACATATTAAAGCTCATAGTTCGTCACTAGAAAAAAAGAAGGCGGTATATATGATACTTGCGGCAACATGTTGGACACTTTGGCGTATAAGAAATAATGTTATTTTCAACAGCAGGTCAATGAATGTTTCAAGAGCTGTTGGGGAAATTAAAGCAGTTTCATTCTTATGGATAAAAGAAAGAGCTGGTAGAAGGGATCTAGATTGGGAAGCATGGGTAGATTTTAGTTGTTTCATGCGATTCCTGTTGTTTGTTTTCTTATGTACATTGAATTGTTGCTGTGTTGTATCTGGGCATTTATCTTAGCAACTTGCTAAGGTTTATGTCTGTATGTTTTAGTTTTTATAATATCGCCTTTCTTCAAAAAAAAAAAAATTTAAACCATGATATCATGTTGAGATTTTGGTATTTGTGCTAGCGACATGTCGTACAGGTTGGCATTTGGTGGAAGTTGGTAACACAGCTACTATATTGAAAAACATGTCCAAAATAAAAGAAAACATTTACAAGTCTACGATATTTGAGACGAAAATTTGTATTTTTTTATTATATAATATCAATATCAATTTTTATAGTTGAGGACTTGAGGTCAATAATTAAACTAGAAGATATTAAGTTACAATCTTAGTAATAAACTCATAGGTTTATACCATTTAACCAATTAATTTTCACATATTGAGGATCATATTCGCCCCGTTTGCAGTATGCGCATATATATATATATATATATATATATATATATATATATATATATATATATATATATAGAGTAGGAGTTGGGTGGAAAGTGTGTTTTTCCTAGAAAGTCTAGGAAGCAATAAGAACGCGACATGTGGCATTGAAGGATTTTATCTAAAAGGGCATTTATGTACTTTCACAATCTATTTTTATTTTAGGAAATTATCTTCAATAACCAACTATCCATAAATTTCGGAATTTTTTATTTTAGATTTCTGATCTCACGTAATATCAATAATTCCTTCGTTTTCTTGCTGGAATCTATCAGCATGTTCTTGATACTGTGTTTTAACAGTTTGTTCTTGGTGATGTGTTTTAACAGCAAGCAGATTCATACAGATGTGTTTTATTATTCAGATTCATACAGTTGTGTTTTAACAGCAAGAAGATTCATACAGTTGTGTTTTAGCGTTTAGATTCATACAGCTGTGTTTTAACAGCAAGCAGATTCATACAGTTGTGTTTTAGCATTCAGATTCAAACAATTGTGTTTTAACAGCAAGCAGATGCATACAGTTGTGTTTTAGCATTCAGATTCATACAGTTGTGTTTTAACAGCAAGCAGATTCATACAGTTGTGTTTTAGCATTCAGATTCATACAGCTGTGTTTTAACAGCAAACAGATTCATACAAATGTGTTTTAGCATTCAGATTCATACAGCCGTGTTTTAACAGCAAGCAGATTCATACAAATGTGTTTTATCATTCAGATTCATACAGCTGTGTTTTAACAGCAAACAGATTCATACAAATGTGTTTTATTATTCAGATTCATACAGCTGTGTTTTAACAGCAATTCAGATTCATACAGCTGTGTTTTAACAGCAAGCAGATTCATACAAATGTGTTTTACATCAGTAGATTTCGCCCCAGCTTTCGATCGGCTTCCGGTAACTTTTCCGCTGCTATCTATCCTTTCCAAAGTTTCCTGCTTTTTGAATCTCTTCCCTGCAACCAGCAAAATACCGTCAATTACAAACAAGAATCACCCGTAATCGCTTTGTAAAACACGCAGTACAATGAAAGCTTGATCATACGTATATGGAACAAGGAAAATCTCTTATCTTCATCCATGATTTTAGGTATTTTTGGTATGATTTTGGGGTTTCCGAATTTGGGTTTAGAGAGAGAAAGAGAGAGAGGGAAATTGGCGTGAATTAAGGAGATGTGATCTCTGGCGGTTATTTTTGATTGGTTTAAAACACACATAAGGACGAAATTACCCCTACTCATTTAAAACAATCTATTAAATATAGTTAATTATTACAAGATTGTCATTGATTTAATCTCAACCCTTAAAAACACCAATCGGATGGACAAGATCGCTTCCTAGACTTTCTAGGAAAAACACACTTTCCGTAGGAACCCTACTCTCTCTCTCTCTATATATATATATATATATATGTGTGTGTGTGTGGGGGGGGGGTGCTCAAGGTCCAAAAGTGAAAGTGCACTAATTTTAACATTATTTTATTAATTTTGTAAAAATAACATTAAAAGAGTGTGATGGTTAATCATGCATCATGTGATGAAACGAAAAATAATGGAAAAAACATGGAATGTAGTTTTTTTTAATTGATGTGTTTTTTTTATTTAGATGGATGTGATGTATTTTTTTTTAGTTGATGTAATTTTTTTATTTAATATAATATGATTTTAGTTTAATTTTCAATGAATTTTATTTAATATAAATGATTTTTTATAAATAAAATTCATTTACTTATTTAAAAGAAAACAAAAAAATAGTAACACGTATCAACTCATGTCTCAAACTCATATATCTCCCCTCCCTTACTTTTTTGAGCTTGAGTTGTGGAGTCCATAGTGCCTATGTGTATGCTACATGACAACTCATGTCACCAACTCAAACCCGAACTGCATAGAGTCTTAACAAATATAAATTCACCGGCAAAATTTCCATTTCAACCCTCTGAGTTTAATTGAAAGAACTCCAAACATCATGTGTGAAACATGTCAGAACAAATAAACTTTATTTTTCATATAGCAACCGACACTTATTTGGGTCCCGCAATTTCCAATTTTGAAGGCATTCCACCAACAAAAGGGATCCAAATGTACCCCTAAACTTATGTGTTTAGTAACTATGTTCATCTAAGTATATTAAAGATCATTTTACCTCCAAACTATAAATTAAATCTTGACACTATATGATTCATTTCATTTTCTTGATATTATAAATCTTTATAAATGTCAATATAAAGTGGAAAGTTTATTGATACACTATATAAATGTTTAATGATTTAAAATGAAATGAATATACTTTTATAATTTTTTTGAATAACACTTTACTGATAAAAATTTACGACTCAACAACATAACTTATGACTTATTTATGGATTAAAAAAAAAAACTATTTGTTTCTGTTATAATATATGTGCACTTATGAAATAGGATTTTTTTCTTGTATGATATGATCTAGGATTGCATAGATTCCATCATGGAAAACCTTGAGGCTTTGCTAATTGTGTAGATTTAAAGCAAAATGGTTATGTAACAAAAAAAAACAACAATGTGTTTATTCGTAGGATTTATTATATTATATCATATACACACATTCATACCTATACATGTATACACTTTTATGAATTTATGTACTACCTCGTGACACTGTTTGGAAGGTTACTGGGTATATGTAATAATGGTTGTTGTCTTGATATAAAAAAACAAAACCAATCTATTTTCTCGGAAATTACAAATCCTTTATTGAAAAAGGTTCAAAATCATTGAAAAAAATAAATAAAATAAAATACAAGAGGCTTTATGCATCCTTTTTTGAACTTATAAAATATCATACTGTATCAATATACATAAAGTTTGTAATGCAAATTATATAATGTCTTAAAACACAATTTAAAATTCACAAAATATTGTATAAGTTTAAAGGTTTCATAAAATTATCCCAAAATCCAAAAATAGTCAGGGTAATTTTCTAATCTGGAAAATTGTATGGACTAAATATGTCATGGACCACAAAACAGAGGGCATTGAAAAAAAGAAGACAAAATGGTGAGAGGGTGTAGACGTGGACAATGTGTGACAGTGATACGGTTGTTTGTATATAACCGAGATTATTAAAACTTCATTATTTTAGTAGATATTTTACTGAAAATAATAAAATTAGGTGTACGTATTATAAATAAATAATATTTGGTGACTTTATACTTGTATTTTAACCCAACAATATATTTAGCATTGATGGCGATGGGCACCCAAATTATTTGATTGACAGTCTGGAACTCACTTCCTCCACACCCTTCTATTACAATTCGTTTTTCTTTATTTGTATTACTTTTGGAAACATATTATTATTTTTTCCACATATGGCATTAACTATGGTTAAATTAAAAGGTGTAGTTTAGTATATGTTAATTTTGTCAATTTGATGGGTTTGTAGATTTTATATTGTCGAATACAATTTAGGAAGTCATAGATAATTCAATATATTCATGTGTGTGTGAAATATATCACCTCCAACATATACACACTTAAAATTTTGTAACTACATATTCTTTTATCTAAATAAGTTGCATGGAACAAATATCATAAATATGTTAAACAGGACATAAAACGAGTTAACCACTCCCCTTTAAATTTAAAACTTTTAAATATGATTATAAACACTTAAGTAGGGATGAGATTGGTATCGTACTGATACTGAAATTGAGGAAAAGCGGATACCGAATGCCGTACTACATCGGTTCGGTGCCGGTTTTTGGGTATTTTACCCCTTTGAAACCGCTTTAGTGTTTTCCATTTTACCTAAACTATTCAAACAATTATATGTTTAGTTTACAAAAACAATAAATAACTAAACTGATTGTAAACAAATATTCAACTGGTTTACAAGAAAATATATATCAACCCATCTACCATTATTTAAAATATAAATTGAAGGATAAATTAACTGAATAGCGTCAAAAAAAAACCCTTGAAATTCCTTAGTAAAATTCAGTACCAATTTCGGTTTTTACCAAAAAAATACTGGTATTTGTATGGTTATTTACCAATACTGACATTCAAAAAAAAAAAAAGAAAACTAATAATAATAAAGATACCATTTATGATTGATACGGCGATACAATACCGATAGTTTGGTAAAAAAAAAAAAAAATCTCATCACTACACTTAAGACATTATATGATACATTTGAAATTAATAGATTGGCCATCCACCAAAAATAATATAACCCAATTATGATACCATAATTGTATTAACCAACTAAAATACATTTATTATATATCATACATTAAATAAAAAATTGTCCAAAAGCAATCAAGCATACCACATGAATATATATAACCACACTTTAAACCCAACACACACCACTCACTCCCCAACACCTTATCATCATCATCTCCACCACCACCATGCCGACGGCAACGGCGATTTCTCTCTCAATCCTCTTCCTCCTCTCCCTCACCACCACCATCCACGCCCACAACATCACCCGAATCCTCGCAAAACACCCCGAATTCTCCACCTTCAACCACTACCTCACCATCACACACCTCGCCAACGAAATCAACCGCCGGCAAACCATCACCGTCTGCGCCGTCGACAATGCCGCAATGTCCGACCTCCTCTCTAAAGGCTTATCAATCCAAACCATCAAAAACGTCCTCTCCCTCCACGTCTTCGCCGACTACTTCGGCTCCAAAAAACTCCACCAAGTCACAAAGGGTTCAACCTCCACCGCCACTATGTACCAAGCCACCGGCGAAGCCCCTGGCACTGCCGGTTACGTACATATAACCGATGTCAAAGGTGGCAAGGTCCGTTTCACACCTGAAGATAATCTCTCCCAAACAGACTCAGTGTACGTCAAATCTATACTAGAAATGCCGTACAACATTTCTGTTATACAAATAAGTTCTATATTACAATCTCCAGAGGCTGAAGCGCCTACTGCCGCACCAGATCTGAACCTAACCTCGTTGTTAGACCGAGATGGGTGTCAGTCATTTCATAACCTGTTAACTACTTCAGGTGCAATTGGGACATTCTTAAGCAGTGTAGAAGCCGGTGTAACCGTTTTCTGCCCTGATGATGACGCTATAACAGCTTTTGCTCCAAAATATAAAAATCTAACTGCTGCAGAAAAGACATCTTTGTTGCTGTACCACGGAATTCCTGTGTATAATTCCATGGGGATGCTACGGTCGAGTAATGGGTTGATGAACACTTTGGCTACTGAAGGAGCTAAAAAGAAGTATGACTTTACTGTTCAAAATGATGGGAATGATGTTAAGTTGAAGACGAAAGTTGTGACGGCAACGGTTACTGGAACGGTGGTGGATGACGAGCCGATTGCGATTTATACTCTTGATAAGGTTTTGCAGCCCAGAGAGTTGTTTAAAGGCGCGGTTGAGGAAGCGGATGAACCGGCGCCTGCCCCCAAGGGGGCGAAGAAGAAGAAGAAGGCAGCAAAGAAAGGAGATGAGGCGGAGGAGGATGCCGAGGCGCCTGGACCGGGTTCGGATGAGGATTATAGTGATGATGATGCGGCGGATCAGACGGCGAGTAGTGGTGAAAGGGTTGTGGCGATGGTGTCGGTGGTGGTTATGGCGGTGTTGTTGAGTTTGTTTTAATTTTTTATTTTTTTTTTCATTTTTTATTTTGGTTTTTTTTTGTGTGTCGGTGTGATAAAGTGACAGCGGGTATCATGGGTCTCCCACGAGAGTTGCTCATGCAGGAATAGAATTCTCTTTTTATTTTTTGTTTTTAATTTATGATTTAAAGATTTTTATCTTGTTTTATTTATCATAAACGAAAAATAATGAGTCTTTTTTTTTTTTGAGTTCCTATGCATTGTAATTAATTGTTTTGTTTATAAAATGGAAAATGTTTGTATGATACCTACTTTGCTTATGGCTGAATATTGAATATGTAGTGTGGTTCTAATAAGGGTTAAAGTCACCCCCTTAATGCACATAATTTATTTTAATTAGAAAAGTTAGGGAATTGTATAAGCAATTTCACGTAATACTAATTAAATATTTGTGAGGCAAAAAAAAAAAAAAAAAGAATGACTATATGCACTAGTTAACAAGCTAGGTATACATATTTATATGGTTTTACAACAAATATTTATTAGAGTAAACTACCAAAATGGTTCCTAAGATTTGGTCACTTTTGTCGCTTTAACAAAAAACTCAAGCATTTTAAATCTGGGTCCCTGCGGTTTCAATTTTGTTGTCACTTTAATCCAAAGCAAAATCTGGTAAGATTTTTCAGTTAACATTCAACTTTTTTTCTTCTTTTCTCCCTTTGAATGAAGGGCAAAATGGTCAAATTATTTTAGTTTGTTATAGTAAAACGTCAAAAGACCATTTTGCCCTTCGTTAAAAGAGAGGAAAACAAAAAAGCTGGATGTTAACTTAAAAGTATAATCAGATTTTGGTTTTGGATAAAAATGACAATAAAATTGAAACAATAGGAACCCAAATTCAAAAGGTTTAAGTTTTGGACTAAAATAGTAAAAGTGAACAAAACTCAGGTACTATTTATTTAGATATGTATTAAACGGATTTTAACGGTCAAAACTAATGACTTCTTAGGTTAGGTCGGCAATAACTTGATTTTATTGCATTAAGAGAAAATAAAAATAAAGAAGTACGACAAAATGAAATAAAATGGTTTAGTAATAATGTAAATAAGTTTTTATTATATATACATGATTAGTTGTACGTTTGAAAAAGATAAGATGGTACCGTTAGAATTGAAGAATCTGCCAACTGGCTGTCGACATGTGCCTGCCTAGTTGGAAGCAGTTGGAGCCATACGTTATTCATATTTTCCTTTCACTATAATTTCAGATGCTCCTTTTTTCTTTAAATGCTTGATATAGTGTTAGAATACGTGTAGTCATAAAGTCTAATTTAGGGACGTTATGTGACGTGTGACGAAATACGTAAGAGAACGGGTTTATGGGGTGTTATATTAAAATAGAATGTAGTGGTAAGGGGGTTATATAACCTCTTCAATTATACACATGTATGTGTATATATGTGTGTGAGTGAGAGGAAAGATGCTGGAGAACATGACGCCGCGAAGATAATCACGCCGCAAAGAAAAATCTCGCCGTAGTGGTGTTGGTAGCGCTATGGGGGTGCTATGCTTGGATTTGCCGGGAGGTGGCGCCCCACTACGGATGGCCTTATTCGTTAAGATTTTTTTTTTTTTTTTGAACCGAAAACTTCATAAAACCAACCGAACCCGAAAACCGGGACGGAAAACCCAAAGAATTACATAATAACGAAATTACACCAATCCGACCAACGGATCGACATGAATTTATACCTATTTTTGAACCACAAAATCCCCATCGATCTCACGTCACTAAAAATATCTTTGACCTTGACTTGCTGACCGTTGAACCTAATACCATTCCTAGCTTTCCAAAGGCTCCAACAAACAATAATAATAACCTTAACCGCCTCTTTCTTCACCGGCCCTTTACCATCCTGTTCGTTGAGATTGATACAATGATTTATTAAGTTAAATAATAATAATCCATTGGGAATAGCCCAATGGTGTTGGTGAATTAAATAAGGTGTAGAATAGTAGGAGGTCATGGGTTCAATCCCCATGGTGTGCAAATTTAGCCATTCAAAAAAAAGTTAAATAATGATAATAATAAGGGTGGTGGGGCGTAGAACTCGGAAGCGATTCGGGTAGTGTGAGTATGGGCGGGTACCCCATCTAGGGGTGTGCATAAAATCGAATTAACTAAAACCGAATAATCGAATCGAAAAACCGAACCAAATCAATAACCGATAGTTCGGTTTTTGTTTTTTGAATAACCAAATTTTTGGTTTCGGCTAATCATATATCTAAAACCGAAAATAACCGAACCGAATAACCATATGTGTATATATATCCGTGTATGTAATATTATTTATAAGTTCACGACTCACTAGATTTTTTAACCATTTAGTCCAATTGAGGGTCAAATATGCATGTGGTCAGAGGCGTCTCTGAGAATTCACGTACCATGTTCGAGCTTGAAAAAATGTGTCCTTCCGTAATGTTTTATTATTATTAAAAAAGATCAAATTATATTGGGCTCAATAAACCTAATGCCAAGTGGGCTAAATTCTAAACCGTAAAAAATTATTTGTAAATGGTTCTATATTGGAATTGGTATGTGTTTACTATCTTATATATATATCGGATTTTTTTAAATCGCATGCCCCTCGAAATCACGGGCCTTGTGTGGAGGTCCTCCCCGCACACCATCAAAGCTGCCACTGCATGTGGTATCTATATAATTTTGCAAGTCTTATATTCATGAGTTTATATTTTATAAGTTTTATGTACATTGGATAATTAACCGAAATCGATCCATAACCGATGGTTAACCGAATAACGGTTAACCAACCATCGGTTATGGTTATGGTTAATACTTTTCAATTTACTGAAACCTCGTTTAACCGACCATCGGATAACCGAACCCACGGTTAACCGAGTTTGCACACCCCTAACCCCGTCGCAACCACCCCCGGTTGTGCAATCGAGTAGTGCGGGCGGGTCTGTGTCCCAAGGTACAATAACCAGAACAGTATGTATATTGCCGGAGATAGCTCTTGCGCTCGAGATAGCACCAAATATAGTTTGGTGTTTATAGAAAATAAGAAAATTAGAAGTTGTTTCTACTTGAGAGTAATTTAGAGACTAAAGAGAGTAAGATTCTCTTCTATCTATTAGTATGAACCACTAAGTTCATATATACACACACATAGTTTCAATCTCATTAAAACTAGTAATAAATAAGATATGTTGTCATAACTAAAACCATTAATCTTGTAATAAACAAGATAATCAACATAGTTTTAATCTCTATTAAAATGGATTTAAGTGGTTAGTAAACAATGGTCATCTTAGTTTGACCAGGTCTAACCAATCGTTCTGTTACCGCTGCAAATCTAGTCATGCGCCATCCATACTCGTGCGCCGCCTACACTCTCCACCCTAGCCAATGGTGTTCGCCATGCGCCTAAGGAGCTCGCGCCACGCCATGGCATCCGGCTACGCCACCCAAGGGTGCACCATAAGCGGACCCACCACATATAGGCCACGCGGACAAAAATACAAAGGCGCCTCACGGCGTTGCAAGTGTGTGAAGCGCAAAATGTGCCATCAAAGCGCCCACACCATGCCTGTGTGGGTGTGCGCGCAAGTTAGGGTGCCTTTAGGGACCCACTCGTGTTTGCCTTAAAGGAAACAATAGTCAAAGAATGCTCCTCCTTATAAACCACTTTAAGTTTCGTCATCCCACCTATGTGGGACAAGTTGACAAAGCTTAATCCATTCCCATCTTTGTTTGTTCCAAACATACAACTTTAAGCTTCGATTTCTCATTCATCTTAGCTACATTTTGGACGTAGTTTGGTTTATTATGAAACTTTCACAACGTAGAACACAATCCCATAAATAATTATTTATATAACACATATACAAATATTATTATTGGTGTCCAAAATATTTTATAAAAAAACCCATTTTCACTAAAATTTCCAACATTACTCGGGAGAGGAGGAGAAATAGAGTAAGGGAAGTGAGTTAGGTGACAATAATATTTGAATAGTGGGTGGTGGGTTGAGGTAGGAGAGTGTCCCCTCCTGTTTAGATTGTGTTGAGTTAACTGAGATGACATGATCCTGTTAGATGATTAGACCATCCGTAGTGGGGGGTTTTTTGGCGTTTTCCCAAAAAAAAAATGTCCAAACACACCTCGGAACCGCCTCCGGGGGCTTTTTTGGAAAAAAAATGGTGGGCGTCCTTTTTTAAACGCCTTCACTTGTTTCTTTGGCCAATAGCATTTTTTTGATGGTTTTTTTATTTTTTATTTAATTCTATTATAATATCTAATCATTGCAAGATTTCAAGCTCCACTACACCTCTTTTAACATAATGTCCCACAATGCCCACATGCTGACTAGACCGTCACATGACGCAAAATACCCAAAGGTCTTCCCTCTCCCACTACACATGGTCTTAGACCATGCGTAGTGGTCAAAAAAGTGGGCGTTTTTTTGCCCAATAATGCCCAACCACGTCCGACATCGGCCCCCCGGGGCGTTTTTTGTCAAAATTTGGTTTAGGCGTTTTATTTTCCACGCCCAGCTTCACTTCTTATGTCCAATCACCTTCATTTTCCTTTTTGTAAAACCAATCAGTTTTGATGTTTTTTTATTTAATTTTATTACAAACATAATGCCCCACAATGCCCACATCCCCACTACACCCATTTTAAAAAACGTCCCATAATGCTTCATTGTTGACTGGGCTGTCACATGACGCAAAACGTCCAAAAGTGAATGCTAACCACTACAATGGTTTTACGTGTGGTACTTGTATGTTGCTAGGTATGTAACCCCTCCATGACTCCACCCTCGTTATAACAATATTCATCGATTCTCTTAGATTAGATCCATCAATCTTTAAACTCAATATTCATTATGTTTAAAAAACTATATCACAAGATCGATAATTTTGTTATTTTAAATTTGAGTGTAACATTTTTATGCATATTTTTGTTTAAATACAACCTTTTAGAAACATTGATATAAAACTGATTACAATAGTTCTAAAGTATTATAAAGTGGTGTGTCTAAGGACTAAGATTTCTAATATAATGGTACGTCTAAATTAGTTACAATGATGTATATAAACTATTTATAAGTGCATGTAACTTACATTGGTGTGTTCAAAACCATTACAAAGATCAATGATGTCTTTAAAAGTACTTGTAACTATACGAAAACATATACTCTCGTCTAAAATGCACCAAGGTTTATAAATTTCCATTGAAGTATAATTTAGTTTTTTAGCTAGTGTTTTTTTATTAATTGAAAATGTTTAAGGGAATCTCTCTATACAGCTTTGGAAAATTGTCTGTGTATGTATGGCAATTTAGGTGATGGAGAGCAAGTATGTATTGTCTGCTTGTCTTGAAAATAATTATTGAAGGAAGAGAAAAACAAACGTGGGAACATCTAGCGCGATCTAGATGCGTTAAATATGATTATGCAATATTTATATTTATATTTATAAAAATGAGAAAATTATAAATAAAGACACCGCTTCTCTTAAAGCCCAGAAAGTTCTGGTGAATGCCTTGTATGGTGAAATCGTTAAGACAGTTGAAGAGAAGTTTGCCTTGTCCCCGCGGAAGCGAGTCGTGTTTGAGTGTTTGCGAGCCCCCCATGCTCAGGATTTCCTATCTGTTATTCTCATCGAAGGTTTAGGGCAATGTATGTCGGCTGTGGAATACCGGACTATCCTCAAGTACCGGCTGATGGTACCCCTTTTCCTGGTTGATGACCCGTGTCCCGTATGTCGGAAGGCTTGCTTCGATTCTTTTGGTAAGCATGCAGTTCATTGCAAAGAATTACCGGCTTTAAATATCTAAATGATTTAGTTCGAGATGTGTTTCATTATGTCCTTAAGCGGGCAGGGATCTCGGCAAAAAGGAAGCCCCGATGAACTTCTTTACCGATCCATTAGAAGGGAGATCTACCCTACGGCCCGCTAGCATTCTTGTTTTTGGATAGAAAGCAGGGAAACACGCGTGTGTCGATTTGACAGGTGTGTCCCCCCTCGTTGGGCTAAGGGACCACGGGTTTGTGGTGGGCCAGGTGATAACAAAGGTCGGAGGCGGGCAAAGTAGTTAAGCACGAAAAAGCTTGCATCGAGAATCAGTACATGTTCGTCCCGTTCGCTTTCGATACCTTTGGCGCTCTCGTCCCTGACACGGTGTGGTTTCTCAAGCGGGTTCAACAGGTGGTAACCAGTAACACCACACATGTTAAGGGGCAAAATTTTGTGTATAGCAGGGTAGGTTTTGCTACTCAGAAGGAGGTAGCAGCGCAACTTGTTGTCCGTCTACCTGTCATTAGTTTGTAATCGTCAAAAGAAAAAACGTGATGCTAATTAAAAAAAAATATTTGAAGAATTTACATTTATATATGCAACTTTATTTTCATTTCATGCTTGAATGTTAAAGTTGTAAATATGGTAAATTTGATTAATCTTAAAATGTGGTTATGAATCAAATATGATAAGAGTTGTTGAAAGAATTGGTCATCACTTGTAATAGTATAGATAGTCAGGTTTGTGTATAAATTTTAGTGTCTTTGATGTTCTTTTAGTACAACTTATTTAGTAAGACATTGGTGAAATTATAATATGTATTTATATACGCTAGAATGTTGAAGTTCACTCTTGTTTAAACCTATCGTAATTTTAGGCATCAAGGAACCACAGGGTTCAAGGAGGTTGTGCCCCCTTGACGGAGGTTTAGGGCAGTGCTCTGGCACGACAGGTTCTAAGGGGCTCGATTATCCCTATAGAAAGCCTCTACTTTGTCCATAGGAGGGATAGTCACTCTTATTAGATCGGTGCTAGAAAGCCTACTAAATTATTTCTTATATATAAAGCGTTGGTCAAAGTGGGGGAAGATGCATTGGGTGGCTTGAGATCGTGTATCCCTTTCTAGGCATATGGGAGGGTTAGGCATCAACAGGCTTAAAATCTCAAACCAAACTCTATACTTCAAATGGGTGTGGAGATATAAAAACAAGAAATTCAGCCTTTGGAAAAGGGTTGCACATGCTATGCATCTTAAGAGATCGTCTTGGTATATTGTTCCGGTTAATAGCAATGGCTTTGTGGCGTGGAAAAACACTAAGGACATGGTGAACAAATTGACGCTTTCTAGTACTAAACTTTATAATATGTTCAAAGGTTTGGTCGGAGATGGCTCTGACATTAGTTTCTGGACCTATGTTTGGCCAGGGAATGTTGCTTTCTGTTTGGCATTTACAAATTTCTTTAAATTAGAATTCAAAATGCAGTGTAAAGTCAGAGATCATGTCTATTAACAGGATAACAATATTATTTGGTAGTAAGATTGGCATTGGCATCCGTCTTTAGTTAAAGAGGCGGCGGAGTTGGAGTCATGTATTAGAGTGATAATCGCGACAGAATAGATCAGAAATGTCAACGGTTAGGTCTGGCTAGGAGATTCAGGTGGAGAGTCTAATGAATATAAAAAAGCTATAAACATAAGCAGCCCAACAATAAATCAACAACCTTGTGTTGATTAGATCTAAAATAAGAAAAGAAACTTGATGCCACTTGAAACCAAAAATTGATCGAATGTATCAACACAAAAAGACGAATTAATATCATACTTGTAAACCACGAGCACAATAAAAACTCATGACCCTTTAAACACTAAAGCTATCCTAATTAAAACCTACTACCTAACCCCTAGAAATTAATATTAATGGAGAAACCTAAAAATAAGCAACCTAAACAAAACAAACCCGCCAACTTATTAATACCCGATTCATAACCAATTAAAAAACCAAACTTTCAAGATAACCCTTTAACTATCTAACTTGGACAAGATTAGTCAAACAATTACCCCTAGTTTTGTCATAGATCTTAAAAACAGAGATGGATGAATCAAATTCGCATGATCATCCACTTTCCCCGTGCTGGGCACTCATTCGCAAAGTGACCAAACTCATCGCACCTATAACATTTAACATAGCTCTTATCGCGTTGGACCTATTCACTGTCTTGAACCTTCCTGGACCCCCGACCCTTTCCTCAGCCTCGTCCTAGATCATCCCGACTTGAACTTCTACAACCACAATATTCACACAAGTGCTTTTTCTCCTTTACTTTTTTAGCAAACAATCATCAACGTCTTCTCCTTTATCAGATCCTTTGATACGTTCCTCATATGCCTTCAATCTTCTAATGGCTTCATCAAAGAACATTAAATCCAACTCGAAACATTGTTCAATTGAGCCCACAATTTGAAGAAAAGACTTAGGCATTGAATCAAGTAGCCTTCTCACTTATTCTTTTTCTTCAATCTCATGTTCGAGACTCCTCGCCTTCAAATCTAACTCGGTAAGTATAGTTGCAATACCATTTTTCAGGCGTAGTCCTTCGAGTTCCCTCTTCAAAGTTGCTAGCCTAGCAGTTCTCACTGATCCACTCCCAAATACCTTGTTTTCAGCCCATCCCATACTTGTTTTTGCATCAGTGTATCCGCCATTTGTAACACCATATCTTCGGGTATGGCTTGAAACAAGAAAGCAAGAGCCTGCTTTGACTTCTTTGGATCCACCACAGCCCCTAACACTGGCGGTTCGACTGCCTCCAATATTCCATACGCATCCATAATTGTTTTAACTTTGACAACCCACACCGGGTAATTTGCAGTAGTCAAAACCGAGCCCTGATATGTCATAGCACTTCCATCCTTTAACGTTGGCATCTTCTCTTCTTCACAACTTCAATTCCACTTGACCGCTTATCAATATCCCTTTTCCCGAGTCACCAGAACAACCGCGTTCTTGAGCACCGATTGAAGAAAAAACAAGCTACCCGTTTCTACCGTTTTCTTTTTCCCTTGCCAGACGCGACAAGATTCAAAGCCTCCCGCTTTAACGAATCTTCTTTCGTCCGCCTACCCGCAAATTCCAATCGGATACTTTTGCAAAAAAGAACAACCTAGACTGGTTTTTCCGTTCTTATCCTTGGCGGGAAGGACCATGTTGAATGATCAAGTATCGAAGTTGTGTTGAATCGCTTCTCTACAGGTCCTAGAGCTTTAGAGCTCTAATACCAATTAATGGATATCAAAATGCCTTAAATATAAGAAGGCCAACAATAAATCAACAACCTTGTGTTGACCAGATCTAAAATAAGAAAAGAAACTTGATGCCTCTTGAAACCAAAACTTGATTGAATGTAACAACACAAAAAGGCTAATTAATATTTTACTTGTAAACCAGGAACATAATAAAATTTGCAACCCTTTAAATAATAAAGCTATCCTAATTAAAACATACTACATAACCCCTGGGAATTAATGTTATGGATAAACCTAAAACAAATAAGCAACCTAAATAAAAAAAAAAAAAACTGCCAGCTCATTGATACCTAATTCATAACCAATTAGAAAACCAAACTTTCAAGATAACCCTTTGACTATCTAACTTAGACAAGATTAGTCCAGCACGTTCTCGGTGAAATCTAAAAAATGTGGTTGTTGTCTGGTTTGAATGCTAGCAAGTGGGTTCCTTTTGTAACACCCGTCTTAATTTAATATGAATTTACTACTAAGTACGCATTTAGTTTGCGTGAAATACGGGTTAACAAAAATTTTCCGTAAGTTCATAGTTCCTACTAATTAAAGTGTCTAGTATTTTAATCCTTACTAGTTAAAAACAAATATAGTGTAATTTTAAGTAATACAAGATCCATGTTAAGCTAAAACAAAAGTCATGCTTGCGGAAGCTTTAAAATGTTGTGTTCAGTTCTCGACATTTGCTTGACCACCATCCGGAATATCACCTAGCATCAAAACCATACCAAATGTTAGTTTTGATGACATAATAACACTTATAATCAAGTTCTATTGCCAAATAATGAAAACAAAACATAATTTCAGATTTTTGATCTATCGCGCCACGCGACAGATTTCGTTCAATTCTTCGCGGGCCGCAAGCACGCTCGCATGTTGTGCCAGTACTAGTGGTTCCCTTCGCGTGGCGCGAGGGAGACCTTTTTCCAGCGAGTGCAGGTTATAAACCTGCATATCTGCCCAGCATTATTTTTCTTACAAAACTAAACTTCTAATGCTTATAACTTTTTGCCTACATGTCCGTTTTAGTCGATTCTTTTTCCTACGCGTCCGTAATAAAAATACGAATCTAATCGTTCAATTTTCAAACACCGAAACCCGATTTATAAACGAGTTGTTCAAAAATCCATATTTCGATTATTCGACCCGTTTGTCACATGACATACTTTTCATCATTCATTCCTTTGATTTCTAAACTTAATTACCCATTTCCCGGGCTTGTCAACTTTGGCGTGTCATTACCATTCTATGGTTTCACACACATAATAGAATTCGTGTTCGTTTTCAATAGTTCGAGCTTACCACTTGATGCAAATTTTACAAGTACATCGTTCTAGTTATTTGACCCAACATCAAGGGTTCTTCAATCAACTTGGTGTATCCATTGCATGGCGATAAGCATCTTATCACTAGCATATTTTGTGACTTTCAAATCTCTACTTACATCGTCGTTTTAAAACATAATTATGACCTGTTTGTCTTGCCGAGTGAACTTCATCACTTCTATGGCTTACCAACATACACTAATTATTCAAAATTGACCCGTTTGATCTATTGAGTGAACTTCGTCACTTCAATGATACATCGAACACTTTTATCACACTACATATTGCTACCAAGCTATAACTAAACATTTTAGTAAATTAACGAAACTAATAGTTACGTACTTGCCTATTTCATCGTCATTAGTTGCTAACTATAATTACCCATTCCTGGGCTTGTTCATCTTGGCGTATCACTCCCATTCCATGGTTTACGCTTTCATAACTCAAATTTAACGAGTGACGTTCTAATCACTTTGAACACTACTATTTCGACTATTATTTTAACCCGTTCTTTAACTAGTGAGTTACATCACTTATTATACATTCCAAACATGACAAATTAAACAATAATATCAATAAACATACCTAACCAACTATTTATTTTGACCTGTTTCGTTTATTGAGTGAATTCCATCACTTCTTAGACTTACCAACGATTACAATTTTCACTATAACGGCATTAAGCATATATAACCAACCATTTATTTTGACCCGTTTGGTTTGTCGAGTGAATTCCATCACTTCTTAGACTTACCAAACGATTACAATTTTTCACCATAACAACATTAAACATATCTATGACTAGACTTGTCTACATAAATGTAAAGAGACGACAAGTCGCGTACCTTATAGCTTATCCTTCAAGCGCGCGTCTTTCCCAATTTGGCTGCTTGAAGATTCACCCGCTTTGCCTATAGAGTTCAATCAAATATTGTTTAGAAATCCTTTCACAACATATCACGCATGATTTTCTATATCATTTAAACATGCGTTTTTACCCCAAATTCACTATGTTAGCTTTCTCTTAGGCATTTTAACAAACACCTTAACAACATTGTTTTTAAATAGCCATTAGCAAGTTCATGACTCTACTATTTAGCCGAACTTTTACACTTTTTGCAAGTTCATTACTTCTAACATGCATATTAATGTGAGATTCGCTTCATGCAAACCGTTAATATCTGTTTTCTAATTACATTATTGGGGTTCCCTATTATTCACAAAAACCCATTTAACTCTTAAACGGGTAAACATGAATATTCATAATCTAAGCATCAATTTCACAAATTATTAGCTAGGGTTTACATCTAAACATGTTTGAATGTATCAACACAAAAAGGCTAATTAATATTTTACTTGTAAACCAGGAACATAATAAAATTTGCAACCCTTTAAATACTAAAGTTATCCTAATTAAAACATACTACATAACCCCTAGGAATTAATATTATGGATAAACCTAAAACAAATAAGCAACCTAAATAAAAAAACTGCCAGCTCATTGATACCTAATTCACAACCAATTAGAAAACCAAACTTTCAAGATAACCCTTTGACTATCTAACTTAGACAAGATTAGTCCAGCAAGTTCTCGGTGAAATCTAAAAAATGTGGTTGTTGTCTGGTTTGAATGCTAGCAAGTGGGTTCCTTTTGTAACACCTGTCTTAATTTAATATGAATTTACTACTCAGTACGCATTTAGTTTGCATAAAATACGGGTTAACAAAAATTTTCGGTAAGTTCATAGTTCCTACTAATTAAAGTGTCTAGGATTTTAATCCTTACTAGTTAAAAACAAATATAGTGTAATTTTAAGTAATACAAGATCCATGTTAAGCTAAAACAAAAGTCATGCTTGCGGAAGCTTTAAAATGCTGTGTTCATTTCTCGACATTTGCTTGACCACTATCCGGAATATCACCTAGCATCAAAACCATACCAAATGTTAGTTTTGATGACATAATAACACTTATAATCAAGTTCTATTGCCAAATAATGAAAACAAAACATAATTTCAGATTTTTGATCTGTCGCGCCACGCGACAGATTTCGTTCAATTCTTCGTGGGCCGCAAGCACGCTCGCGTGGCGCGTCAATACTAGCGGTTCCCCTCGCGTGGCGCGAGGGAGACCTTTTTCCAGCGAATGCAGGTTAAAAACTTGCATATCTGCCCAACATTATTTTTCTTACAAAACCAACTTCTAATGCTTATAACTTTTCGCCTACATGTCCGTTTTAGTCGATTCTTTTTCCTACGCGTCCGTAATAAAAATACGGATCTAATCGTTCAATTTTCACACACCGAAACCCGTTTTATAAACGAATTGTTCAAAAATCCATATTTCGATTATTCGACCCGTTTGTCACATGACATACTTTTCATCATTCATTCCTTTGATTTCTAAACTTAATTACCCATTTCCCGGGCTTGTCAACTTTGGCGTGTCATTACCATTCTATGGTTTCACACACATAATAGAATTCATGTTCGTTTTCAATAGTTCGAGCTTACCACTTGATACAAATTTTACAAGTACGTCGTTCTAGTTATTTGACCCAACATCAAGGGTTCTTCAATCAACTTAGTGTATCCATTGCATGGCCATAAGCATCTTATCACTAGCATATTTTGTGACTTTCAAATCTCTACTTACATCATCGTTTTAAAACATAATTATGACCTGTTTGTCTTGCCGAGTGAACTTCATCACTTCTATGGCTTACCAACATACACTAATTATTCAAAATTGACCCGTTTGATCTATTGAGTGAACTTCGTCACTTCAATGATACATCAAACACTTTTATCAAACTACGATATTGCTACCAAGCTATAACTAAACATTTTAGTAAAATTAACGAAACTAATAGTTACGTACTTGCCTATTTCATCGTCATTAGTTGCTAACTATAATTACCCATTCCCGGGCTTGTTCATCTTTGCGTATCACTCCCATTCCATGGTTTACGCTTTCATAACTCAAATTTAACAAGTGACGTTCTAGTCACTTTGAACACTACCATTTCGACCATTATTTTAACCCGTTCTTTAACTAGTGAGTTACATCACTTATTATACATTCCAAACATGACTAATTAAACAATAATATCAATAAACATACCTAACCAACTATTTATTTTGACTAGTTTGGTTTATCGAGTGAATTCCATCACTTCTTAGACTTACCAACGATTACAATTTTCACTATAACGGCATTAAGCATATCTAACCAACCATTTAATTTGACCCGTTTGGTTTGTCGAGTGAATTCCATCACTTCTTAGACTTACCAAACGATTACAATTTTTCACTATAACAACATTAAACATATCTATGACTAGACTTGTCTACATAAATGTAAAGAGACGACAAGTCGCGTACCTTATAGCTTATCCTTCAAGCGCGCGTCTTTCCCAATTTGGCTGCTTGAAGATTCACCCGCTTTGCCTATAGAGTTCAATCAAATATTGGTTAGAACTCCTTTCACAACATATCACGCATAATTTTCCATATCATTTAAACATGCGTTTTTACCCCAAATTCACTATGTTAGCTTTCTCTTAGACATTTTAACAAACACCTTAAGAGCATTGTTTTTAAATAGCCATTAGCAAGTTCATGACTCTACTATTTAGCCGAACTTTTACACTTTTTGCAAGTTCATTACTTCTAACATGCATATTAATGTCAGATTCGCTTCATGCAAACCGTTAATATCCGTTTTCTGATTACATCATTGGGGTTCCCTATTATTCACAAAAACCCAGTTAACACTTAGATGGGTAAACATGAATATTCATAATCTAAGCATCAATTTCACAAATTATTAGCTAGGATTTACATCTAAACATGTTTCCAACCATAATTTCATCTAAACATCAACATATCAAGTTTAGATTTCAATTTCACCATTTATCAAGAATCTGAGATGGAACTAAATGATGGAATTTAGCATACCTTATGATCATTTCGCTAAGATGATCACTAATTTATGCTTGGAAATCGATTTGGAACAGATTGGAGCCCTCAATTTGATCAATTGTTGAAGCTAGGGTTTGAAGGTGGTTTGGTCGCCCCCTTCCTGCGTTCTTTTCGATCCACACACATATAATGTGTGTTTGGATTTTTATTTTTTTTGTTTTTATTAAAACTAGTTTGATTTTTAACATCTTTTGCCCCTCAACTATTAGCTCTTCCTTGTTTTAGATGTTTTTATTCAAACTCCCATATTACTATAAATTAATTAACTAACTAGGTTATTTTATTCCTAGTTAGTTTACTTTGTTTATTGCCACTTTAAAGTTATAATCACAGATTTATATTTTTGGAGTGTTACAAGTCCATCCCCCTTAAAAAAGGGTTTCGTCCCCGAAACCATCTTTAAGTAAGCCTTTGGTTTGGACCTAACTATCTTAGTTTCGTTTTTTTTTTCAAGGCATTCTTTCTTTTCCAGCATAAGGTTTTTATTCGTATTGACATGTGCGTGTTTTAGCATATGTTCTATTGGACCGTAACCTTTTATCATTTATTTCCTATCTTTGTCGCCTATTTAACCGAGTTGTCTTTTGACCATCAAATCGCTGAGCCCGTCAGCGTACTTACTTTACACTAGTCTTACATTGACAAGCGCTCTACATAGGTCACAACATTATTTTGATTATAACTTGTTTTATCGCCTAGACTGATTGGTCACCATTTTACCTCATACCTCGTCATTCGGGTATACTATATTGTCGTCTTCGACCCTTTGCGTGCTTATAATTTCATATCTAGTAACTCATATTACAACGTGGCTGTATTCTTTATCAGTTTGGTGTCCGTGATCACATCGCGTTATGTTTAAGTTTACGTCAGCTTTTCATTATTATGAATCTTTCTTTCGAATCCATCGTCTTACACCTATCGGCGTTAAGACCTATATCCCCAATATTAACCATTTTCTAATTTCTCTCATAATATTTATATTTGTTAGAACGTCGTTTCTTACTAAAACTGAATTTTTAGTTCAATGTTTTTCTCTTTAACACATGTCAATTAATCATATCAACAAATTGATGACAAGAATTATTCTTTTCCCTTTCTCTTTATGCGGGAAATCATAATTGGTTCCCACGCTTTATATTATCGACCCGTAGGTTCCTTTACTTAGCCTCATAGGCTATTTTATTAGATCTTCACCCTTTTTAGGATGAGACCCTATAGTTTGTTCCTTTGTATTTGCGACTCGATGGTCATTTTAGTCCCGTAGACCTTTACATTGTTTATAACCTGAAGGTTATGGTGATCCCGTAGATCGTCTTCTATTCATGCCTTTATTTAATTGCATATGTATACATATGGCATCAAGGCATCCCCTTTTATGTTTAGAATAATGAAATTTTCGCTTTCAAAACTCATGTGACCCTGACCGTAGTCTAAGGCTACACTCATTTTATTTTGGGCTATCTTTCCGACTCTATGACTTCTTACGTCATTTTCGTGTCGGTTTATCTCACTCATACTGTTATTTGGTTTATATTTTCATTTGCTTTGATTCTTATCCTTTCCCTTGGGCTCGTTACCTTAATGTAATACGCTCACATTACCCAGCTTGCGTTTACCTTTATTATCAAGCAATTTACTTATTTGATCCGGACACCATCTTTCTTTTGTCAGCGACCTTTAGGTCTGTTTCTTTTATTAATGTTCCGAAGGCCCATTTCTTAAGCCTTAGTTGGTAAAACCACTGCTATTGTTATACGGCTTTTGGGGTTTACCCGTTCTTATTGTAACACTTTCAAAACGTTTATTTTACTAATCTTTTATATAATCACATCCATCACTGTGATCACCGTCCTTCCTCATAAGGATTTAATTAATAATGTGTTACTTGGATGGTTACCAATATCCAAGTTTCTAAATTTGCATTTATTGATACTTCATTATTCATAGTAGCGAATAATACGTATCATCCATTTAGCTTCTTTCTCGGGGATATTTTCGGTCCGAGTCTTAATTTCTCATCTTTAACCTTAATCCTATTGTAACAATAACAAAATTAATTCATTTCATTTTATTATTCCATATCGTTGCATAAAATTCATCTACATCGTTTATTGATATAAACGATGCTTCTACATGTTTTATTTAGTTTAGCCAAGTCCATAACCTTGTCTTCGCCATTTATTACTATTGCAAATTCCGGGTTCGGGTGTAGTTACTGTGACAACTGTCAAGTTTGCATGCATCCGTACATTAAATTAATATTGATTTGTGCTTAATGATTGTGCTAAATTCCAACGACATCAAAGCCTGCAACGATCGCTGAGGCCATTGATCTAAGTGTAACCTTGACTGAAGAGGCGATCAGGTTGAACAAATTTTCAACCTCTGAGGAGAAAAAGGAGACTCATGTAGAGTCATCTGGAGGCAAGAAGAGAAAGTTCGCAAACTTTACTCAGACGAATAGCAACAACAAGGCCAAAAAGGAAAAGAGTACATGGGTAAACTACCTCAATGCGACAAGTGTCGACGACATCATACCGGGCGATGTAAAAATGGAAAGTGTGACAACTGTGGCAATGTGGGGCACAACAGGGAAACGTGTTGGCATGAGACGAAACGTGGACTTGGTTGAGTCGTATTCAAATATTTTTACAAAAGTTCTTGTGTTTCGAGTCGTAATGGACTTGGTTGATCTACGACTCCACTAAATCGTTTGTCGGTTTCGACACTCTATGGTAATACTTTCACAAAATTGAAGGTTACGCTAAGTTGTTTATGCACCTCATACATGGATTCAAATGTTTATCTATTTGATCTGAATCCGTTTTGCTTATCACAACCAAAGCAGTCTCAACACCGTTGTGTGTTAAGGCAATGGTACATCGATTCATTCCATATCACAAGGTACCTCTTAAAGATTCTTTCATTATTGGTCGAAGGTCTCTCACAGTAATTATTGCTCTTCTATCAGAAACAGTGGTTCTTTGTTGTTCCGTACTCAGTTGAAACTCTGTGACATTATGTCAATTATGACACCTTGTGGTGTCGGTGTGAATTCGTAGCTTGTGCTAGCCAGGGTCAACCGTTTCACTCAAACCACACATACTTTTGATTGGCTTGTCATTTAAACATTCCTGATGTAACTACGGATTAAAACATTGATACACCAGATTCGCTTGTATTTCATTCGGTGTACTTTCGAAATTTAAGAATGTCAACACACTAAACCCTACCATCCATTTACTCGGGAGTTGACAGATCATTTTACTATTACATTTGAGTTGTTGATTTTGAATTCATATAGCGGATGCTATGGTTTGCAAAAGCTCGTTTGCATATTCCGATCAACCATTTGAGAAACTTATTAGTCAAAACTCCTCTTTTGTGGAACCCCTGCTAGCTGGATTCACTAGACTATACGTCAAATACGTCTTGTACCTTTGACATCTAATGCTAAAAGCACATACCTTTTAACCATAGGGTTCGAGTTTTATATATTCTTGGACTCACCGGATGTGAGTAAGGTTTGATTCGGTTTGGTGATTATCTACCTCGGTATTATTCATATACGCGTGTGACGTAACCATAAGGAGTTAAGGTAGTACAAATTTCAAGGACGAAATTTTCTTAACGGGGGGAGAATGTGACAACTGTCAAATTTGCATGCATCCATACGTTTAATTAATATTGATTTGTGCTTAATGACTGTGCTAAATTCCAACTGATGATTAAACTGCTTTATGATTTTTTTTGTATCATACATACATATGCATCACATTTCATACTGTCACTCCATTTATTGCACACAAACTTTAGTGACATACTTGATGCACAAAGCACAGTTAGCACAGTGATCGGATAACTCAGAAACATGCTGACCATGCCAGCACATAGACAGACGATATATTGAGGCCCAGTATGAGCCAGAGTCAAGGTACTACACTAGTACGGAGTGTAGGGAAGTAAGGACCATAAAACTGCGTCACTAGGTGATAGTTTAAGTGCCAGAAAGTGCCTAGAACTCACATAAACTGCAGAATTCTGCAGAAAATCAGCACAATTCAGCTATAACCAGCTATTTAACACAATAATATCCTACAAAATTTATGTTTTATTGTCCAAAATAACTTACAAAGTGTCGGGAATTAAAACTGCCACAAAAGGGGCTTCATACTTAGTGAAACTGCGCAATTCAGCACTTTAAGGAATCGTAACGAACCGAACAACCGGGACATCAAAATTTTACTAGAAGTAATGTTTTTATGATATTAAGCTAGTATTCGTGGTAGAACACCTTAAAAATCATAAAAACACCTAAACACACTTAAACATACTTAAACCTTCTAGTTTGCACTTTAAACCCCAAACTTCCAAAATTTTACATTTTACCCCCCCCCCTCACCAAATCCGGCCCCAACAAGGGACCCACCTAGAAAATCTTCTTTTAATTAGTAATTAGATCTTGTTGGGCATATTCTACACATAAGATGCCATATTCCTTTACATGTTGGAAATTAGTTTATATAAACCAAAGGTCTTTAGTCATTTCTCATTACCATCATCACCAACACCCATCTTCTTCTTCCTCCTCCATACCTACGGCTCACACACACCTCCCACACATCTCCATTTTCACTTCCATTCCATCCATTCCCAAGTAATATTAAGGTGTAAGGAGCTAAGTTAGGAAGCTTGGAGCTTTCGGAAGTTGAAGGACCTTCACCGTTTGCTTTTATCCACTCTTTTTTCCCTTGTGATCTTCCCTAGCTTTAAGCTAGTTGTAAGCTTCTTGTTGACCCTTATTACTTCATATTTTTGGTGGTTAATAGTTATATTAAGATGATGTCTCAAGAACACTAAAAGATCATATGCAAAAGTCTTGAACATAAAGCTAACTTGATGATGAAATATTGTTAAAATGAAGAAGTAATGTTAAGTATGATGTTGTTTTGTATTGTTGATGATTGCTTGATGATTACTAGTGATATGATGTTAAACATCATGGTGGAACTTGTTAAAGTAAGATTAAAAACTTAAGTTAACAAGTTAGGAGGTGATTAGTGATTTACATAAAAGAATCACCTCCATGTTTAAGCATGAACTTGATAACAAGATGGTTTCTTGAAAAAAATAGTAAACAAAGTAAGTTGGTGATCATATGGATCCAAGGTTTACAAATGGTTTTCCTAAATAAACTAAGAATAGAAGATGATTTTTGAAAGGTTATGATTTTTGTTAAACCTACACTATTTTATTAACAAAATAGGTGTAGTAAAACAAGAAAATATTGGAAACAAATATTTTTGTAAAATAAGTTCACAAGTTGTGAACATCTAAAGATCCCAAGAATAAGATTTTAACAAAAGTAAACACACTTCGGAGGGTAACTAAACCCACTAAACACCCCACTAAGTTACTACGCGTTTTTACGAAAAACCAAGTTCATGTTATTATGTAAAGTGCATTGTTTTTGCACTTGGTTAGTGTAATGTTGTTTAATAATTTGTTGTTGATTGATTAAATGAATTTTTGAAAAGAAAATGATATGCTAATAAGCATGGACACCTCCGTTTACAAAGGAAACTCTGGTGAAATTTTCTAAAAATTCCAACACTTAGAAAATATTTTTCTAAACAAGTGTTACAAGTATATTTTATAACTTGTGTTTCGAATATAAACTTCGCCATAATATTTGTTACAAAAATACACAGTTTCGGAGGTTGATTTTATAAATAAAAGTGGATAAATATATATTTAGAATATATATTTTATACTAAGACACTTGTGTGAAAATTTGTATATTTTGTGAACTAGTTATATTATTTTAGGGTAAAATAATATAACTTACAAATTACCATGGAAATTACAACTCCAAAATAATACCAAAAATTACAAGGAATAAATGAATGTAAGCTCATCGGTAATCAAATGAACGACGAGACGATGGATTTAAGCTCATCGGTTAGCAAATGAATGTAAAGGGACATGGTGTTCTTGATTTGGTGTACACGAAGAGAGGGAGAGAGACTGAGAAGAAGAATGGGCAAGATTTTGTTTTAATTTTATAGAAATTACACAAAGAGTCCCTGCAGAATACTTTAAGAAACTGATTTACACAAATGATCCCTCAAAGTTTCCAGAATTTAATTATTATTTGTAAAAGGACAAAAATACCCTTGAAATCAGTTAAAAATAAACAAAGGTTAGTGTTAATACCCCAGTTTGTTACAAAATTAAAAGTTAATACCTCATATTGTTATTTTAAACCATTAGTACCTTAGGTTGTTACTTTGCATAAACCACAAGGACTAACGGTGTAATTAACTCAAAACGTAACTTATGAAATATTTCGGGATATACCATTACACTATATTTTTGGTAAATATTATTTTGGAAATGAAAGAAGTGAAAATATGATTTTGTAAATATCACCAAGTATATCATATTTTCGACAAAGAGAAAATATATTATTTTTTGGGAGTTAAAAATATATTTTCCTAAGTATATTTAGAAAATATATGATTTTTGGGAAAAATATATATTTTCTTGGAATACATTATTTTTGACAAATAAGTTATATATATTTTCTAAGTGAGACTCAAAAATATATTGTTTTGCAAGTATATATTGGGAATATATTGGTATATTTTTTAATTGGAATAATACACCGGAATACGACGCCAATACATGGCTAAAGACACACATACAAAAATACGAATACACATGTATGAGATACCCCCATCCTTGGGAAGGAAATACGAAGTTAAAATACTTGAGAAGTACTAATACAGAAATATTGTTTAACAGTTATTCCAAAATGAATTATAATTTAGAGTAAAAATAACTATTTTAACAAATAATTATAACTTGGAATAATATTGGGAACACAAGAAACGTAACTCAAAAACCTTCATACTAAGCAAAGGCACGACCCGCTCGTCTAATAAGACCATAGTACATTGTAGGTAGTCGTGTACACCAGAGGACACTTTGAGTTACAGGCAGATTTGAAGAACGCAAAACAGTGAGTTCATGTCCCCCTTTTCTTTTAACTGTTTTCAGTTTTATAACTTTGGGGGTGAAATACATGTTACATACTGATTACAAACGTTTTATACATGGTATGATTAGCTAAGGAATGTACTGCTAGATCACGTGAATGGGTAGGCTATTGTCTTAAGACCATTAATCTTTGTATAAGGATCGAGGGGCATGAGTGATAGATCTATTGGGTGTTGCGAGCCCCACCCATGGGCCTGCGAGTGGCTGCATGTGGTGACTATGTCGTTCCGCCGGAGGGGCCGGTACGAAATACGCATACAGGTTTGAGTGCTTCCTAGGCCATGTCACTTATTAATGTATTAGCTACACATTAATTGATCTATTTTCCTTATTGCTTCATACCAAGGACATACATTTATACAGACATACTTTAAAGGCTTTTTCATACACACACACATGAACTCGCTCAACTTTTGTTGATGTTTTTCAAACTACATGTATTTCATTAAATTAAGTATGGATCTGGCGGGCGTTGGAGTTTCAAGTCATGTTAAGTATAAAGATGTCATTCATGGTCTTTGGGTTTGGTCAGTGTGTCTTAATCCTGGACGAGACACGTCTTCCAAACTTTGATTACAACTAATATCTTTTGACGAGTCCTTAGTGAACTTTTACACAATTCATATGGTTTGTAAAACTTGAATTTGGAGTCTACGTTTTAGACAATGTTGTATGTTTTAAACTCATTTTATGAATAACAAATCTTTGGTTTTATCATATAGTTGTTTGATATGGTTGAATGCAATGATAACAAGAAAGTCACACCATAAACACGCTTCCGCAAAAGTCAGGGTGTGACAGCTTGGTATCAGAGCTTCGATTGTAGCGAACTAGGATTCTTTCTCGAGTCTAGACTACGATCATTAGGGCTCTCACGAAAATGTTTTACGACATGTTTTCATTGCATACACAAAACGTCCAGATCTAGGGAACAAACATTTTTACAAACAAAAGGCACAAATACACATTTCAAAATTTATGTTTATAATTCAGTCTTAGAGACTGGGGGAGGTTCAATCTTAGAGACTGAGGGAGGATCAGTCTTAGAGACTGAGGGAGGATCAGTCTTAGAGACTAGGGAGAATTAGTTGGTCTTAGAGACCAGGGAGTCAGTCTTAGAGACTGGGGAGAATTAGTTGGTCTTAGAGACCAGGGAGTTAGTTTTAGAGACCGGGGAGATTTGGTCTTAGAGACCAGGGAGTTAGTCTTAGAGACTGGGGAGATTTGGTCTTAGAGACCAGGGAGTTAGTCTAAGAGACTAGGGAGTTCAGTCTGAGAGGCTGGGTGGGATACTCTGGGAAGACTAGGACGAATGTGTGAATACATGATTACATTATGAATTGTCTTTAATTTCAATACACAAAGTGTTTATGATTACTGTGAATATGCATGCTATGACTATTATGTACCGGCACACACGTCACCTTCCTCAGGGAACAAATTGTCAGATGATGACGACCCTATGGCCACCGCCACAAATGAAGGGACCACACCTGATGAGACCATACCTGCGCCAGAGATATTTACGTCAGACACTGAAAGCAAACCTGACATGCTGACCAAGGACAAGGACGACTTCCAACCGTCCGCGCTGCCAGACTTTGGCGATGAATTACCCTTGCTGATGGCTTCCTTGACGAGAATCTTCCTGTCATTCTTGTTTCGGTCCACGACCACCTTACCATTTGGACACTTCGGTAGAGAGCACCTCCTGGCTCCGATCCTCGATGCCGTACCTCTCGTGGTTATTTCCCCCAAGGATTTACCTCTTTGACAAATTGTTTAATGACGACATTAATTTGCTTGTTGATGATCCTCCCGTTGACACTCAAGATGATGGAAAGCTAGATGAGAGCGTTGTTACTAGTTTTACACTTGGAGATCCTTGTTATCAAGCTAACCTCTGATTCTAGTATACACTCGATTTCAGACTCCTTTGAGTCTGCGTCATTTACGGCTTTACAGACGGTCAGGTTACCGCTTTTGCTACTGACTCGGACGACGACACCACTATGATTGTTACACTACCACCTGCTCGAGATCCCACACCCTTACACGACCTAGGGTCTGCTCCTGAGCCAGCTCCTTTTCCTGTTGAGACAGCTTGATGTTGCACCTGTTGATCCTACTTAAACATGATCTTGTTTCTTTTTGTCTACCATACATTGCACTCCTTGTACCAAGCCCAGTACCTGCACCTATTGATTCTCCTTTCGTTGAAACATTTCTGCTGCACCTGCACCCGCTGATGTTGCTCATATGAAGACCGACGTCCACTGCACCGACATGCCTATTTGCTTTCTTTCAAGACATACCCGCACCCCGGAAAGGAACTCCAGGTTAGCACCCGCATAACGATTCTTTTGCTACAGCAGCATTTTTTCCCGACTTCACAAGTCGCACCGTTTGCTACACTCGCCTCTACACCGTTGGACGATCCATTTCGATGGTTCCTATAATACACTATGCTGATTTCAGACCCTTATCATCCCTCACATTTTGGAGGCTACTCACGGGTTGAGTGCTCTTGTAACATCAGCTACAGTTTGAGGATATAAGTCGCAAAGTTTTGGAGCTTGAGCTGACACCACAACCTCCACCCTGTTTATTACCAGTATACGTTGATCATCCACAATTATCAAAGACTTCTTTTGCGCTCTCACCTGCTGCTATAACGCCTTTCCCAGGTTTATGACGCTCGTTTCTTTACTATCGCGCGGCAGATCAGTTAACTACTTCGATGTATATACAAGCTCGAGGAGGAGTGTACGCATGTTAGCAGTTTACTTTTCTTTCCTCCTCCACCTCAGTCACCAGTGTAGTTGGTTTCTGGATTTATGCGGACTACATTACTCTTGGGTAAAGACACTACATGAGCTGAGATTGCGAAGACTTTTTTTTAAATACTACTTTTGACCACGTGATTTTGATACACTGACAAATTTATTGGGCAAGAGAAGGGTGACCCTGTGTCCCATTTGATGTGATGCACTTTGTAGACAATGTGATTGTGGTTGGTAAATAAAGAAAGCTCCGTCACTATATTCTCACTAGACACGTTATTGATTTGTATGATGGTACAGTAATTATAATGCTACGTGCTTGCTTGTCGTATTCCCATTAAATGTATTCCTACCTACAAGTTGTACTATAATGATGCCGTTATATGATTGCTTATATACGTATGTAAATACACCCGTGAAGTCTCATTCGTTAAGAAGATTGCGTTTGTACTTACGTCTTTAATAAGACCTGACCTGACCAAACTTCTCCTAGGAATATGTCGACTCAAGGAAACACTGATACCAACAACCCTCTCCCGACGACAGAGGCGGAATTTCGAGAACGCATCTTACAGGTCATCGCACAGTACGAGGCCCTTCGCTCCGAGCGCAGCGGAGGTACCTCAGGAAACAACCCACCCAACGGTAATGTTTAGTCCCTTAAGACACATTACAAAACGTTTGGACATTTCCACAAGTGCTTTGCTATTACCTTACGCGAATAATGTTGCTTATATCGCAGGCTGCACCTACAAGCAGTTCTTGGGCTGCCAGCCCCTGCATTTCGATGGCACTGGGGGTGCCGTAGCCTTCGTACGCTGGGTTGAAAAGACGGATTCTGTTTTACGTGTGAGCAAATGCACCCCAGAGCATCAGGTTACGTACGTTTCCGGACTATTCCAAGATGGGGCTCTGTCATGGTGGAAACTCCAGGTTCAGACGATGGGCGAGGCTGCTACGTATGCTTTGACATGGGATCAACTGAAAGAACTGATGCACAAGAAGTACTGTTCAAGAACAGAAAGCCAGAATATGGAAACTGAGTTCTGGAACTTGAAAATGGAAGGACCAAAAATAGCTGAATACGTGGAGAAATTCCATGTTCTATCGCGTATTGTCCCCTACATGGTAGAACCAGAATTTAAAAAGATTGAGCGTTTTATTTGGGGATTGGCACCCCAAATCATGAGTATGGTGACGACATCAAAGCCTGCAACGATCGCTGAGGCCATTGATCTAAGTGTAACCTTGACTGAAGAGGCGATCAGGTTGAACAAATTTTCAACCTTTGAGGAGAAAAAGGAGACTCATGTAGAGTCATCTGGAGGCAACAAGAGAAAGTTCGCAAACTTTACTCAGACGAATAGCAACAACAAGAACAAAAAGGGAAAAGAGTACATGGGTAAACTACCTCAATGCGACAAGTGTCGACGACATCATACCGGGCGATGTAAAAATGGAAAGTGTGACAACTGTGGCAAGGTGGGGCACAACAGGGAAACGTGTTGGCATGAGACGAAACGTGGAAAGAAAGGTAAGGGATGTTATAACTGCGGTGACATGGGGCACTTTAGGAAAGATTGCCCAAGGGAGATTAAACAAAATCGTGGGAAGAATGTCTAACACCAGAGCTAGGGAAGCACGCCAGGATCCAAACATGGCTATCGGTACGCCTCGTAGTAGTCAATGTTATGCGTCTGTGCTATTTGATATTGTTGTCAAATTTTAGCTTCAGAATATACTTGTTTTAATAGTAAGCAAGATAGATATCCAGTATTCGGTAGAACTAGCTGAAGGGAAGCTTCGACGTGGTAATTGGGATGGATTGGTTGTCGGGCAATCAAAAGGAGGTTATTACCCGCACTCCGATGGAAAATGAAGAATCGATCGTGATTCATGGAGCAGGGAACGCCCCTACAGACTATCAGTCATTGAAGATACAGAAGTCTTTCGCACATAGGATGTGATGTTTTCTTGGCTCATGTCGTGGACAAGGGAGCCGAATAACCAAAACTCGAAGATATCCCTGTGGTAAGGGAATATCCTGAAGTCTTCCCCGAAGACTTGCCAAGAATTATCTCCTCAACGACAAGTCGAATTTCGCATCGATTTGATTCCAGGCGCGCGCCTGCTGCTAGTGCACCCTGGCGACTTACACCTTCGGAGATGCAAGGATTGATAGTGTAGCTTCAGTAGTTGATAGAGAAGGAAGATAATAGACCAAGTTTCCCGCTTTGGGTAACCTCAGCTTTGCTCGTCAAGAAGAAGGACGATAGCCTTCGTACGAACATCAAACTACCAGGAGCCGAACGAGCTAACCAACAAGGGTCGATGACACTTGCTAAGGATTAACGAATCACTTATTTAACCAACTGTGGGGATCCAACTACTATTTTAAGATTGATCAATGACTGAGTGTCATTATATGCGAATTCAGGAAGAAGGTATACCGAGAAATTGTGGGACAATAATGTAACGCCCTGCTTTTTCATACTTTGCATAATTAGAAAGCTCGCCTTGTAATGCTATTTTTGGAAATCTTGTATTATTGTAGTCGTCTTTTCGTTGTAAAATCCGAGACTTTGATCATAAATAAAATTCGTATTTCTTTAAATTCGCCATCTACATATTCATACATGTTCATACGTTGGAATTCATTGTACATCGAATCCTTATTTGTAATTCATACTTATACGATACTTATTCACGATGCATGTCCATGCTTGTCCTCAAATTGTTACCTAAAAACCCCTAATAATATGCTTATTTATACAACGGTTAATCATCTAATATGTGACATATACTTGTCACTTACAAACATGTTACATACTTGTACATTACACTTTTTACCTAGTTAAATCATGTTTTATTTCATATTTCACCTTGTTACAAGTTAGGGGAAACATTGTTGCATATTATTACACAACTTAATTAACAAAATTACTCATTATAATGTTTTAAAAGAAAAAAAAATTAAAGAAATATGGCAGCCCCAATTCAGCAAAATTCAGCCCCATATAGTTGGGCTTTGTGGGCTAGTTTCAAGGTGTAACCCCTTCTAAACACTTCCAAAGCCCAACCCATTGAAACCCTAATCCTTCCCCCTATAAATACCACTTATAACCAGCCTCCCTACCACTTTTGCAACACTAAAAACTCTCAAAACATCCTCCAAACCGTAGCTGAAAGCAAGGGTTCGAGCAGATTGACACCCCTTCACGAAAATGAGCATAACTCACTCATTTCTTAACGAAATCACTTGATTCTTTTTCCTACTTACTTGGATAATCATGGGTTCGATTCCTAGACTTCTCCTTGGAGAAATCAGACCTGGAAATGCCCCGAAATCGTCCATAAACTTTCTGTTTGTTTTTATGTTCATCAAAAACTTGTTTAAACCTATGTAACTTGTGTTCAACACATCTCATACCTATGTCCTAATGCTTACAACTTATCCCATGGTTGGTTAAGCTTAAAAACAAGGTTGAGACATTTAAAATCAGAGGATTAAACCTCATAAACTTGGTGTTTTGTTTAGGGTTTCAACCCACAAATCATGTCAAACATAGCCTTTGATACATGAGTGATTATGGAACGACTTAGGTTGTCCTACATACAATCCTCACATGATTTGATGATTTCTCTATAGTTAGGTTGTTTATGTTATTGTGCAAATCCTAGTTCGTGACCCTCCTTGGTTGTTGTTACACCAAGTGAAGTGGTGAACATTCAAGGGGTTCCTAAATGGAAGCATGTCCTTCCTACCCCATACATGACATCTATGATAATACGAGGTGCCTAAATGAAGATCCTAATCTTCTACCTCCTACTTGAATTATTGGACTAAATAATATGTAGTACCTAACCTAAGTATATATATACACTCATTCGAACCTTTGATGTTGAACTTGTGTTTATATGTTAAAGTAGTAGAACATCACCTAAGACCTAAACCATGTTGTGATTCTTATGGGTGTTCAACTCATGAAAACATTATCATAACCCTTGTGGTTACCAAGTGTCATACAAGGGTTAAGTGTTGAAGATGATTATTTTCACATGCTATTCTCATATCTTACTTTTATGTTGTTTTAAATACCGAATCTCGACTCTAAGCATACTAGAACTTTAACCCTACACATTCAACTTTCTAACCCCCATCAACTTCGTCACATTGGATAATCGGAAAGCATATGCAAATTTGTGAGTATACTCGCAACCCCCTTTTTTATGTTTACCACTTTTTGGGGTGTAACATGTTTTACTATTAAACTACACTTAAACTTATTCTTTATGCAATGCACAAAACAATCCTTATACATGAATACTATGTTATGATACTTGATGCTTACGTGGACCATACTTATGTGATATGTTTTAGTCATTAGCTCTCACGAGCCTCCCTTCGACATGTATAGCGCTATAGGAGTAACGCACCGCCCCCCTTAAACTTGGGTCATGTTGAATTAATTAAACTTACTTGCGTAAACAGAGGTTGGCTAGAAATATTGCATGCCACGATAGGTTGATCTCGTATAAACTAAGTTGCCATGTGGATTCGTTTTAAACTTTTATACTTATACTTATACTTATGCTTAAACTTGTATACTCGTTTTTGCTTTTGCATTGAACTTTATTTTAAACATGTTACAGGTTGAGGATGATGATGCTATGAAATGAAGTAGCGTTGATGCCTAGATACACATATAGACGTTTAGGTTTAATCGTTGTATCAATTTTGATTATGTTGTATTCTAATTCCTTTGAACTTGACGTTATTTGATTTCTTTGTAACGTTGACAAATGAATTATGAAATGAAATCGGTTTATTAAATATTGTCACAAATAGCGTTATGATGTCTCTAGCAATCTTCACACTTCGTCTCATCCCGATGTTTCCGCCATTGGTTGGGGTGTGACAGATTGGTATCAGAGCCATAACTATAGGGAATTAGGAAAAGTAGGAATGCTTTAACCTAGTCTATAGTTCTAGAGCCTTATTCGTACGTTTTACTAAAAACTACTTGCATGCTATCTTATTTGCTTTTATTTATTCTCTTGATCTTGTAAGCATATGTGTCACTTATGCGTTAACACTTAACATGCTATACTTATTTTTATTATGTGTTAATACCTGTTTCATCGTCTTATCCTTTATGTGTGTTCTTGACATACTTTTTATGCATTAATATTCGTTTCATCATTTCACTTTTATTGTGATATTCTTGACATGTTATACTTGTTTGTTTAATCTTTAATATACACTTTTCCTCACGCGTTTTACTCGACTATTCTAAATCCGACAACACACATATTGCACAAACCAGACGAGTTGACCAAAATAGGCGTGAAACCCACAATTTGGTGAATGACTCTCAATCCTTCTACCTTTCTTTTTACACGGAATTCACCACCAAGTTAGGAGTGAAATCCTCACCTTGATGGAGAAATTCGAATTTCAAATTCTAGTGGACCCTCGTCAACACGTCGAAATTAAATTTTGACCCGACGAGTACCAACCACACTTAGGATACGAAATCGTCAAGTTAGGGGTGAGACCCGCACCTTGTCGACTAGTTCCACTCCTTGGCATTTTTTTTTCATAAATCCCGCCAAGTCTCGAAATTTCGATTGATTTGGGACATGTAGTAACCGGAAGGGTAAATACCGTTAACCGACTTGTCGGCAAGAGTGTTTTACCTATTAGGCCAAAGCATGCTCCTCAAATTCAAAAGACTTTTCGACCACTTTGGTTAGTCAAAGTTCCGTTTTGGAACACTCCAAATTTTGGTCAAACATGTGTTTCTATTGTTCATTTTATACGATGCAATCTTTCAACCTCGAGTTTACCTTTGATTTCTCTTTTCACACGCACAACATATCGAACCTTTTCGATACATTTATATATGCATGATTTTCATATAATTTAAATTCATATTCCTTGTAACAACTAGTGGAGAGGTATCATCGAGATTGGAGTGATTTCCTTACCTTGACGATTAACTCCACTCCCCTTTTCTTAAAAACGACCTCACCAACGAGTTAGGGGTGATTCCCTTACCTAGGTGATCGTTACCAAAACGTCTCTTCAAAATATCTTATTATGCAAACTCGATCATATTTTATACCCAAATTGTTTATCATTATTCAAAATACCCACTCATACCAATTTCAAAATACATTGATTTGTCAAAACGTACTCAATTCATATACACGAGATTCTTAATCATGTCTTAAAACATTTTATTACGCAAACTTCAAAACCTTACGAAATGCTACCTATCAATTTAATCGGCCCAATGAAACTCTTGCCCATGAACTTCGTATTCGACTTAATCACTAAAACTTGCTCACATTATATCGTCATACTAGAGACTTCCACTCTTAATTGAAACCAAACCAACCTTTCTCAATTACCTATAGGATCTTATAGATATTATGAGATCGTTTTACCAAAGAATATTTCCAACATCAACGAACCATTTGTTAAAACCCTTTAAAATGAACACTAAGACCTTTGATAAATCCCTTTTCCAAGGATCAACGTATTCACAAAAACTCCAAAATTTCTTGTTTTGATGAAACGAACTTACCTTTTTCTACACCTATTTTTCAAAACACGTGGGTAAGAAGACTCCATGGGGACCGACCATCTTCGGATTTCGTAAACTCTTTTAAAACAAAGGTAGCATTTCCATTCATTACAAAATACGATATGCATGACCAATAAGTACTTTATATCCTCTTACATATGCAAACTATATTCTACCTTTCAAACCAAGCTCAATCTAAATTTGATTCAATAAACTCAACGTTTCGTTTAAACGACTATACATGCATATCATCGTACACATTTTGGTCGATACCTCGCGATAACATCATTTATATCATTCGTATTTACGTACTCGACCTTTTGAATGTTTATTACACTTAGATCCGTGATGTCCCAACGAACACTATATACGCAATATTTATTTTTCATGCCTACACCTATGTTCATACGTTTTATGCTTGTACTCATACACATACTACTTATACGTTTTACGCTTCTGCTTGTACACATACTACTTACACATTTTATGTTTATGCTCATACATACATGCGTATTCATACTTAAACTTATGCTCATACTTTCATCCTTACTCATGATTCATACATTCGTACCTATACGCGAGCGTAACCTGAGGGATTCGCTTGCGTGGGTCCCACACATACTTAAACATGGACTTGCTTATATACTATATTCTTGTACGTACACATTCTAAACTTTTTTATGTATACCCCGATGCATACACAACTAGTACAAGCTATGCGGATCATGCGACGATCAAAATAATCACGGGTGCACACGGGATTATAGTGATAGGCGTATGAGAACCATAGAGTGTGCTACTGCGTATGGTAATACACGGAACGTAACATGACACCGAAGACGAAACGGACGTAACATGGTCAAAACATGGTGGATACGCCGCTGGTACTTCCTATATATAAGTGTTTTCACCATGTTACCAAAATTTCGTAAAACGTGCCATGGGAAATTCAGTGTTTTACAGACCTCTTGGACCTAATACAAGCTTTAAGCAACTCACAAACACATTATGTCCGATTATCCATGACGAGACTTCATACTTAACATGCTACTTTCATCTATCTAATGCCCATATCATTCGTATACTTGCGTTCATTTAGTGTCAATTGTTCGCCCCATGCTCCTATTCCCTTCCTTTCATACGAACCTCGTTCACAATCAAGCTCGTTTAAGCATTCAAATCCTAACTTATCTTATTACCCTTAGAACTTTCTAATTATTAGCCATTACAAATCGTTTTACCTATACCTGTTTACCCCTGCTTATGCCTCAAACCCATTTCGGCTCGACAATCATTTTACAAACTTATCTTTATCTTCCCAAAATCTCGTACTTTTCAAAACGTTTCAAAATCTCAAGTCTCGAACTGTTACCAAAACTCTTTAAATCTACCTCTTAAATAAATTTCGGGACGAAATTTCCTAAAGGAGGGGAGACTGTAACGCCCTGCTTTTTCATACTTTGCATAATTAGAAAGCTCGCCTTGTAATGCTATTTTTGGAAATCTTGTATTATTGTAGTCGTCTTTTCGTTGTAAAATCCGAGACTTTGATCATAAATAAAATTCGTATTTCTTTAAATTCGCCATCTACATATTCATACATGTTCATACGTTGGAATTCATTGTACATCGAATCCTTATTTGTAATTCATACTTATACGATACTTATTCACGATGCATGTCCATGCTTGTCCTCAAATTGTTACCTAAAAACCCCTAATAATATGCTTATTTATACAACGGTTAATCATCTAATATGTGACATATACTTGTCACTTACAAACATGTTACATACTTGTACATTACACTTTTTACCTAGTTAAATCATGTTTTATTTCATATTTCACCTTGTTACAAGTTAGGGGAAACATTGTTGCATATTATTACACAACTTAATTAACAAAATTACTCATTATAATGTTTTAAAAGAAAAAAAAATTAAAGAAATATGGCAGCCCCAATTCAGCAAAATTCAGCCCCATATAGTTGGGCTTTGTGGGCTAGTTTCAAGGTGTAACCCCTTCTAAACACTTCCAAAGCCCAACCCATTGAAACCCTAATCCTTCCCCCTATAAATACCACTTATAACCAGCCTCCCTACCACTTTTGCAACACTAAAAACTCTCAAAACATCCTCCAAACCGTAGCTGAAAGCAAGGGTTCGAGCAGATTGACACCCCTTCACGAAAATGAGCATAACTCACTCATTTCTTAACGAAATCACTTGATTCTTTTTCCTACTTACTTGGATAATCATGGGGTTCGATTCCTAGACTTCTCCTTGGAGAAATCAGACCTGGAAATGCCCCGAAATCGTCCATAAACTTTCTGTTTGTTTTTATGTTCATCAAAAACTTGTTTAAACCTATGTAACTTGTGTTCAACACATCTCATACCTATGTCCTAATGCTTACAACTTATCCCATGGTTGGTTAAGCTTAAAAACAAGGTTGAGACATTTAAAATCAGAGGATTAAACCTCATAAACTTGGTGTTTTGTTTAGGGTTTCAACCCACAAATCATGTCAAACATAGCCTTTGATACATGAGTGATTATGGAACGACTTAGGTTGTCCTACATACAATCCTCACATGATTTGATGATTTCTCTATAGTTAGGTTGTTTATGTTATTGTGCAAATCCTAGTTCGTGACCCTCCTTGGTTGTTGTTACACCAAGTGAAGTGGTGAACATTCAAGGGGTTCCTAAATGGAAGCATGTCCTTCCTACCCCATACATGACATCTATGATAATACGAGGTGCCTAAATGAAGATCCTAATCTTCTACCTCCTACTTGAATTATTGGACTAAATAATATGTAGTACCTAACCTAAGTATATATATACACTCATTCGAACCTTTGATGTTGAACTTGTGTTTATATGTTAAAGTAGTAGAACATCACCTAAGACCTAAACCTTGTTGTGATTCTTATGGGTGTTCAACTCATGAAAACATTATCATAACCCTTGTGGTTACCAAGTGTCATACAAGGGTTAAGTGTTGAAGATGATTATTTTCACATGCTATTCTCATATCTTACTTTTATGTTGTTTTAAATACCGAATCTCGACTCTAAGCATACTAGAACTTTAACCCTACACATTCAACTTTCTAACCCCATCAACTTCGTCACATTGGATAATCGGAAAGCATATGCAAATTTGTGAGTATACTCGCAACCCCCTTTTTTATGTTTACCACTTTTTGGGGTGTAACATGTTTTACTATTAAACTACACTTAAACTTATTCTTTATGCAATGCACAAAACAATCCTTATACATGAATACTATGTTATGATACTTGATGCTTACGTGGACCATACTTATGTGATATGTTTTAGTCATTAGCTCTCACGAGCCTCCCTTCGACATGTATAGCGCTATAGGAGTAACGCACCACCCCCTTAAACTTGGGTCATGTTGAATTAATTAAACTTACTTGCGTAAACAGAGGTTGGATAGAAATATTGCATGCCACGATAGGTTGATCTCGTATAAACTAAGTTGCCTTGTGGATTCGTTTTAAACTTTTATACTTATACTTATACTTATGCTTAAACTTGTATACTCGCCTTTGCTTTTGCATTGAACTTTATTTTAAACATGTTACAGGTTGAGGATGATGATGCTATGAAATGAAGTAGCGTTGATGCCTAGATACACATATAGACGTTTAGGTTTAATCGTTGTATCAATTTTGATTATGTTGTATTCTAATTCCTTTGAACTTGACGTTATTTGATTTCTTTGTAACGTTGACAAATGAATTATGAAATGAAATCGGTTTATTAAATATTGTCACAAATAGCGTTATGATGTCTTTAGCAATCTTCACACTTCGTCTCATCCCGATGTTTCCGCCATTGGTTGGGGTGTGACAAATAACTTAATTTAGACATGCACAAAATGGTGTTTCCTACACGATGCACAAAACAATTTACACGGAATACGAAACTCTGAGAATCTAGAAAACATGTACTTAGGATCTTGGGAACCCAGGTCCAAACTCGTAAAGATTGTTACTTAGGAACCACATCTGTTGACTCAATCAAACACCATTGACCTGACATATATGCCATTTCAGTCAGCCGAACAGAAAGTACTTAAATTTCTTTTGTTGAGATCATCACTTTTGCTTCTAGCGAGTAGATGTTTGCATCTCTACTCCCCTGATGGTAGTTGCATCGCGCCAATTTTCTTTGCTGAGAGCGAACAAACTTTTGCTTCGATACTTGGTCATTTCTTCATTTTAGCAAATACTCATTATTTCAGGACTAGGAAACTTTTATGACACACATGCACCATTTGCTACGCATGTGGTTTCGATTCAAACAAACGCTTCATTGAAATTCAAAAATTATTTTGCTAAATTTGGTTACAGATTTGTAATTCGAATGACCCGCTTTATTGTAATTGTTGGCTCTTTTGTTACCAAGTCAACACACTTTCTTGAGACTTCATTTCTTTCAAGTTACATTCATGGTTTATCTTCGTAACCATGCTGAGATACCCTCGTTGATACATACGTTTATTGTTAGGTTACCAAGTTCAATTGCTTGAATTATCCATTTCGCATACCCAATTTAAAACGTCATATGATGTATTGGGAACGTCATATTCAAATATTTTTACAAAAGTTCTTGTGTTTTGAGTCGTAATGGACTTGGTTGATCTACGACTCCACTAAATCGTTTGTCGGTTTCGACACTCTATGGTGATACTTTCACAAAATTGAAGCTTGCGCTAAGTTGTTTATGCACCTCATACACGGATTCAAATGTTTATCTATTTGTTCTGAATTCGTTTTGCTTATCACAACCAAAGCAGTCTTAACACCGTTGTGTGTTAAGGCAATGGTACATCGATTCATTCCATATCACAAGGTACCTCTTTGTAATTGTTGGCTCTTTTGTTACCAAGTCAACACACTTTCTTGAGACTTCATTTCTTTCAAGTTACATTCATGGTTTATCTTCGTAACCATGCTGAGATACCCTCGTTGATACATACGTTTATTGTTAGGTTACCAAGTTCAATTGCTTGAACTTATCCATTTCGCATACCCAATTTAAAACGTCATATGATGTATTGGGAACATCATATTCAAATATTTTTACAAAAGTTCTTGTGTTTCGAGTCGTAATGGACTTGGTTGATCTACGACTCCACTAAATGTTTGTCGGTTTCGACACTCTATGGTGATACTTTCACAAAATTGAAGCTTGCGCTAAGTTGTTTATGCACCTCATACACGGATTCAAATGTTTATCTATTTGATCTGAATCCGTTTTGCTTATCACAACCAAAGCAGTCTCAACACCGTTGTGTGTTAAGGCAATGGTACATCGATTCATTCCATATCACAAGGTACCTCTTAACGATTCTTTCATTATTGGTCGAAGGTCTCTCACAGTAATTATTGCTCTTCTATCAGAAACAGTGGTTCTTTGTTGTTCTGTACTCAGTTGAAACTCTGTGACATTGTGTAAATCAAATCTTCAGATTGTTTTAGTGCACTTTCATTTGATTTCAAACACGGTGACTTGTTCAATCACCACTATTATTGCATTATGTCAATTATGACACCTTGTGGTGTCGGTGTGAATTCGTAGCTTGTGCTAGCCAGGGTCAACCGTTTCACTCAAACCACACATACTTTTGATTGGCTTGTCATTTAAACATTCCTGATGTAACTACGGATTAAAACATTGATACACCAGATTCGCTTGTATTTCATTCGGTGTACTTTCGAAATTTAAGAATGTCAACACACTAAACCCTACCATCCATTTACTCGGGAGTTGACAGATCATTTTACTATTACATTTGAGTTGTTGATTTTGAATTCATATAGCGGATGCTATGGTTTGCAAAAGCTCGTTTGCATATTCCGATCAACCATTTGAGAAACTTATTAGTCAAAACTCCTCTTTTGTGGAACCCCTGCTAGCTGGATTCACTAGACTATACGTCAAATACGTCTTGTACCTTTGACATCTAATGCTAAAAGCACATACCTTTTAACCATAGGGTTCGAGTTTTATATATTCTTGGACTCACCGGATGTGAGTAAGGTTTGATTCGGTTTGGTGATTATCTACCTCGGTATTATTCATATACGCGTGTGACGTAACCATAAGGAGTTAAGGTAATACAGATTTCAAGGACGAAATTTTCTTAACGGGGGGAGAATGTGACAACTGTCAAATTTGCATGCATACATACGTTTAATTAATATTGATTTGTGCTTAATGACTGTGCTAAATTCCAACTGATGATTAAACTGCTTTATGATTTTTTTGTATCATACATACATATGCATCACATTTCATACTGTCACTCCATTTATTGCACACAAACTTTAGTGACATACTTGATGCACAAAGCACAGTTAGCACAGTGATCGGATAACTCAGAAACATGCTGACAATGCCAGCACATAGACAGACAATATATTGAGGCCCAGTATGAGCCAGAGTCAAGGTACTACACTAGTACGGAGTGTAGGGAAGTAAGGACCATAAAACTGCGTCACTAGGTGATAGTTTAAGTGCCAGAAAGTGCCTAAAACTCACATAAACTGCAGAATTATGTAGAAAATCAGCACAATTCAGCTATAACCAGCTATTTAACACAATAATATCCTACAAAATTTATGTTTTACTGTCCAAAATAACTTACAAAGTGTCGGGAATTAAAACTGCCACAAAACGGGCTTCATACTTAGTGAAACTGCGCAATTCAGCACTTTAACGAATCGTAATGAACCGAACAACCGGACAACAACCGGGACATCAAAATTTTACTAGAAGTAATGTTTTTATGATATTAAGCTAGTATTGGTGGTAGAACACCTTAAAAATCATAAAAACACCTAAACACACTTAAACATACTTAAACCTTCTAGTTTGCACTTTAAACCCCAAACTTCCAAAATTTTACATTTTACCCCCCCCCCTACCAAATCCGGCCCCAACAAGGGACCCACTTAGAAAATCTTCTTTTAATTATTAGTTAGATCTTGTTGGGCATATTCTACACATAAGATGCCATATTCCTTTACATGTTGGAAATTAGTTTATATAAACCAAAGGCCTTTAGTCATTTCTCATTATCATCATCACCAACACCCATCTTCTTCTTCCTCCTCCATACCTACGGCTCACACACACCTCCCACACATCTCCATTTTCACTTCCATTCCATCCATTCCCAAGTAATATTAAGGTGTAAGGAGCTAAGTTGGAAAGCTTGGAGCTTTCGGAAGTTGAAGGACCTTCACCGTTTGCTTTTATCCACTCATTTTTCCCTTGTGATCTTCCCTAGCTTTAAGCTAGTTGTAAGCTTCTTGTTAACCCTTATTACTTCATATTTTTGGTGGTTAATAGTTATATTAAGATGATGTCTCAAGAACACTAAAAGATCATATGCAAAAGTCTTGAACATAAAGCTAACTTGATGATGAAATATTGTTAAAATGAAGAAGTAATGTTAAGTATGATGTTGTTTTGTATTGTTGATGATTGCTTGATGCTTGCTTGATGATTACTAGTGATATGATGTTAAACATCATGGTGGAACTTGTTAAAGTAAGATTAAAAACTTAAGTTAACAAGTTAGGAGGTGATTAGTGATTTACATAAAAGAATCACCTCCATGTTTAAGCATGAACTTGATAACAAGATGGTTTCTTGAAAAAATTAGTAAACAAAGTAAGTTGGTGATCATATGGATCCAAGGTTTACAAATGGTTTTCCTAAATAAACTAAGAATAGAAGATGATTTTTGAAAGGTTATGATTTTTGTTAAACCTACACTATTTTATTAACAAAATAAATATAGTAAAACAAGAAAATATTGGAAACAAATATTTTTGTAAAATAAGTTCACAAGTTGTGAACATCTAAAGATCCCAAGAATAAGATTTTAACAAAAGTAAACACACTTCGGAGGGTAACTAAACCCACTAAACACCCCACTAAGTTACTACGCGTTTTTACGAAAAACCAAGTTCATGTTATTATGTAAAGTGCATTGTTTTTGCACTTGGTTAGTGTAATGTTGTTTAATAATTTGTTGTTGATTGATTAAATGAATTTTTGAAAAGAAAATGATATGCTAATAAGCATGGACACCTCCGTTTACAAAGGAAACTCTAGCGAAATTTTCTAAAAATTCCAACACTTAGAAAATATTTTTCTAAACAAGTGTTACAAGTATATTTTATAACTTGTGTTTCGAATTTAAACTTCGCCATAATATTTGTTACAAAAATACACTGTGTCGGAGGTTGATTTTATAAATAAAAGTGGATAATATATATTTAGAATATATATTTTATACTAAGACACTTGTGTGAAAATTTGTATATTTTGTGAACTACTTATATTATTTTAGGGTAAAATAATATAACTTACAAATTACCATAATAATACCAAAAATTACAAGGAATAAATATTTAACTTACACATGTAATATTGTGAAACCGAACACATAAACGTAACTTATGAAATATTTCGGGATATACCATTACACTATATTTTTGGTTAATATTATTTTGGAAATGAAAGAAGTGAAAATATGATTTTGTAAATATTACCAAGTATATCATATTTTCGACAAAGAGAAGATATATTATTTTTGGCGAGTTAAAAATATACTTTCCTAAGTATATTTAGAAAATATATGATTTTTGGGAAAAATATATATTTTCTTGGAATACATTATTTTTGACAAATAAGTTATATATATTTTCTAAGTGAGACTCAAAAATATATTGTTTTGCAAGTATATATTGGGAATATATTGGTATATTTTTTAATTGGAATAATACACCGGAATATGACGCCAATACATGGCTAAAGACACACATACAAAAATACGAATACACATGTATGAGATACCCCCATCCTTGGGAAGGAAATACGAAGTTAAAATACTTGAGAAGTACTAATACAGAAATATTGTTTAACAGTTATTCCAAAATGAATTATAATTTAGAGTAAAAATAACTATTTTAACAAATAATTATAACTTGGAATAATATTGGGAACACAAGAAACGTAACTCAAAAACCTTCATACTAAGCAAAGGCACGACCCGCTCGTCTAATAAGACCATAGTACATTGTAGGTAGTCGTGTACACCAGAGGACACTTTGAGTTACAGGCAGATTTGAAGAACGCAAAACAGTGAGTTCATGTCCCCCTTTTCTTTTAACTGTTTTCAGTTTTATAACTTCGGGGGTGAAATACATGTTACATACTGATTACAAATGTTTTATACATGGTATGATTAGCTAAGGAATGTACTGCTAGATCACGTGAATGGGTAGGCTATTGTCTTAAGACCATTAATCCTTGTATAAGGACCGAGGGGTACGAGTGATAGATCTATTGGGTGTTGCGAGCCCCACCCATGGGCCTGCGAGTGGCTGCATGTGGTGACTATGTCGTTCCGCCGGAGGGGCCGGTAGGAAATACGCATACAGGTTTGAGTGCTTCCTAGGCTATGTCACTTATTAATGTATTAGCTACACATTAATTGATCTTTTTTCCTTATTGCTTCATACCAGGGACATACATTTATACAGACATACTTTAAAGGCTTTTTCATACACATACACATGAACTCGCTCAACTTTTGTTGATGTTTTTCAAACTACATGTATTTCAGGAAATTAAGTATGGATCTGGCGGGCGTTGGAGTTTCAAGTCATGTTAAGTATAAAGATGTCATTCATGGTCTTTGGGTTTGGTCAGTGTGTCTTAATCCTGGACGAGACACGTCTTCCAAACTTTGATTACAACTAATATCTTTTGACGAGTCCTTAGTAAACTTTTACACAATTCATATGGTTTGTAAAACTTGAATTTGAAGTCTACGTTTTAGACAATGTTGTATGTTTTAAACTCATTTTATGAATGACAAATCTTTGGTTTTATCATATAGTTGTTTGATATGGTTGAATGCAATGATAACAAGAAAGTCACACCATAAACACGCTTCCGCAAAAGTCAGGGTGTGACAGTTACACTCCTTCCCAATACAACGTTTATTCACTTCATTAAACTCCCGGGTTCGAGTGTACGCGCACTTCTTCCCATTGCAATATTCCACGAGATTACTTTTTGCCTCGGCTTCACATGCTCACCATTATTTATTTTCTTATATACTTATATATATATATATATATATATAAAGGTATTTCCTTTACATAATCCCCTCGTTTCAGTACTCATGTATGCCCTATGCAACTATTATTCACGCTTGTATTGAATAAAATTTATGCTGATATTAAATTTACAATAAACATACCTGAAACATCATCAGGTTTAGCTTTAGCCTCTACTGCTGTCATGAGGGAAGACCTTGCCTTTTCTTTCGGGGTATCTGACTTTGCGTCGGCTGTGTCTTTGGTTCCCACCAATTCCGGGCATTCAGACCTTTTATGTCCGGGGTTATAACATTTGTAACACACTGACATGTTTCCCGGGCAATTCATGTCCCACTTCTCTACAAATAGGACATGGTTTGTTGCTAAGGTAGCATTTGCCCCTATGAGTTTTTCTACATATTTTACACTGAGGTGACCCCTTTCTTGTAACTCCTTTCTTAGAAGCTTTATTAGGCTATGATTTCTTTACGGGACTTGAGTTCACATCCAACACTCTCTCGTCCTCTTTTTCTTGTGAGAGACTGTCTTTTAATTCAGTCATCATATCCTCCACCACTAACGAGATGGTGGTTTATAATCTCTCGACAAACTGCGGTAGACTGGCTTCTACTGCCTTTCCGACTTCCTCGGAAATTTTAGCTTCCATCTCTTTAGTTAATTTAGATGCTAATTCGCCCCTGGTTACACCGGGCATTTCTTTCATTTGTTCGGCGACTTTCGGCACCGTATCATCATTGCCTTCATCAGTCATCTTGAATCTGAATGTTTATATTAATTGTTAAGCATTTCATTCTATATCATTTGCATCTTTCGCTTTGGTTTAGCCAAGTTCACAACTTGCTTAAACCATTTATGTTTAGTGCACTTTCCGGGTTTGAGTGTGTTAACATGCTCTTCCCATGCACATCAAATCAAGTTCCTTTTTCTAATATTCTAATAAAATCTACTAAATGACTAATTCTTACCGGATGTTTGATCAAGCTTCGAACCGAACACACTTTGTTAACAACCTTGAGCTCTGATTACCAACTTGTAACACCCGTCTTAATTTAATATGAATTTACTACTAAGTACGCATTTAGTTTGCGTAAAATACGGGTTAACAAAAATTTTTCGTAAGTTCATAGTTCCTACTAATTAAAGTGTCTAGGATTTTAATCCTTACTAGTTAAAAACAAAAATATTGTAATTTTAAGTAATACAAGATCAATATTAAGCTAAAACAAAAGTCATGCTTGCGGAAGCTTTAAAATGTTGTGTTCGGTTCTCGACATTTGCTTGATCACCATCCGGAATATCACCTAGCATCAAAACCATACCAAATGTTAGTTTTGATGACATAATAACACTTATAATCAAGTTCTATTGCCAAATAATGAAAACAAAACATAATTTCAGATTTTTGATCTGTCACGCCACGCGACAGATTTCGTTCAAGTCTTCGCGGGCCGCGAGCACGCTCGCGTGTCGCGCTAGTACTAGTGGTTCCCTTCGCGTGGCGCGAGGGAGGCCTTTTTCCAGCGAGTGCAGGTTATAAACCTGCATATCTGCCCAGCCTTATTTTTCTTACAAAACCAAACTTCTAATGCTTATAACTTTTCGCCTACATGTCCATTTTAGTCGATTCTTTTTCCTACGCGTCCGTAATAAAAATACGGATCTAATCTTTCAATTTTCACACACCGAAACCCGATTTATAAACGATTTGTTCAAAAATCCATATTTCGATTATTCGACCCGTTTGTCACATGACATACTTTTCATCATTCATTCCTTAGATTTCTAAACTTAATTACCCATTTCCCGGGCTTGTCAACTTTGGCGTGTCATTACCATTCTATGGTTTCACGCACATAATAGAATTCATGCTCGTTTTCAATAGTTCGAGCTTACCACTTGATGCAAATTTTACAAGTACATCGTTCTAGTTATTTGACCCAACATCAAGGGTTCTTCAATCAACTTAGTGTATCCATTGCATGGCGATAAGCATCTTATCACTAGCATATTTTGTGACTTTCAAATCTCTACTTACATCGTCGTTTTAAAACATAATTATGACCTGTTTGTCTTGCCGAGTGAACTTCATCACTTCTATGGCTTACCAACATACACTAATTATTCAAAATTGACCCGTTTGATCTATTGAGTGAACTTCGTCACTTCAATGATACATCGAACACTTTTATCACACTACAATATTGCTACCAAGCTATAAGTAAACATTTTAGTAAAATTAACGAAACTAATAGTTACGTACTTGCCTATTTCATCGTCATTAGTTGCTAACTATAATTACCCATTCCCGGGCTTGTTCATCTTGGCGTATCACTCCCATTCCATGGTTTACGCTTTCATAACTCAAATTTAACAAGTGACGTTCTAGTCACTTCGAACACTATCATTTCGACCATTATTTTAACCTGTTCTTTAACTAGTGAGTTACATCACTTATTATACATTTCAAACATGACTAATTAAACAATAATATCAATAAATATACCTAACCAACTATTTATTTTGACCCATTTGGTTTATCGAGTGAATTCCATCACTTCTTAGACTTACCGACGATTACAATTTTCAGTATAACAACATTAAGCATATCTAACCAACCATTTATTTTGACCCGTTTGGTTTGTCGAGTGAATTCCATCACTTCTTAGACTTACCAAACGATTACAATTTTTCACTATAACAACATGAAACATATCTATGACTAGACTTGTCTACATAAATGTAAAGAGACGACAAGTCGCGTACCTTATAGCTTATCCTTCAAGCACGCGTCTTTCCCAATTTGGCTGCTTGAAGATTCACCCGCTTTGCCTATAGAGTTCAATCAAATATTGTTTAGAACTCCTTGCACAACATATCACGCATAATTTGCCATATCATTTAAACATGCGTTTTACCCCAAATTCACTATGTTAGCTTTCTCTTAGGCATTTTAACAAACACCTTAAGAGCATTGTTTTTAAATAGCCATTAGCAAGTTCATGACTCTACTATTTAGCCGAACTTTTACACTTTTTGTAAGTTCATTACTTCTAACATGCATATTAATGTCAGATTCGCTTCATGCAAACCGTTAATATCCGTTTTCTGATTACATTATTGGGGTTCTCTATTATTCACGAAAACCCATTTAACTCTTAGTTGGGTAAACATGAATATTCATAATCTAAGCATCAATTTCACAAATTATTAGCTAGGATTTACTTCTAAACATGTTTCCAACCCTAATTTCATCTAAACATCAACATATCATGTTTAGATTTCAATTTCACCATTTATCAAGAATCTGAGATAGAACTAAATGATGGAATTTAGCATACCTTATGATCACTTCACTGAGATGATCACTAATTTATGCTTGGAAATCGATTTGGAACAGATTGGAGCCCTCAATTTGATCAATTGTCGAAGCTAGAGTTTGAAGGTGGTTTGGTCGCCCCCTTCCTGCGTTCTGTTCGATCCACACACACAAAATGTGTGTTTGGATTTTTAATTTTTTTGTTTTTATTAAAACTTGTTTGATTTTTAACATCTTTGGCCCCTCAACTATTAGCTCTTCCTTGTTTTAGATGTTTATATTCAAACTCCCATATTACTATAAGATAATTAACTAACTAGGTTATTTTATTCCTAGTTAGTTTACTTTGTTTATTGCCACTTTAAAGTTATAATCACACATTTATATTTTCGGGTTGTTACACCTTTCAAGTGTAATATCTTCGCTTGGAGCGCTATTTTGGATAGGCTCCCTACCCATGGACTCTTAGCAAAAGGGGGCGAGTGTTAATTCTCTTTCCTGTGTTTTGTGTGGGGAGGGTGTTAGAGTCTTCAGATCACGTTTTCACTACGTGTTCAGTGGCATAAATGGTTTGGCATTGTGTTAGTAGGTGGTGCAAGGCTCCCCTGATCTATGTGTTCTCGATTAAAGATTTGTTGGACATTTATTTGCACTCGGATCTAGGCGAGATCGAGAAGGAAGTGATGCATGGTATAGTGATTATTTCATGCTAGAGGTTATGAAAGTCCACAGAAGATAAGGTTTTTCGAGCAAAGAGGTTAAAATTGAAGATATCATTGCTGATGTGAAATCCGTAGGTTTTCTTTGGTATAAAAAGAGGTCTAAATTTCATTTAATTAGTTGGTCGGATTGGTGTAACTTTAAGATGAGGCAGTGGTTTGGTTTTTTGTGGTCGGCCCTGTTTGTTCTTGTATAATCGTGTTAATAAAGATTTCCTTCAAAAAAAAGGGTTTTAACCTAAAAGTGATTTTGAATAGTTTAAAGTCAATATTAATGTTTTGAAAACAACATAGTACCTTCTGTGGTTGGATTGATCTTCAAATCGAGTAAGAGCATTCATAATTGATCCCTTATATTTATGTGAGTTAGTTATTTATATTAAAAAGAATAGTTGTGAGCGGTTTTCGAGTGGTTGTGACTTGTGACGGGAGGATAGAGAAAATATATGGGAATGTTACTGTTTATCTATAAATATATCCGAAACACTATTTTTTAAAGGTGGTTGTGAGTAAAGGTAATAAAAAGGTATAAAAATATTATTTAATTGAAAAAGGGGGAAAATATAATGATTTTTAATGTAATAATTATATGTAAATGAATAAAGAATCCAATACAAATACTCTGGTTATGTTATAAATCAGACATTTTAGGCCCAACCCATTACTTATGGGCTTTAGGGTTTGTAGTTTTGTTTATCTATATATTGTAATGTTGAATAGAATGAATGACGACAATCCAGTTTATCTCTATTTCTCTTTGATTTTTATCAGTTATATATTTTAAGGGATGAGGAAGTTAGCAAGTATACGTACAAATTACTAATTAGTACTTCACAAGCAAGTGTGCAAAGCTGTAGAAGTATGAAACTATGAATGCAATCTATGAAAGCAATGGAAAAGTATTGAAAAATGTTTACTATTTAGATAAAATCGATGCTTGGTTGCAATATGTTACACAATCGGTATAAATGAGTCTAGCTTAAACGAATTCATACTTAAACTCAAGACTAATTTAAAGCTTAATTATAAACATGTTCGAGTCCAAACTTACATATCCAAAATAACTACGCATAAACTTACATATCCAAAATAACTACGCATGAGACCTAAACGAGCATATTATTTATATAAATAAATTAAATTTTATTTTAGATATGCATGAATATATATTAAATAAACAATATAGAAGTGTTAAATGGTGTTCTTTTCAACTTAATTTTTTTGTTTGAAATTTTGCAAAAAGTGTGGATGGATTGAAAACTTAGGCCACTCGGGGCACTTCATGGGTAGGCGTTTTCGGCTTCGAACCCGGGCCATCACACTGCAGCCACCCCTGCGGGTAGACTTGGTGGGTTCGGCTGGCTAGCACAGGTACCCATGTGAGGACTGTGTGGTTTGATGCTTTTTGACCGTTGGACCCATATTTGATTGTTTACAACTATTAAAAAAATCGAATTTAAATAATTTATTACCTTACTCTATTTAACCAACCCATTCCATTATTTATCTACCTCATCCACAAAACTTTCTCAATTTTGTATTTCTATATACCAAAACCTCTCTAAGTTTATATTTCCATCTTCAAAAATCGCATCTCAAAATGGCAAGGATCCCGTGAACCGAAAAAAAAAGACATCGTGTTGGCGATGTCATATGCACAATCCATCACGAACGCTCATCCCCTAGTGAAAGGGCTACTTTTTGGAACCGGGTGTTCCACCAAATTTTGTATCCACATTGGTGAGACCATCCGAACAATGGATCAAGTAGGCTCACGTTTCCCGTTTGTCTTTTTCAAGTGTTCAAGATTCCATAGAAGGTTCTTGAATGTGGAAAATCCCCACAACGAGCTCTCGGATGCGGAAGTTATTCAAGTGGCCCTTGTGGACTACAAACACACATACGAGGAGGACTTTGAGCACGTTTTGGCGTGGCAAACTACTAAGACCAATGTTTAAGTTTTATGTAATGTTTTAGGTTTTATGTTATGTAATGTTTTAAGTATTATGTTTTATTTTAATGTAAGGTTTTAAGTTTAGGTTTTATTTTTATGTAATATTTATTAATGAAATTTAATTTTGAGACTTTATTAAAATTAAAAAATGAAGTTTACGGCATGGGTAGACGCACCATCAATACTTACTAGCTGATGGATACTTTGAGCCAAATTTAACGTGGCGGGTGATAATTGATCCGATTATTGTCCAACAAAATCCCTAATATTTATGGCACACTCTGGTAGGTAAGGTCGAGACATTGTTTGTCAACCAATTAATGCGACTTTATGGGGGTACAACAATTATTAGGAAACAATAGAGGACTTGTCATTGTAACAAGATACGAGCTTATTTATCTTGAATAATTTAATAAGTTTTTTTTTTTTTTTTTGAAAGGTAAGAATAATTTAATAAGTAATAGAACCTTTTTTTGGGAACAAGTAATAGAATTTTTTGTGGATAAAATACCCTTCGTGTTAAATTGTTTCTAAAACGTATTAAAGGCAAAGGCCAAAGAGAGTTTGGACATGGTTTGAAGTAAAGGATATGGAACAAAATCTATAAACCAAAAAGTATAATATATCTCCAGACCTTTAAATCAAATATAATGAGTTTAATCATCAGCTTTTCTAGATACTTAGGAAATTATGCTTACATTCGTATTTATTAGTTACACTTCAAACTCTTTATCTTTATTTCTTTTAACACACAAGAACTTTTGTATTTGTGTAATATGTAGATTATATCTTTTATATTTCACTTTTCTATAATATGTAGATTATATCTTTTATAATTTGTATTTCTTTTTGCGTCACTTGAGTTTTATGTGAGTGGCCATACGTGTGTGTCTGGGCTTGGGCCTATGGAGATTTTCTCTCAGTGAATCCTAACTGAATGAAAATATGGAAGGGCCCACCTCCTCCTTTAAAAATAGACCAGACCTCCACCTATAATGTAACCAAAGGAAAAGATAAACATTTACCCAAACCACCCCCATGAGGTTGTCAGTCAACAGGGACCTGTGTACCAAAAACCACTAAGAGCATCTTCGATGGTAACCTAAGTAGGGGTGAGCAAATTTTAACTGTTAATCGAAGTTAACTGATAATTAGATCGTTATCGAATTGAATTAACAGATAACCAATATTAACTGATAATTATGGTTAAGACTATTTGATTAACCGATAAGTCGGTTATGATTAAAGGTGTCCCATAACTGAACGTTAACGAACCAAATCAAAATAAATTAAAATATGCTTTTAAAATACATCTTTTATTAAAATATACATGTTCAAGGAATCAAACTCTATGTACTTAAAAAACCTTATACGAAAGCCTTTTATGTTATATACTTAGTTTTAAAATATTTAAAAAATAATTAATGTATAATGCATGTGCATTTTTTTCTGTGTCTTTATTTATTTATTTTTGTAATTGAGACAATAATTGTCTAATATGTTCAGTTAGTTTAAATTTTAGTTCAATTGTATATCTAATCTAACTTATAATAAAAGTCTGCAAACAATGCCAAATGTCATTCTCTCCTTCAACCTCATAAATTTTATTTATATTTGTTTAATAAATTCATTTAATATTAATATTAATTAATAACCAATATATAGATACCACTTATTTTTATACTTATCTTTATCTAAAATTAATAAAGGCCTGTTCTATTTCCACACCCCTATAATCTTATTTTCACATCCCTATTTGTATACGGGCCGTATATAATTATACGGGCCGTATAGAATGTTTATGCACAGAATTTAATGAGTGGAATGTTTTTTTGTTTTTATATGTATACGGGCCGTATATTATATACGGGTCGTATACATACTTGCATATTGTTTCGAAGGTTGGACAAGGGTTTTTAGTTTTGAAATCTGTATACGGGCCGTATAATGTTATACGGCCCGTATAGCAAGAAAAGTTAATTTTTTGTTGAAATCGCAAAACCGTTTGTTGTATATATCGGATTATGTTAGGAGTTTGTAGTTAAACGTATTTATTATGTTTAATAAGTTTCCTCTTTGTAACACGATAAATATGTATAGAAAAGTTAATTTTTTGTTGCAATCGGGAAACCGTTTAATAAATTTTGAAAATATTAAAATAGTGTTCTATATATCGCATTATGTTACGAGTTTGTAGTTAAACGTATTTATTATGTTTCATAGGTTTCCACTTTGTAAAACGATAAATATGTATAGAATAGTTAATTTTTTGTTGCAATCGGGAAACCGTTTAATAAGTTTTGTAAATTTTAAAATAGTATTGTATATATCGGATTATGTTACGAGTCGAGTTTCTAGTTAAACGTATTTATAATGTTTAGTAAGTTTCCAGTTTGTAAAACGATAAATATGTGATATGATTATGATAAACTACGACAACAATTAATAAACAAACAAGTTAACATCTAAACATAAGATTAATATTTATAATGTTTTACATCTAAAACAAAAAAAAAAGATAAGTTTTACAAAATTTCAAACGTAAAATAACAAAAAAAAAATAATAATAATACAAAAAGCAGCTACGGCGGTGGTGGTGGTGCTGCTGCTGCGCTAGCTCGTGGAGGTAGGGGCGCGGCAGAATGCATAGCCACAATCGCCTCGACCATCCACCGTACATCCTCTCTCACTGCAGCTAAATCCCCTCTGACTGCAGCTACATCCGACTCGACCTGAACGAGTCTGTGCTCCACCCCTGGTGGAGGCATCACACGCTGTCTCACACTGCGTCGAACGTACGGTCGATCACCCCGTAACTCCTCCGCAGCTACCTGTGATCGATCGCCAGCATGACCGACCCCCTCTCTGTTGCCTCCCTCTCCGTCGCCTCCATCTCCCTCCCCCTCGCCTCCCTCTCCATCGTCTCCCTCCTCATCACCACCCTCATCACCACCCTCTCCACGGGGTCCCTCACCCACACCATAAGCCCAAACCAGCTGCCCTCCCTCGAGCTCGCGAGCCAAACCCATCGATAGGGCTGTGTCCCTCCCAACCCTGTCAAGCTGGCGTGTCAGGGTCATATCACTTGCCACCTGCGGGGACAGGAGGCGAAAGAAACCCTTCGCTAGACGGGTGACGAAGGCCCCATAGCTGATGTGAGAAGAGGGTCGCTTAAAAGCGTAGTCGGCGAGATATGCGGCCAACTTGTACGCCAAGTTGGCCCTCCCGCTGCTAAGTAAGTCGTGCAAGAAGAATATGTCATTTTGGGTGACCCATTCCCTGCTATCATGACGACCGGCGATCGTCACGGCGATACACCGATGTAGGTATCGGTGTAACGGGTCGTAAAGATCAGTCGCCCGTGCCTTCGGGGATCGCTGCTTCGGTTTCACGAACTCCCCGAACCCAATAGTGCGCCAATACGGCCACAACACGTCAGTGTGCGTGCTGACTGGCGCATCAAAAAATGCGCGGGACCTTGAGTCCTCCTGTGAGTACAGACCCAAGGCAACAGCGAACTGAGGAAGTGTCATCCTCTGACTCTTGCCGCAAATAGTAAAAGCTACGGCCTCTGTCGTCAAAAAATACTGAAAACCCCCACCCCGGGTGTCCGTAAATGAAAAGGTAGATAAAAACTCTAAAGTAATCTCCCTGTGGGCCCGCTCTGCGGCGACATCAAATAAGCGGTCCCACGGGGAGTTAGCTGGCATGAGCTCCCGGACCCGACCGATTGCTCCAATATCGGTCAAAAACTGAAAATCTATGGTCCGAGGTGCATCCAGCACCATCTCCCGTAATTTGCCCAAAACCCTATAGGCAACCGTACCTCGGGGGATATCTCTAACAAACTGCCCCGTCTCAGTAAAATCGGGCACAACCTCCTCCTCCTGTCCACGTCCACGTCCCCGTCCGCGTCCACGTCCACGGCCCCGACCCCGACCCTGACCTCGACCTCTACGGGCCGCACCAGCTGCTGATGACTCAGCCATATCGTCTGTAACAAATAACAATTACAACTTAGCAATCACTGTACGATTATCGTTAACGTATTATAGAATACTGTTCTTGTATACGAACATATTGTACATATCATATACGCTCGTACAATGTTTGAATATTCAACAAGTATACGACCGTATACATTATATACGCTCGTATAACCTTTGAATATTCAAACAGGTATACGACCGTATATAAATATACGATCGTATAATGTTTGAATATTCAAAGGTTATACGAGCGTATATAATGTATACGATCGACAAACCTTTAATTATTCAAGTGTATACGGTCGTATAAAATGTATACGATCATATACAGTTTGAATAATCAAACATTATACGATCGTATACAATTTATACGACCGTATACACTTGAATAATCAGTTACAATTTTCTGTTTCAAATTTTTTTTTCAAATTGAATTATACAAATCGTAATCGTTATGCCTATCTATGCTTTACTATACAAGACCATAATCTAACATGTTACGGAATTTGAAAGTTTACTATACGAAAACGTACCGTATAGGAAGAACGAGAAGAAAACGCCAAAAACGCCGAAGAACGCTGTCCAAGAACGATCCAAGAGAAAACCGAGAGAATTTTTTGTGGAATGTTGAGGCCGTATGGTGGAAATGAGGCCGTATAAAACTTATACGATCTTTTTTCCTGTGTATACGGGCCGTATAAATGTATACGGCTCGTATACATTAATTTAATTTATTATAATTCTGTCGTATACTTAATATACGATCACTGTATACGAGGCGTATATTTTTATACGGCCCGTATACAATTCAGTATTTTTCATTTATTTTCAATTACTATATGCGGAACTGACGAAAATACGGTCGGTATGCGTTAACGTTGATTCGTTTAAACGTTTTTTCAAATTCAATTTCAACAAGTTGCCAAAACATTTATATAACGTGTATGTTGATCATTACAAATTGTCAGAACATGTAAATAACATTTTATATTCACAACATCCCTATATCTATGTAATCCCTGGTCCTATATTCATCAACGATCGTATTATATTGGTCAATACATTCCATGTAATAGTGATACCAACTTTCTGTTGGCGTATTCCGTGTCGGTTGTCGCCAGTATCCTGATGGGGTTGGCATTGGATATTCCCCTTCTAATCTGACGTGAATAAAATGGTTCCTGTTTTCATGTACAAGCGCGACTGTTCGATGCGGAATACTTTCTTCGGCTGTTTTGAACATGGGAAAAAATGAAGCACAACCAATGTCGCTTAATAAGATACAAATGACATTCCACCGGTTTGCTATCATAAGCCCCGTGAATGGCATTTGTAGCCACTTATGTCGAGGTGCTCCGACTATTTGGTCGGACCAAACTAATGATTCCAGAACTTGTTGATACTCAACTTCATTTATGTTTTTCCAAAATTCGTGGAACTGGTTGCACTCATCATGAAGATTCTGCCGTATGAATGGCCACTGCCACTCTTTAAGCGATAAGCCGACCGCTATAGATCGAAACCCACAATTACCATCACCCTGCACATTTTGTATGTGACTGAGGTGTGGATAGAAGCACGGTGGAATGAACTTTTGGAAGTGCAAGAACATATTAACTTGTCCGACAGGCAGCAAAGGTAAATCTGGTGGCTCTTCCTTTGATTTTGCGACCTTGTTTTTCGTTTTCGAATTCTTAGCGCCTTTCGCAATCTTGCCGAAGAACATAGGTGTTTCAGCACAATAATTTTGTGACTCGACAAACGAGTTGTGCCTGGTAGGTTCGATCGCTGACTCTTGTGTGCCAAACCCATCTTGTGAATCACTATACTGGTCCTGCATTGTAAAAAAGCTGTATCTAGAAGGCTCCGTAAACGAATCATCCTTCCTTTGTTGCTGAGCTTTTAAAATTGGACGACCCCGTGTGTTTTTTGCACAACTGGTTGTTTAAGCTTCGTCTTATTGAGTTGTACCAACTCCTTCATCTTTTGAATCAAGTTTTTCTTGAGTTCTCTCGGCTGAGCACTTAAATGTTGTTTAAGAAGCGCAAATTCGCCGTCTAAGTCGAAAGAGTCCACCTTGCTCGGTTCCACTATGGAGTCCAAATTTAACTTTCTCCAAAAAGGGTCTATCAACTCCAACGGGATCATTTCACCTAAGAAACATATCAACAAACAACATAAAATGTCAATAAGATTTTGCGTGATGAAAGGCTATGATTATAAAATGTGGTTGGTCGAATAATGTATTACCATTCGTTGTATACGGTACCAACCGACACGCGCACGGCAACCCACAACTTGTATACAAACGGCACGCGCATGTACGGTTATATAACATTAATTTTTCTATTTCATTTACTTCGTCTGATATCAACTCTAGGCAGGCATGTGAAACCTTCTTTAGTAGGAGATTAAATATTGGTTTGTTATGATGACCCAATGTTCGGCTCCTGCTTGTTTCAATGCTGCCTTTGATTTCTGTCACCTGGTTTCTTATGAGCTTATCGATAAGTGGTACCACTTTCTCTAGGGTGTAATTAGAGTCGCCTAGGTACTGCTTCAAAAGGGCATGTTGACCCTCTGCCATGTTCGTTGTACGTTGACCGAAGTTCAGATGTTGGTCGCTCCAGAACGAAACAAACCGGTCTCTATATGGTTGTAACCAGATTGAATCCAAATAGTTCATAATCTCTGTAATCAAAGTCAAGTGCAGTTAAGACAAGTCAAATAAATATGATTATTAAGCAAAAATTATATAAAACTTACCGTCGGTTTTTTTGCGTGGCAAGTTTGATCGTATTCGCTCATACCAGTAGTTGTAGTCATGATCGGTCGTTGAGTTAATTAGCTCGCGCCACTTGTAAAGAAACCTTTCCCATTAATCATCTGTTTTAAAGCTTTTCCTGCGATGTTTTAAGATGTTTTGATGTATGTGCCACCTACACAATGAATGTCTAGCCCTGGGAAACACGGTTGCACATGCGTTCATTAGGGCGCGATCTCTATCCGTTACTATTACACGGGGTTCCATAACACTGTCTAATGAGTGTTTCAACCTCTATAGAACCCATGTGAAGTTTTCCTGTTTCTCGTTGCTTACGAACGCATGAGCAATGCAAAACGACATCAACGTGGATGTAACGCTGATAATCTGGAATAGCGGCATTTTGTACCGATTCGTCTTGTAGGTGGCGTCTATAAGCAACACATGCGGGAAGGCGCGCCACAACATGTTCGACTCTGGGTGGATGAAGAAAACATCCTCGACCCGTTCGCCATTTTGAGATGTTCTATGGTAAAAAACAAACCCAACCTTCCCCAACCGGTCGAAAAGTATCTGCATTGGAGTCTCGCCGACTTGTTCCATTCGACCCAATTTGGCCCGAGCGTTGTATATGGTGTTTCTTGTTGAGACATTATGGGGGTTTTGTTCTTTAATGGCAACAATAATGTCTCGTGGTTTTATGTTCTGATGCGTCATTTGCTCCACCGTCCTCTCTTCTGATGGAGTCAGCCTCATTAGGGACGGATGACCCTCTGGATACAGAAATGGTTCGTGGTTATGTTTAGCTTCATCAACCTTTAGTTCCCAATAACCTAACCTCTTTTTGTATGCCCCGATCAGTTGGAACTTGCAACCGGTTTTCCTGGTCCCGCTGCGTCTGACCGTGGCTGTTGATTTGTACTCGCCGGCACAATCGCACGTAAGCCAGATTTTTAACGGCTGACCGCTACCCTGTTTATCGTAGATGGTGCGTTTGGTGACGAGGGCGTAGCCATTTACGCGTCCAACGTCTCAACACCACTCTACCAATTCATCCATGCTAGCGAATTTCTAACGAAAACACTTATATGTGTCAATTAATGATTAACCAATCGGTTTAGCTTTAGTATAAACGGGTTCGGGTCAGTTTCAGGTTGAACCTACGAACCCGTTTGGGTTAACGGGTCGGGTTCGGGTCAACATGGTCGGGTTGGCGGCTTGACCCGTTACACATTTATACTATATTATGTTTTTTTAACAATATATTTTACGTCATAAATTAACCCATGAAAGTTCGGGTCGTGTTCGGGTTGTTATGTATGATACGATTTTCGGGTTCGGGCCGAGTTCGGGTTTGTGTAAAATTTTCAGGTTCAGGTCGGGTTGAACCCACCAACCCGCGAACACGACCCGTTGAGCAACCCTAATCTAAGGTTTTCATAAAAACAACATCAAACGTAAAAACACTAAAATAGTTAACGTACAACAAATAAACGTATAATTAAATGTTATACCTGCTTGTTTTGAAACTCACTACGTTCCTGGTCAGCATTTGGACCCTCCGGCGGTCCATCACTTATGGGAGGAGACTGAGAACTATCAGTCAGTGGTCCAAAACTAACAGGAGGGGCTTCAAAATTAACCGGGTGTTGCGATGGATAATAACCAGCATAATTAGGCTGAATTGCATCCAAACCCCAACTATCCTGACCTGCATCAGACGCAAGAATGGGATCGAACGGAGCATTCAGATCAAACATGCCCGCTTTGTTATCTTCATTGTTATCATAACTCCCCTGATTCGCCTCGTTATCAAACACATTAAAAAAGTTACCCCAACCCGACATTATAGCATAAATAATTTGAATACAGAGAAAAATAGAAGAAACGAATAGAAGTTGAATGAAAATGAATGAAATTAGTGTCGTTTATATAGAGAATTTTACGGAATATTACATCGTTTCAAATGATTAACACGCGAATCGAGGAATCTAATGTCGAATCAAATAACTCGCACGAATATCGAGGAATCTAACGTCTAATCACATAAATCGCACGAGAATCGAGGAATATAACATTGAATCAGAGAATCTTACGTCTACTCGCACGTGAATCGAGGAATAATACGTCGCGTCAAATAGTAATAAAACAATAAAATAAAGGAAATTCATTGTTTACGAGCCGTATAGATATATACGACCCGTATAAAGTAGTCGTATACTATATATACGACCACAGTATCATCTTATTTACACATGGTTTATACGGGCCGTATAAGGTTATACGGCCCGTATAGAATAAAGTGAACTGACAAAGGCTGCTGGCACAGCCTTTGTCGGTTCACTTTATTCTATCCGGCCGTATAACCTTATACGGCCCGTATAAACCATGTGTAAATAAGATGATACCATGTGGATTTATTAGGACCTACGAAAATAAATTATTAATAAACGTAAGACCCGTCTCTATTGATCAATATATATTAAACACGCATTTTATATGAAAATGTAAGCTTACAAAAACTTTTCCAAGTTAAACTTCTTACATAATTTAAAACATTCCAAAATATAATTTCAAGTGTTTACAATATCCACTTTTTAAACTATAACAAAACAAGATCATTGCGGAAGCTTCGAGACATGTGTTCGGTTCTCCTTTCTTGCTTGATCCTCATCCGGAGTTCCATAAGACATTCCTAAAATCAAAATCAACATAAAAGTTAGTTTTGATAGTTTCACAACAAGTTATAAATATATTTCCATCCAAGCCATTCATCCATTATTCAAAATTCTTGTTTCCTTCGAATTCAAATTTCCGGTTCTTAAACCGAATTATTTGACCCGTTATGGGTATTTATGTCAAACTATAATTTTATCAACTCTTAAAAAAAAGTCTCATTTCCTCCAACCATAATCCATATTATGGTTGGTACATGTACCCTTCACGAGAGTATCATTCCTTGTGCGTACCTGACACGAGTCAACATTGACTCGTTTTTAATACATTGCGTTACCTTTCGCCAACTTTGGCAAAACATGCTTATACTTTCCGCTTGCCTGTATTTGTAACACTTAACAACACATAATATTACCAATCATCATTTATATTATTATACAACTTCTGACCAACTATTGAGTCAAAACTAAGTGTTTAAGACCCCGAAACAATTTCTGCAAGTACGGACCTGCTTGCTGTCAACAACTATTTTGTTGACAAAACGTCTACGAAAACTATGTTAAACAACTTTCGAAAAATTTATAAAAATTACCAATCATCATTTATATTGTTATACCACTTCTGAGCAAATATTGAGTCAAAACTAAGTGTTTAAGGCCTCGAAACAATTTCTGCAAATACGGACCTGCTTGCTGTCAACAACTATTTTGTTGACAAAACGTCCACGAAAACCATGTTAAACAACTTCCGAAAAGTTTATAAAAATTACCAATCATCATTTATATTGTTATACCACTTCTGACCAAATATTGAGTCAAAACTAAGTGTTTAAGGCCCCGAAACAATTTCTGCAAATACGGAACTGCTTGCTGTCAACAACTATTTTGTTGACAAAACGTACGCGAAAACCATGTTAAACAACTTCCGAAAAGTTTATAAAAATTACCAATCATCATTTATATTGTTATACCATTTCTGAACAAATATTGAGTCAAAACTAAGTGTTTAAGGCCCCGAAACAATTTCTGCAAATACGGACCTGCTTGATGTCAACAACTATTTTGTTGACAAAACGTCCACGAAAACCACGTTAACAACTTCCGAAAAGTTTATAAAAATATGGGTGTTACAAGTTGGTATCAGAGCACTTTAATTTTGCAATTTAGACCCTTTGTTTTTTTACTTTTAACCCAAAGTTTTTCATCTTTTGGAATTTAATCACAACTCTTTTTTATTTTCAATTTTGGTCCACCGTACTTTTCATCTTTCCCAAGTTTTTCTTTTCGTTCTAAATTTTGTGAGTTAACGCACCGCAACGTGCTTGTGGGATTCAACCTTTTTCGTATGTTTTTTTTCCCGTTTGACTGGTCCGTCGCGTCACGTCTATTTTTCTGCATTTGACAAGTTCGTCCAACACGCGGGTCTTGGATGACTTAGTTATTTTTTCTATGTTTTACGGTTCGGTTTAATTTCTCAGCAATGTGCGTGCGTGATTCAAAGATTTTACGTCTACTTTTCGCTCGGCGTTATTTTTTCCCCGTTTTTATTTATTTTGTTTTTACGAGTTTTTCCGGTGTTGATGGTCGTTGACAATGGTATAGTATTGCTACTACTTAAAATAGTTTTATGACAATCGTTGCAACGCAGGGGCTTAATACTAGTTAGTTAATAAACCGAAACTAAATCATAACCAAGTCTCATAAACGATCACCTGAACCGAAGTTTGGTTATGATTTCGGTTAAGGAAATTTCGTAACCGAAGCTAGCGGTTACGGTTTTGGTTAAAGGTAAAAACTGAATTGAGCCGCCATTTGGACACCTTTAAACTCAATTCTAAAATTCAAACCTGTCACCTCCACACACCGCATTATTTCAAATTTATACCCTTAAAAAGTCACTTTTTCCTCCAACGCTAAACCAATCCAAATTTCCAACTCATCATCCACCTCATCACATACTTTTCTTAATAAATTAATTACTTTTATATTAAATATATTTTATAATAATTTTTTATATTTAGTTTGAGGTTTAAAAAGGCATTTAAAAAACCGAATAGCAAGAAATAATAGAAATACAAATTTAAAAAACGGATATTGGATTTAAATAACCCCAACTTTTATCAATTGGCCGATTACACTCCCAACTTTCGATTTGTACGCACTAGCACTCCCAACTTTCAACTTATTGGCCGGTAACACTCGCTAACTAACTAAACCCTAACCCAGTTAGTTTTTGCTGATGTGGCCCTTTTTGCTGACGGGCAGCTGATGTGGCATTTTTGATGATGTGGTAGCTGGCGTGGCATTTTTTGATGATATAGCAGCTGATGTGGCAGCTGACCTGGCATTTTTTATGATGTGGCAGCTGACATCTACTAACCGGGTTAGGGTTCAGTTAATTAAAGAGTGTTATCGGCCAATAAGTTGAAAGTTGGGAGTCCTGGTGTACAAATCGAAAGTTGAGAGTGTCATTGGCTAATTGGTGAAAGTTGGGCTTATTTAAATCCAACATCACATTAAAAAAAACAACTATTGAATACAAAAACACATTACAGCCCATATATAACTATAGTCTCGTATTATAGCTTGTGGATTTTGGTCCCCCACTGAGACGAAACCACATAAAAGTCTCGTGTCGTGCTTATTATTTCCTATTCTACGTGATTATCATGTGTGTTGTGTAACTTGTGTTCGTGTCTTGGTTCTGCTACGCCACTTAAGACCCAACATAAGGGAGAACACTTGCGGGTTTTGGAAACATCACCGATAAAAACACTCTTTATATCTGACGTGTTGTCGCGGTCACAATCAAATTTAATCCAATTACTACTAAGTAGATAGTGGTAAGTGGGTATCGAACACAGGGAGTTTGTGGAATGTGTGTTATTTGGAAGATTATATCTAACTTGACTAAATTAATCTAATTGCAAGAAAAGTAAAGTTCAAGAGTTTATGTGAGTGAATTGGTTTTAGACTAAATTAAACTAATTAAATTGAAAGAGAAAAGATTTGGTTGTAAACAAATTAGGGACAAATGACCATCTTTAGTTTCCGGTTTGCTTTGACATTTATGTTAACATTCCACTAGAAAGAACTACATAGACATAGTTCATGTGTGATCAATTGCAGTGATGAAAGGGAACTAAGTACTCAGATTCCTAGAACGTGAGGTTGTTACCCGATGATCAATCAACCCTTACCCAAGCCTAACTATACCCATGATATCTCGATTGCCAACGGCACCAAGAACGTATGGTTTCTAATTAGTTTAACATAAGAATCAATAATTTACTAACAATCAATCACACACCATAACAAACAATTCAATAAAGATCAAGATTGTTATTCTAGAAATAAGGAAATAAAGCATAAAGTCTTACAAAACCTTCCACCAAAGATGACCATAAAATGTTTAGCCACTCATGGCTTGAACAAACATCATAAACCAAGTTTTAATCTTCAAACAAGTTAAGAACATGAAAAACAATGATAAAGATAGTCTTCAAGCTCCCAATAACAACCAAAAATCGTCTCTCCTTGTTGTGTAACCGAATGGGATTGATTAGAGGTGAAAGAGCATCATAAATCCGCATTAAAAGGTGGAAGTTACACATTTACGTAGGTCAGCGCCGTAAGCTAGGAACCTCCAGCCGTAATGTTTCACTGCCAGCCGTAAGCTACGGCTGGGAGCCGTAGCTTACGGCTCCGGGTTGACTTGTGCCTTTCTGTTGACTGCCGTAAGCTACGGCCGGGAGGCGTAGCTTACGGCTCCGACTGAACTTCAAGTTGTAACTTCTCAATTAAATGCGATTTTAAGATGTTTGATGGCCCTAATCATGGGGTTTTCGGTTACAATCTGAAAGGAACGAATCTTGGGACTATTTGAGGGACTTGGAGTGAAGGAAACATCATCTAATCTCACATCTTTGAGCTATATTTCACTTAAAAACTCTATCTATTTTCTTGTTGGTGAAACTTGTGAACAATATTTTCCTTTCCATTTTGGTATGATGTTAGTTAAAGCCATGAGTGGCTAAATACTTGGATGATTATCTTGTGTTGAAGGTTTGTGGTAGAATTTTGTGTTTTTATTTATATTTCTAGAATAACAATTCCTTCTTATTTGAATTGATTGTTATGGTGCATAATTGGTTGTTAGTAACTTGTTGATTCTTATGTTGACTAATTAGAAACCATACGTTCTTGGTGCCGTTGGCAATCGAGATATCATGGGTATAGTTAGGCTTGGGTAAGGGTTGATTGATCATCGGGTAACAACCTCACGTTCTAGGAATCTGAGTACTTAGTTCCCTTTCATCACTGCAATTGATCACACATGAACTATGTCTATGTAGTTCTTTCTAGTGGAATGTTAACATAAATGTCAAAGCAAACCGGAAACTAAAGATGATCATTTGTCCCTAATTTGTTTACAACCAAATCTTTTCTCTTTCAATTTAATTAGTTTAATTTAGTCTAAAACCAATTCACTCACATAAACTCTTGAACTTTACTTTTCTTGCAATTAGATTAATTTAGTCAAGTTAGATATAATCTTCCAAATAACACACATTCCACAAACTCCCTGTGTTCGATACCCACTTACCACTATCTACTTAGTAGTAATTGGATTAAATTTGATTGTGACCGCGACAGCACGTCAAATTTTGGCGCCGCTGCATCTGTTTATACTTGGGGGGGGAAATGCAACAAACATTTTTAGATGAATTTTATACCGCTCAAAAGACCAATGATGCGAGGAAAGGATTGAGAAGTTTTCAACAACAACAAGGCGAAATGTTCCATGAAGCCTTCGAGCGCTTAAACATGATGATTAAAAATTGTCCACACCATGGGATTGAGCTTTGGGAGTTAATGAACGCCTTTCATGAAGGGTTGTGTGCCGAAGATGCACGAGATTTGATGTCCATTACAAATGGGACATTTGGCACAAACTATGAGCATGAGGATTGGGAATTTTTGGAACAAATGGCGATCACCTCAAAGAGAAAGGCTCAAGCTTCAAGTAGAGCACGACCGGCCGTTACCCGAACACAAGTGCATGCGGTTGATGATGGTAACACACAAACTTCTAACCAAATTTATGATGTTTGTGCATTGTGTAATGAAATAGGTCATGCGGCGGAAAATTGCCAAGGAATGGTGGAAGGGCAATTTGAAGAAGTTCATGCCGTTCAAGGTCAAGGAGGGGGTGCTAGAAATTTCAATATGAATCCTAACACTTATCACCCCGGGTTGAGAAACCACCCGAATTTTCGTTATGGGAACCCTTCGAATCAATCAAACCCGAACTTTCAAGGTAGCCAAGGGAACTATGGTTCGCGCCAACCTTACAATAATCAAAGTGGATATCAAGGTGGGAACAACCAAGGATACCAAAGGCAATATCGAACGGGTCAAGAACAAGGGGGGTCTTCGGGTGGTAATGAAATGAGGGAAATGTTGAAGAGCATGCAAGCGGAAATGCAAAAGAGGAACCAAATGGATGATGCTCGCATACAAAAGGATGAGGCTCGAGACAAAGCAATCCAAACTTTGACCACTCAAATGGGTCAACTTGCCACTGAAATGTCCGAATTGAAGAAGAGTAAAGGTCAATTACCAAGCGACACTAAGGTAAATCCATCCCATGGTACTTCAAGAGGTAACAATGTTAATATCCATCATGTAAGTGTTTTGAGAAGTGGGAAAGAGTACAAAACCAATCCTTCACCGGATTTGGTTGATGGGGTGGTTGAGGATATAACGGGTCAAGATAGTGAGGAAGAAAATGAACCACCCATTGTTTATTCTAAAAAACCCAATTTTGAAAAACCCGAAGTTATTAAAGAAAAAGAAAAAGTAACTGAGGGTGAGGGGTCTAGTGAAGTACCGTTTCCTTCGGCTTTATTAGATCCGGGTAGAAAAAATTTTATTTCAAAACGGGGTCCTCAAAAAGAGGAAATGTGGGAGGTTTTCAAACAGGTTAAAATTAATCTTCCTTTACTTGAGGCTATTAAACAGGTGCCCGCTTATGCCAAGTTTCTAAAAGAATTGTGTACTCAAAAGAGGCAACAAAAAGTGCCTAAATTGGTAGACTTGAGTAAGTGCGGTATTGAAAGGAGACCTTCCTCCTAAGTTACAAGACCCGGGAACGCCCCTAATAAACATTCAAGTTGGAAATTTTCAAACCACAAGGGCGTTATTGGATCTTGGAGCCGGAGTAAGTATCCTACCGGGGGGTTATATGACCAATACGATTTTGGTCCATTGAAGCGAGTTGAGACAACGGTTGTATTAGCCGACTTGTCTCATAAACTTCCCCGGGGTATCGTACGGGATGTGATAGTTAAAGTTGATGAATTTTATTATCCCGTTGATTTCCTTGTGGTAGACTACTCATCCGCGGACCCAATACAACAACAAAATGTTATTTTGGGTCGGCCATTTTTGAACACCGCACATGCTATTATTGATTGTCGATATGGTACGGTCAACATGACATTCGGTAATAGAAAAATGAGGTTAAATGTTTTTACTAACGGTACTAATGTGTATGGTGATGAGTGTTTCTTAGCAGATTTCATAGATGGTTATGACCCGAAGGAGTTCGAAGAAGAAATTTTGGGATCTTGTGTTTGTGATATGTCTTTGCAGGTTCACGCATGCGAGTTAGAAGTAGAAGAGAAAGAGCAAGAAGCTCTCGCAGTGAAGGAAGGAAGTCCACCATGGACCTACCAAACGGATACATTACCGGTAGAAATTGATTCGGGCACAAAGCCTTCTTTGGAAAATCCATCAAGTGTGGAGTTGAAGGAGCTACCAAAGCACCTAAAGTATGCATTTTTGGGGGAGAATGACACTTTACCGGTGATCATTGCTTCCAACTTGGAGGTAGCTCAAGAGGAAGAATTGATGCGGGTGTTGAAGGCTCATAAGGTGGCGATTGGGTGGACGATAGCCGATTTAAAAGGCATTAGTCCATCCATTGTGATGCACAAGATTATTACAAGTGAGGACGCAAAGCCGACCCGTGAAACACAAAGAAGGTTAAATCCGAACTTGAGAGAGGTGGTGAAGAAAGAAGTTATCAAGTGGTTGGATGCGGGGATCATTTATCCCATTTCGGATAGTGCGTGGGTAAGTCCAACTCAGGTAGTGCCTAAAAAATCCGGCATCCAAGTAGTGAAAGATGAACAAGGTGAGCAAATCGCCACCCGCCCGGTAACCGGGTGGCGAGTGTGTATTGATTATAGAAAATTAAACGCGGCTACCTCAAAAGACCATTTCCCGTTACCCTTCATTGACCAAATAATTGAGAAACTTTCCGGTCAAAAATATTATTGTTTTTTGGATGGGTACTCGGGATATAACCAAATTGCTATTCACCCGGACGACCAACACAAAACCACGTTTACATGTCCATATGGTACATTCGCTTTTCGGCGAATGCCATTTGGACTATGTAACGCCCCCGCCACGTTCCAAAGATGTATGATGAGTATATTTTCGGACATGGTCGGGGAATCTCTTGAAGTGTTTATGGATGATTTTTCCATTTTTGGTCCAAGTTTTGACTCTTGTCTTAATGAATTAGAAAAAGTTTTAAAAAGGTGTGTTGAGACAAACTTGGTACTAAGTTGGGAAAAGAGCCATTTTATGGTTCAAGAGGGTATTGTTTTGGGGCATGTCATTTCGGACCGGGGAATGGAGGTAGATAAAGCAAAGATTCGGGTAATTTCATCTTTACCCCCACCAAAGAATGTTAAGGGGGTGAGATCTTTTTTGGGACATGCGGGGTTTTACCGAAGGTTTATTAAAGGCTTTAGTGTAATCACAAAACCTTTATGTAACCTACTATTAAAAGATGTTCCATTTGATTTTACTGATGAATGTTTGCAAGCGTTTCATGTTTTGAAGGAACAGTTGGTGAAGGCTCCCATCTTGCAACCACCGGATTGGTCAAAGCCGTTCGAGATTATGTGTGATGCTAGTGACACGACCATTGGAGCAGTTTTGGGTCAAAGGGTCGATAAGAAACCGGTGGTGATATACTATGCAAGCAAAACTTTGTCCGAGGCACAACTCAATTACACCACAACCGAGAAAGAATTATTAGCGGTGGTGTATGCCTTGGACAAGTTTAGATCTTATATTTGGGGGAGCAAGGTGATAGTGTATTCGGATCATAGTGCGGTCCGATATTTGATGGAAAAGAAGGATGCGAAGCCCCGATTGATTCGTTGGGTGCTTTTGCTACAAGAATTTGATCTTGAGATTCGGGACAAAAAGGGATGTGAAAATGTTGTTGCGGATCATTTGTCCCGAATCCCGTTGGAAGGTGTTGATGACCCAAGTGAAATCAATGAACGGTTCCCCGATGAACACTTGTTGGTCGTCTCTACTTATGTTGCACCTTGGTATGCCCATTACGTTAATTATTTGGCTAAGGGTGCAATTCCAAATCATTGGACTAAAAGAGACGACAACAGTTTCTTAGTCAAGTGAAGCAATACATATGGGATGAACCCGCCTTGTTCAAAATCGGGGCCGATCAAGTGATACGAAGATGTGTTCCCGAAACGGAAGTTTTAGAGATCTTGATCCATGCTCATTCATCGGCATGTGGAGGGCATTTTAGTGGGAACAAGACGGGTTATCGGGTGTTATCTAGTGGGTTTTATTGGCCCACGATTTTCAAGGATTCTTGTGAGTATGCCCGGAATTGCATCAATTGTCAAAGAATGGGAAGTATTTCGAAACGTGATGAAATGCCGTTACAACCGATTTTGGTAGTAGAAGTATTTGATGTTTGGGGAATAGACTTCATGGGTCCTTTCCCAAACTCGAATGGGTTTTTGTACATATTGGTTGCGGTTGATTACGTGTCAAAATGGATTGAAGCTATCGCCACGAGAACTAATGATCATGTCATTGTATGTAAGTTTGTGCAATCTAATATTTTTGCTCGTTTTGGTGTGCCTCGGGTGATAATAAGTGATGGTGGTTCGCATTTCAAAAATTTCAATTTCGGGAAGTTGCTTAAGAGATATAATGTAAACCACCGCATCGCCACACCGTACCACCCGCAAACGAGTGGTCAAGTCAAAGTTTCCAACCGGCAAATTAAAGAGATTTTAATGAAGACGGTTAGAACGGATCAGAAAGATTGGTCAAGTAAGCTTGACGATGCATTGTGGGCTTATCGAACGGCCTACAAAACTCCACTTGATACCACTCCTTATCGAATGGTTTACGGGAAAGGATGTCATTTGCCTATGGAGTTGGCACATCGGGCGTATTGGGCAATTAAAACGGTGAACGCAAATTACGATGAAGCGGGTCGGGCGAGAAAGCTTCAATTGAACGAAATCGAGGAAATAAGGGATCAAGCCTATGAGTGTGCGTCCGCATATAAAGACAAACTAAAAAAAGTTCATGATGCGAAGATAAAGAAAAAGAACTTTGAAGTGGGTCAAAAGGTGTGGTTGTACAATTCAAGGTTGAAGATGTTCGCGGGAAAACTCAAGAGCAAGTGGATGGGTCCTTACGTTGTCCGAAGAGTGGGAAGGTTCGGTGATATTGATATTCAAGACGAACAAACAAACAAGCAACAAACGGTGAACGGGCATCGGCTCAAACCGTACCTGGAAGGTAATGATATCAACAATCTCGAGCTAGACAAAGTGGGTTACATTTTACGCCCAGTTGATGACGAGGAAACGTGAAAGAGGCCCAGGTTTGGTATTTGTAAATAATTAGTTTAGTTTATTGCGTTTTGAATAAGTCCCGTTTAAACCGGTGTTCGAAACAAGTGTGGGGAAATTTTTACTGATTTCCCGAACATAGTGTTGAGGACAACACGGGTTTTTAACGGGGGGTAGGGTAATAATCTTCATGTTTTCATAAATTATAATTAAAATAAAAAAAAACAACAAAACAAAAACCAAAAACACATAAAATAATAATAATAACAATAAAATTTATCCAGTTACAGCCGTAAGTTACGGCCCTAGGGCGTGGCTTACGGCTCCAAATGGAATTTTTTTGAGCCTTACGACTCCCAGCTCCTGTCTTACGGTGGATGGTTTTTGCCCAGATACAACCGTAACCTACGGCAGGGAGCCGTAGGTTACGGCTCGCAGAAAAATGATGAGGAGCTCCTTCATGTCGGCATTACATATATAAAAAAAAAGTAAAATAATTAAATCCGAAAATATTATTAATAATAATAACTATTTGTAACACCTCGAATTTTTGTGTCCAATGATGTGTTAACACGTGTCATTTGATTACACGTGGCGTTGATATTAAATAAAGGACTAATTTTGACAAACCTTGAATGTATGAAAATTTGAGGGTTATAGATGTCAAGCAAGGGTAAATATACTGTATGGTAACCCTAAATGGTGCTTGTACCTTCAAACGAATGAATCATGGATCGTACGGAAGCGAAACGCGGAAGAAAGTGAGAGATTACAAGCTACAGGGGTTAACTGTGTCAACATGTTTAATTATACCTCTTAGTGACCCTTTAACACTCCCGAGGCTTTGTAACAGTATTATACGCTCACTAGAATATACTGTATGAATTCCGCGAAGTTCCGTTTTAAAACGAGAAAGTTATGATCAAATTCGTATGAGAAGGGTTAAAAGCATCAACAATGAAAGTTAAGGCTTTCAGAATAATTAAATAAACTAACCAGGGACTTAACAACGCGGGTAAATAACACGAGGTCCTTAGTTGTAATTAACCGAGGGCCAAACCGCAAAGTTACCCCTTCAAACCCGAAAGGTCAGGTTAATAATTACGAAAGATTTCGTTATTAATTACCAGGATTTCGTAATGATTATAAAAGATTTTAAAAACTTGGAAATCCAACCTCTCGCGACCCGCATTAAGTTTCAGGTTAAGTGAAAGCGGGCCGCGAGCCACTTCTTTTACGCGCCTGAAGTTTGAATCTCAGGCGACCCGCGTTCAAATGCATGGAAAACTCCCATGCGGGCCGCATTGGACGCCCAGATGCAGAAAGTTTGTATTTTCTTGCCTTTTGAGCTTGTGAATGATCAAAACGCCAATAAAAGAGGCATGGGCGCCCCCTACTCGACCCATAACCCTCTAGGACACATGCCAACCATCCATGATCAGTTGTAGGGTGTTGTGTGATGATCTTGGACCTTGACTTTGGCTATAAATAGCATACTTGTGTTCATAACTTTCATCACAACACAACAACACTTCTCTGGTCATTCTAAAGGCTCTCAAGTATTCTTCATTGCTCTCTAAGCAAGTCTTAACTTTTGTAAGTTCATTAGATCCTTTGTAGTTCAATTTATGCTTAGAAAATCACTAGAAACCAAACCGTCGTAAATACGGTTTGACTTTAAAATAAATCCAAGATAGTTCAGTCTTATGACGAATTAAAGGTAGTTATGAGTTGGTATTAATGTGGGTAATAAACCTCTAAAAGGGTTCCCTCTGATCACCACTCTAACTAGCTCAAATGTCGAGTCAAACGAACGGTTAAAAAGTCAACAGAAAGCTATTTTTACGATTTATGCATAATCTGTAATGTATATGCTATGAAACCTGTTTTGGCACTCATAAAACATGATATTAAGTATATAAACTTGTTTACGCTCGTTTGAATCGACCATTTGCTATATTGACCCGGTTCGGAGCCGAATGTCGCAAAAGTTTGACTTTTGCTTTGACTTCAGTTCTGACCCGTTTTAGTGAGGTATAGATATGCCTTAGGACTCTCTTAGGACCAGGTTACATGGTGGTATAAGCCTCTGTGACCGGTTCATGAATTGTCCGAGTCTTTTACGCATTTCCGTTAATCGCCTAAAAGTTGACCGTAACGGCCTTTATAAAATAAAACGAGTATTTCGGACACGTGAACGGACCATAACCTTGCTTATTAAATTACAAGCATGTCCTTAAAGTTTCACGTCAATCCGAGGTCTAGAATGAGAGTTATGCTAAATAGCGCAATTAAAGTAAACTTTTGTAATAAACGGCGCAATTAGCATAACGCCCATCTAAACCAAGATTTCGTCACCAAAACTTTTACCCACTGTTATAAAATAATATTTTTGGAATTTTAAAGATTTTTAATAATTTTTACCTTGCTCATAACCTGCGGTTATGGCTACGGTTCTGTAAATACCGAATATGCCCTTTTCGGCCAAAACTTGAGTTCTACAAGGTCTTTTGACCCGATTCTAGTTGCTACTGATTTTAAATAATAAATGAAGTATTTTAGACTTTATAAACTGTTCGGGAAACTCAGATTTCCTGTAGAACTCGAAAAGCTCTTTAAAAGTCTTTAAAATGACCGAAAAGCCCCTACGGGGCATAATGTTAACTTAAACTCGTTACGGGCATCACGGAAGGTATCCTACTGATACCACAACCTCTTTAAGGCATATTGACTTAGGAAATAAGCGTAAGACTCTCATGGTTAACCGTTTCGCCTATTGCGCGCACGGTTCGGCTTATGAAACTAGTTTTCATAAATTAGCCGATACGGGTCAAACTATATTATTTTGACCCCAAAATACAGAGTGTGAACATTGAACCCATATAAAACAAGTCTCTGAACTTGTTTGGGGCAGAATCACATTCCATTCTCGGTTTTCGCCTTTCACGCGATTAAACCATATTTATATTCCGGAACTAACCGGTCTAGGCTACGGCCAACATAAAGACCCGTTAGGATTCTAAGAGGTTAATTAAAACCTTCGTTCCAGATTAGGAGCCCAGTAAAAGCTATCGGTGATTTAATCAAATTAAGGAATAATACTTGCAAAGGTAAATACTTTTAACTTATTTCCCCTATATGGGCTTGGGATACGGTATAATATTTACCGCTTGATTGAGCATCATATCTTCCATCGCTTAGGTGGTTAATTAAATATTATGATCGGCTCATTTAAACAGTTTTGTTTCTTAAAAGCCTTTGGGGGGTTAATGACCGTTGTCCCGGATATCCTTGGCATCATTTTACGAAATGGCCACGACCATCGACATCCCGGTGTAGGCGTACACCCGGTATATATTGTCGACATTTAATTAAAAGACGTAGCCGTTGGTTTCTATACTACGGTTTTACGCAATGTGGTGTGTCTATTAATCTTTAACCCGGCACGACCCGGGCTACTGAACGCATAAAAGAACATGTAATACGTTCACAAGATTTTAATAATTTTCCCAAGTTATAAAAGAGTTTGTGCCTTGTGCATTCAAATCAATTTTAATAAACATTTTCAAATGTGTCAGTTGAATGTATTTACCAGTGTAAACTGACGTATTTTCCCCAAAAAGATTAAAGTGCAGGTACTATACGAAATTGGCTGGTATTAGCTTCCTAAGCATCACGAATAGTCTCGCAAACTCGATGCCGTATCTGAATGAACAATATTTTATTATTTTGATCCGCTGTGGATACATTCGACTTCTGTAATACATTTGATATTACAACCAGAGGTTGAAGTATATATTTATCTTTAAGCTTCCGCTGTGCATTTATATAATTGTGTGGTTTGACTATATTGTTGCCAACTACGTCACGGTAATCCCCCACCGGGCCCACCGGTGATACACGTGGAAATCGGGGTGTGACAGGTTGGTATCAGAGCCAACATTGAGTGAATTAAACACTATCCTATTGTGTTTAATCTCAGTGACACAATTGCACATACTTGAGTCTAGACAAGAACTTAGGACAAATTCGAATTGTTATTCCAATTTTGTCTTTTTCTTTTATTATTGGTATTTAAAGTTTTATAAAGCAGGAAAAATGCCACCTGTTATATTTCGAGGAAGAGGAAGGGGAAGAAGAGGCAGAGGAGATATCGTGACGCATCACGATCACGAAGCTGGACCGTCAGGTACAAGACCTCCTTCAATGACAAGGAGCGAAGAACCACAACGACGAAGAGATCTTTACGAACCTGCGAGGCATTCCACCTCGCACAGCTCGACGCCGTCATACCGGCACTCATTCGGGCCAAATTCAGAGAATGATCCCAACAACCCACAACCTTCCTTCATACCTCTACAACGTTCGGTATCGCACCGAAATTACGACGACCCTACTCCATACTTCATAGGTCAGTTTAATCCAGCTGACTACATACAGGAACCTTCAGGCTTTGTTCCATTAGGGCCACAAGATCACTTCTCCGAAGACCATATGGATGAAGATACTGATCCAACAGAACCTGCTCGTGGTACGCCCACGCATCCGATAGAAGTCTCTGATGGGTCATCCTTCCATGGCACACCCTATCAGGGACCTGATAGTTTCCAAGCGTTGTTCGACCGACATGAGTGGTACTACACACCACCTCAACAGACATCACAACAACCGCGACATCCACAGGATCCCTCTGAGGATTCACGCTTTGTGGCAGTTACGCCACCACCTCCGCCACCGGCGCAACCAGTAATGCCTGATCCGCCAAGGCGTAGGAGGACAAATGCTCGTATGTCCACACGAGGAGGAGGGGGTATCCACTTCAGCACCCCTCGACACTCTAGTAGTAGCCACTATCCGCCACTACAAGAAGAAGGACCTTCAAGTCCTATACAGGAGGCGAACTCCGCACAGCTGCACCAAATTCGCCACCATTTGGGTACGACCAACCCATACCTGCTTACACGGGTCCAACGGCTTACAACCCGTTCGAACCGTCACAAGCACATTACAACTACAATTATGAGCGCGACCCATATGTGGTGTCGGCTAGATATAATGCACGCCACCCTGACGGAGCTCATGGGAACATGGGAGCACCGGACTACTCAGCTCATGGGTATCCAATACCTCCCAGACCTCCAGTTCCGCAACAAGCGCCACAACCACGTTTCTCTCCTCCTGAACAGGAAGAGATACTCCATCGACTAGATCGTGTGGAGAGAGAGTTCGAGGAAGAGAAAAAGAGCCACCGAGGATTTCTCAAAGGCTTGGCGAACTTACTAAAGGGCAAAAAGAAGAAACGTGACCACTAGCTCTTAATAGTTGTACTAATGTAATTTCTACTTTGAAATAAGTCCCTGCATGGACATTTATCGTATTTCAGTCCCTACGTGGACTTATCTTTTAGTCCTTACATGGACACTTATCTTGTATTAGTCCCTGCGTGGACTTGTCACTTATTTTAAACCTCTATGGAGGTATGTACTATTTGAAAGACCCGTTTAGGGCAATATGTGATTGTATTTGAGATTATGAAATGTATGTTATGAGTTTTGTTTTAATATGTATGAAATAAATCAAAACCATTCCTTTTAAATTGATCTGCCTAAATAAAGAATCTTACGAGTGAAACCTAGCCTGGTGTCTTTTAAGATCCGGCCAAGATGGTAGGACTTAATTAAAAGATTCAGATTCCCTGTTAACCGCTGCAAGCATGTTAACAATCATGGCAGATGTGATTCGTTAAAATCACGCACGTCATTCTTATACAATAATCCTTTAAGGATTTCAAAACCCAACTAAATGATTTATAAATCATGGGGTAAATCACCAATGAAGGTGATCAACCTTATTTAAAGCATCCATTAGTGATGTAGTGCCTACGGGCCAACCTTGTAAAAACATCCATTAGTGATGTTGTGCCTACGGGCCAACCATATTAAAACATCCATTAGTGGTGTAGTGCCTATGGGCCGTAATAATTGTCTTATAAAGACAAAAGACAGTGGTGGTCTATGACTCCCTGCCAGAAAGGGGTAAGAGAACTACGGTTCAAACCTCTATGCCTTTGATTCTCTGAAATCTCGGCTAATACTATAAAACATCCTCGTGATTAGGCTTTATGCCGCCAATATTATTGTTATAGCTAAAATAGGATGTATTCAAATCCTAAAACTAAGTGAGTAATAAGTTAACCAAATATGGTCTCTGTTACCATGGTTAACGAATTGTCATAAAAGACAATTCCATAATAAGCTTCTAAATAAAATTTTGTTATCTTCTGTAACAGATTCAAGTTACAATGGCGGATCCCAATGGAGAGAACAGCCATACAAATGAAGATGACTATGACAATACGCCAGTGCATCTGACAGGCGCACAGTTAAAGGCTCTGATTGACAACGCTGTTCAGGCAGCTTTGGATCGTCAATATACTGAGTCCCAAGGCAGAACCGTATCAAAACCACCCTCCAAACCAAAGTCACAATCCAAACCACCCTCTCAACCCAAGAAAGATGACGACAATCACTCGTCAGCTGAGAATAGTATTCGTCGTGAACGAGAATACACTGATGCATCCGGTGCCAAGGGTTGCACCTACAAGTATTTCGTATCTTGTAAGCCCCGGGAATTTACAGGGGAGAAGGGTGCTGTTGACTGTATCACCTGGCTGGATGAGATGGACACTATTGTGGACATCAGTGGGTGCGCAGAGAAGGACGTGGTGAAGTTTGTGTCTCAGTCATTTAAGGGCGAGGCCCTGACATGGTGGAGAGCTTTGGTGCAGGCATCAGGTAAGTCTGCTCTATACAAAATGACGTGGGAGGAATTTATTGCTCTCATAAAGGAAAACTACTGCCCTCAGCATGAGGTTGAGAAGATAGAGGCTGACTTTGTGTCACTGGTGATGACGAACCTGGACAGCCAGGCATATTTAACGAGCTTCAATACGATGTCTCGCCTGTTTCCGTACCTTGTGACACCAGAATCCCGAAGAATCGCCCGTTTCAATGGGGGCTTAGAGCCTGCGATAAAGGCTAGTGTGAAGGCCTCTCGGACGACGACCTTCAGGTCAGTTACTGACCTCTCCTTGTCTCTCACTTTAGATGATGTCCGTCTGAGGACACTGAGGAGCAAGGAGGCTGAGAAGAGGAAACGTGAGGATGATACCTCACGAAGGTCAGGAAAGAAGCACCGTGGAAACGGTGATGGCAAAAGAGGGTCGGAGACGAAGAAAGATGGGCAAGCTGGTGAGAGACCCAATTGCAAAATCTGCAAGAAACCCCACTCTGGGAAGTGTAGGTTTGCATCGAATTCACAGTCTCAACCAAAGACTTTTTCCTGTGGACTATGCAAGTTCAAGGATCATAAGACTGTGGACTGCAAGAAAATCAAAGACGCAATCTGCTACGGTTGCAATGAAAAGGGGCATATCAAGAGCAACTGCCCTAAGAATGCCAGGAAACCGGAGGAGACAAAGAAGACCAATGCTAGAGTCTTCCGCATGGATGCAAAGGAGGCTGTGCTGAACGACAATGTGCTTACAGGTACTTTTCTCGTAAATAATATATTTGCAAGAGTACTTTTCGATTCAGGCGCCGATAAATCCTTTGTAGACCAAAAATTTTGCAAACTATTAAATATGCCGATCAAAACCCTAGATGTGAAATACGAGGTAGAGTTAGCAGACGGCACGATAGAAACCGTCTCCACTGTTCTAGAGGGATGTGAAATGTCTATTAAGAACCATTCTTTTCCTCTATCTCTACTTCCTTTCAAACTAGCGGGTTTCGACATTGTTCTAGGCATGGACTGGTTATCCCGTAATCAGGCCCAAATCGTTTGCAACAAAAGGCTTATAGTGCTAAAGACCCCGAGTGGTGAATCGCTTACCATTCGAGGAGACACGCAGTATGGATTACCCGAGGACGTATCTATGCTCAAAGCTTCTAGATGTTTGAAGAGAGGCTGTGTCATTTACATGGCTCAAGTGATAATTGAAGAGCCCAAGCCAAAGATAGAGGATCTTCCTGTCATTTCTGAATATCCCGAGGTCTTCCCCGAAGAACTACCTGGTTTACCACCAGATAGACAAGTGGAATTCAGGATAGATATCATACCAGGAGCAGCTCCTATAGCTAGAGCACCTTACAGGCTAGCTCCTACTGAAATGAAGGAACTAAGAACCCAGTTGGATGAACTGTTGGCAAAAGGTTTTATCAGACCTAGTTCGTCTCCCTAGGGAGCACCTGTCCTATTTGTAAGGAAGAAGGACGGATCGATGCGGTTGTGCATCGATTACTGTGAGCTAAACAAAGTTACCATAAAGAATAGATATCCTTTGCCAAGGATCGACGATCTGTTCGATCAACTGCAAGGAGCGAGCTACTTCTCAAAGATCGACTTGAGGTCGGGCTATCATCAGCTAAGAGTCAGAGATGAAGATGTACATAAGACAGCATTTAGGACTCGCTATGGTCATTACGAGTTCCTAGTGATGCCTTTTGGGCTCACAAATGCACCGGCTGCGTTCATGGATCTCATGAATCGCGTCTGCAAGCCGTATTTGGACAAATTTTTCATCGTCTTCATCGACGATATTCTTATATATTCCAAAAGCCAAGCTGACCACGAGAAGCACCTCCGTTGCATTCTCGAATTACTACAGCGTGAGAAACTCTACGCCAAATTCTCGAAATGTGAATTCTGGCTACGTGAGGTTCAGTTTTTAGGTCACGTTGTAAGTGAGCGTGGTATCCAAGTGGATCCCGCTAAGGTAGAGGCAGTCATGAACTGGCAAGAGCCAAAGACGCCTACCGAAATTCGTAGTTTCCTGGGATTAGCAGGATACTACAGGAGATTTATTGAGAATTTTTCAAGGATTGCTGCGCCCTTGACTTCCTTAACCAAGAAGAAAGAAAAGTTCATGTGGGGCCCAAAGCAGCAAGAGTCCTTCGAAGTTCTGAAGCAGAAGCTAAGCAACGCACCTGTGTTGACACTACCTGAAGGTACAGATGAATTCGTAGTTTACTGCGATGCATCACACACAGGCATGGGGTGTGTGCTTATGCAGAAGGGCAAGGTGATTGCCTATGCTTCAAGGCAATTAAAGGTGCACGAAAAGAATTACACCACCCATGACTTGGAGTTGGGTGCCGTTGTATTTGCACTGAAATTGTGGAGGCATTACCTTTATGGTATTAAATTTGTGATTTATTCTGATCACAAAAGCCTCCAGCACCTGTTCAACCAGAAGGAGTTGAACATGAGGCAGCGCCGTTGGATGGATTATGATTGCGAGATCAGGTACCATCCCGGCAAGGCGAATGTAGTCGCTGATGCCCTGAGCAGAAAAGAAAGGGTAAAACCTATTCGAATCAATGCCAAGAGCATTGAGGTCAAGAACAATTTAATTGAAAGGATATTAGCTGCACAGCGAGAGGCTGTGTTGGAAGCTAATTATCCTAATGAAAAGTTAGGAGTAACTGAGGAGCAGTTGACTCTTAGCAAGGATGGAATCCTTAGACTGAACGGACGTATATGGGTTCCGATTTATGGAGGACTACGAGATGTTATCCTCCAGGAAACCCATAGTTCCAAATATTCGGTCCATCCTGGAGCCGACAAAATGTATCATGACTTAAAGGCAAATTATTGGTGGATAGGCTTGAAAAAGTCTGTAGCCGCCCATGTAGCAAAGTGCTTAACTTGTGCTCAAGTCAAGGCCGAGCACCAAAAGCCGTCTGGCTTGCTACAACAGCCTGAACTTCCCGAGTGGAAGTGGGAATGCGTAACTATGGACTTCATAACCAAGTTACCCAAAACCAGGAAAGGAAACGATACAATATGGGTCATAGTCGATAGGCTGACTAAATCAGCTCATTTCTTACCCATCAAGGAGACGTATAGCTCCGATATGTTAGCCCAACTTTATGTTGATAAGATTGTAGCTTTACACGGCATACCTGTGACTATTATCTCCGACAGGGATACCAGGTACACGTCTCATTTCTGGAAGAGTTTCCAGCAATCTTTGGGCACGCGTTTAAACTTCAGTACGGCTTACCATCCACAGACGGACGGTCAGAGTGAGCGTACTATCCAAACGCTAGAAGACATGCTTCGTGCATGTGCGATCGATTTAGGTGGTAACTGGGATAAGAATCTACCCCTAATCGAATTCTCCTACAATAATAGCTACCATACCAGCATAAAGGCTGCGCCTTTCGAGGCATTATACGGTAGGAAATGTAGATCGCCTGTTTGTTGGGCGGAAGTAGGAAAGGTCCAATTATCGGGACCAGAGATAGTTTTCCAGACAACGGACAAGATTGTCCAGATACGGGAACGTCTCAAGGCTGCCCGTGATAGGCAGAAAAGCTACGCTGATCCGAAGCGTAAGGACCTTCACTTTGATGTAGGTGAAAAGGTGTTGCTTAAAGTGTCGCCCTGGAAAGGGGTGATGCGTTTCGGCAAGAAGGGCAAGCTGAGTCCGAGGTACATAGGACCTTTTGAGGTCATTGAACGTGTCGGGTCAGTTGCCTATAAGTTGAACTTGCCTGAAGAGCTCAATGGAATTCACAATGTGTTCCACATCTGCAATCTCAAAAAGTGCTTCGCCGATGAATCATTGGTGATTCCACACACAGATGTGCATATAGATGAGAGCTTAAAGTTTGTAGAAAAACCTTTGTCGATTGAAGATCGACAGGTGAAGAAGCTTCGAAGAAAGCACGTACCGATTGTAAAGGTCAAATGGGATGCTCGTAGAGGTCCCGAATATACGTGGGAAGTCGAAGCCACAATGAAAAAAAAGTACCCCTATTTATTTGAGTAAATCTCGGGTCGAGATTTATTTTAAGGGGGTGAGGATGTAACACCTCGAATTTTTGTGTCCAATGATGTGTTAACACGTGTCATTTGATTACACGTGGCGTTGATATTAAATAAAGGACTAATTTTGACAAACCTTGAATGTATGAAAATTCGAGGGTTATAGATGTCAAGCAAGGGTAAATATACTGTATGGTAACCCTAAATGGTGCTTGTAACTTCAAACGAATGAATCATGGATCGTACGGAAGCGAAACGCGGAAGAAAGTGAGAGATTACAAGCTACAGGGGTTAACTGTGTCAACATGTTTAATTATACCTCTGAGTGACCCTTTAACGCTCCCGAGGCTTTGTAACAGTATTATACGCTCACTAGAATATACTGTATGAATTCCGCGAAGTTCCGTTTTAAAACGAGAAAGTTATGATCAAATTCGTATGAGAAGGGTTTAAAGCATCAACAATGAAAGTTAAGGCTTTCAGAATAATTAAATAAACTAACCAGGGACTTAACAACGCGGGTAAATAACACGAGGTCCTTAGTTGTAATTAACCGAGGGCCAAACCGCAAAGTTACCCCTTCAAACCCGAAAGGTCAGGTTAATAATTACGAAAGATTTCGTTATTAATTACCAGGATTTCGTAATGATTATAAAAGATTTTAAAAACTTGGAAATCCAACCTCTCGCGACCCGCATTAAGTTTCGGGTTAAGTGAAAGCGGGCCGCGAGCCACTTCTTTTACGCGCCTGAAGTTTGAATCTCAGGCGACCCGCGTTCAAATGCATGGAAAACTCCCATGCGGGCCGCATTGGACGCCCAGATGCAGAAAGTTTGCATTTTCTTGCCTTTTGAGCTTGTGAATGATCAAAACGCCAATAAAAGAGGCATGGGCGCCCCCTACTCGACCCATAACCCTCTAGGACACATGCCAACCATCCATGATCAGTTGTAGGGTGTTGTGTGATGATCTTGGACCTTGACTTTGGCTATATATAGCCTACTTGTGTTCATAACTTTCATCATAACAACACTTCTCTGGTCATTCTAAAGGCTCTCAAGTGTTCTTCATTGCTCTCTAAGCAAGTCTTAACTTCTGTAAGTTCATTAGATCCTTTGTAGTTCAATTTATGCTTAGAAAATCACTAGAAACCAAACCGTCGTAAATACGGTTTGACTTTAAAATAAATCCGAGATGGTTCAGTCTTATGACGAATCAAAGGTAGTTATGAGTTGGTATTAATGTGGGTAATAAACCTCTAAAAGGGTTCCCTCTGATCACCACTCTACTAGCTCAAATGTCGAGTCAAACGAACGGTTAAAAAGTCAACAGAAAGCTATTTTTGCGATTTATGCATAATCTGTAATGTATATGCTATGAAACCTGTTTTGGCACTCATAAAACATGATATTAAGTATATAAACTTGTTTACGCTCGTTTGAATCGACCATTTGCTATATTGACCCGGTTCGGAGCCGAATGTCGCAAAAGTTTGACTTTTGCTTTGACTTCAGTTCTGACCCGTTTTAGTGAGGTATAGATATGCCTTAGGACTCTCTTAGGACCAGGTTACATGGTGGTATAAGCCTCTGTGACCGGTTCATGAATTGTCCGAGTCTTTTACGCATTTCCGTTAATCGCCTAAAAGTTGACCGTAACGGCCTTTATAAAATAAAACGAGTATTTCGGACACGTGAACGGGCCATAACCTTGCTTATTAAATTATAAGCATGTCCCTAAAGTTTCACGTCAATCCGAGGTCTAGAATGAGAGTTATGCTAAATAGCGCAATTAAAGTAAACTTTTGTAATAAACGGCGCAATTAGCATAACGCCCATCTAAACCAAGATTTCGTCACCAAAACTTTTACCCACTGTTATAAAATAATATTTTTGGAATTTTAAAGATTTTTAATAATTTTTACCTTGCTCATAACCTGCGGTTATGGCTATGGTTCGGTAAATACCGAATATGCCCTTTTCGGCCAAAACTTGAGTTCTACAAGGTCTTTTGACCCGATTCCAGTTGCTTCTGATTTTAAATAATAAATAAAGTATTTTAGACTTTATAAACTGTTCGGGAAACTCAGATTTCCTGTAGAACTCGAAAAGCTCTTTAAAAGTCTTTAAAATGACCGAAAAGCCCCTACGGGGCATAATGTTAACTTAAACTCGTTACGGGCATCACGGAAGGTATCCTACTGATACCACAACCTCTTTAAGGCATATTGACTTAGGAAATAAGCGTAAGACTCTCATGGTTAACCGTTTCGCCTATTGCGCGCACGGTTCGGCTTATGAAACTAGTTTTCATAAATTAGCCGATACGGGTCAAACTATATTATTTTGACCCCAAAATACAGAGTGTGAACATTGAACCCATATAAAACAAGTCTCTGAACTTGTTTGGGGCAGAATCACATTCCATTCTCGGTTTTCGCCTTTCACGCGATTAAACCATATTTATATTCCGGAACTAACCGGTCTAGGCTACGGCCAATATAAAGACCCGTTAGGATTCTAAGAGGTTAATTAAAACCTTCGTTCCAGATTAGGAGCCCAGTAAAAGCTATCGGTGATTTAATCAAATTAAGGAATAATACTTGCAAAGGTAAATACTTTTAACTTATTTCCCCTATATGGGCTTGGGATACGGTATAATATTTACCGCTTGATTGAGCATCATATCTTCCATCGCTTAGGTGGTTAATTAAATATTATGATCGGCTCATTGAAACAGTTTTGTTCCTTAAAAGCCTTTGGGGGGTTAATGACCGTTGTCCCAGATATCCTTGGCATCATTTTACGAAATGGCCACGACCATCGACATCCCGGTGTAGGCGTACACCCGGTATATATTGTCGACATTTAATTAAAAGACGTAGCCGTTGGTTTCTATACTACGGTTTTACGCAATGTGGAGTGTCTATTAATCTTTAACCCGGCACGACCCGGGCTACTGAACGCATAAAAGAACATGTAATACGTTCACAAGATTTTAATAATTTTCCCAAGTTATAAAAGAGTTTGTGCCTTGTGCATTCAAATCAATTTTAATAAACATTTTCAAATGTGTCAGTTGAATGTATTTACCAGTGTAAACTGACGTATTTTTCCCAAAAAGATTAAAGTGCAGGTACTATACGAAATTGGCTGGTATTAGCTTCCTAAGCATCACGAATAGTCTCGCAAACTCGATGCCGTATCTGAATGAACAATATTTTATTATTTTGATCCGCTGTGGATACATTCGACTTCTGTAATACATTTGATATTACAACCAGAGGTTGAAGTATATATTTATCTTTAAGCTTCCGCTGTGCATTTATATAATTGTGTGGTTTGACTATATTGTTGCCAACTACGTCACGGTAATCCCCCACCGGGCCCACCGGTGATACACGTGGAAATCGGGGTGTGACACTATTCTAATAAAAACAACCCCAACCACACATCTTCATCTTTAATCCCCAACCACAACTTTTCCTTCTCCACTTCTTCTTCTTCTCCAAAGAAACCCTAAAACTCCATAGCTTCAAGCTTCATAACTCCTTCAAATCTAACCCGATTTTAGTGATTTTTGGGTCCATTTTGGGTGAAATTTCACAAGGAATCTAGATTTACTCTTGTATCTTGAAGATTCCTTTGTTTTGGGATCGGATTTGAGCATAAGGGTGCCGAAATTTTGGGGCTTACAGTGGGTTTTTGTGTGAACTTCAAGTTTTTGTGATTCTCATCTTCCACAACACCAAGGTATGCAATTTCTTTACATTCTTTGTAGTACATTGAGGTTTGTAAGTTTTCATTATGTTTTTGCTTACACACTTGCTTGTATGAGATAGATGATAGAACTTTGTGAACCATTGAGTGCTATGGGTATGAATGTGTTGGATGTCTAATGAAAATTTTAGAAAAGTTCTGATTTTAGGGGACATCATGCCGAAATTTTGTTTTAAAAAAAAATAAAAAAATATAAATTTTTGGTTCTTGCACATCTATACCTATAACATGAAGCAAGTGTGGGGAAGATAGGGTAGAAATACTAACTTGGTTTGTTTATGTGGTTTTTGAATGTGTGTAGGAATGGCGTCTAAGAAAGGAAAGGGAGTTGCAAGTTCTTCTCAAGGGGATGCGGCACAACAAAAAAAGAGGAGATTGGTTCGGGTTGGTGACCCGGACTCGGAGGAGGATGCACCTCCAAGGGGGCCAAAGCCGGATTGGACATCCGGTTCATTGTTAGACCAACCCGCGGAATGGAGAGAGGATCTATTTCACGAACAAATGAACAAGCTAAAACAAAGGGGAGAAGCATTTATTTGTGAAAAGGAGATCCGGGAGGTTGATTTCGGGCCATTCGGGATCATAGCCAAGTTTAACGCGTTGGGTTGGGGGGCGGCTACAAAATGTTATGATGGTGAGAAGAAAAAAATGTATGATACGCAGATTCAAGAGTGGGTGGCATCACTTGAATGTCCCCCGTTCAAGGCTCCGAACAAGATGCGGTTAGTTGGGTGGTGTAATGGTGTGAAAGTAGAAATGTCATACGACTCTTTGCGCCGGGTAGCAAAGTTTGATGATGGGCCGGCCAATGAATACATCTACCCAAGTCTTAAGGATCTCTACCATAAGCCTAATAAGCATCCGCAATGGCAAAATATGCTTGATTACCTCTTCCTTCCGGGCACGACACATGGGAAGTTATATCGACGCAATTTAAGAATGGAAGCAAAATTGTTGTTGACGTTGTGCATGTACAATGTCATTCCGAGGCGGGGTGACAAGATGGAAGTGCGACATCAAGAAGTGCCAATCTTATATATGATGATGCATGGGACACCCAAGGTTCCTTTCCGATTTTTGGTGTTAAACAACATTTGGTTGAGCAAGAATAGTGGGGAAAGAAAGATTATACCTCACTGCCAGTTGATTACGGCATTGCTTAAAAAGTACGGGGCAATCAAAGGAGATGAAAAAGGTTCTTACAAGAGGTTTAGACCATTCGACCTTAAGAATCTTGGGCCGGATTGGAATTACACAGAATCGGAAAGGTTTCATAAGTTGAAAACGGATGGTAGAAGGTGGAGAGCATTGAAAGTGGATGCGAGACCGTTACGACCGGGAGAGGAAGAGGAACCCGAATCAATGGATGATGAAATAAGTGGAGATGATGATTATCGTGAAGACACATTCATGGTAGATGCTCAGGTGAGGGTTACCGGTCAGGCGGGGGTTCAAGGAGCTGGTATACAATCTGGTTATGTGGGTAGTGCATTTGATTTGCACGACAGGCTTATGACCCGTACTGGGCCCATTCGGGGGATATGGGTCAAATCATTCAACAAAGGCGGCCACCCACTTTCGGTGATTGGAGTAAACAAAACCAAGTGCTATTTGATCAACAAACTTTCATGGGTGCTAGTGTGGAAAGGGCTATCAAAAGAAGTTACGATAGAAATGAGCAATGGAACCGTGCTCATAGATATGCCCATGAAGAAGAAAAAAACAACCGTTACTTGGATGATCGTCAGAGACGCATGCATGACCAATGGCATGCGGGGCAGCCAGTTGTAGAAGATCCGCCCATTGTGGACTACACCACATTGCCACCATACGATGGTAGTGTGTCATATCCCACCCCGCCATTGCACCATTCTCAGTGGGTGGATCCGCATGCTATGAGTTACCAACAGGCGAATCCAAGTGATGATCAAGGAAGCAGTAGTAGCGGTGGAGCATTTGGCTTTGGTGAGTGGACGGATATGATGACATCCATTTTCGGGCCTCCACAGCCGAAGTACTACTAGCCAGGTTGTATTTTGCTCCTTTGTACATTTTTGTATATTTGTGTATGTGGTATGTTTATGTTACGGTTGGGAGGTTGGGTGGTGTTTGTGTTAATATGTTCTTGGGTTGTGAGAGTTGGTGGTGTCTTTTATAATATCTAAAAAAAAATTGGGGTTTGAGAATATAAGCAATTGGGGATGTTCTTGGTTAAAGGAATCTTTCCCTCAAAACCATACATTGGGACAATGTATCCCAAGTGTGGGGATGGGGGAAATTTTGAGAAATTTAAAAATTTTTGCAAATCCATGCAAAAAGTGTAAAAATTTGAAAACTTGATATTGTACCATTTGACACACCGACACCCATTCTTAGCTTTTTCTTGGTGAGAATTGAACCACATATGAGAGTTAATTCTTTGCTTGAGTGGCGGTGTGTGTAGTGTGTAAATAGAACTTGTGTGTGAATGCTTGTTAAATCCTAGAGTTGGCATGCTTTTGAAGATGATAAGGGACTTTTAGGATGCCTCGTCTAGATGTGTGAGAATGCGGGAATTGGTGGGTTGGACCTCATACGTTACATATATGAGCTTGGTATTGTGAGGGGTGGGGGTTTGGTCCATAGAAAGCTATGTTTGAGACTTAAGCCATTCAATTGAAACCCAAAGCCTACTTCCTATATAAATTATACCCTATTGAGATGACCCGGTTTAGGAATGTAGTTTGTGATTGTGATGTCCTTGTATATATTGTTGAGTTTTATGTGTTATGAAAAAAAAAAAAGAGAAAATATGAGAAAAATACAAAAAGAAGTCATTAGTTGCAAGAGTAGTTTAGAAGTTTATGATGTTTTGTACATAGTTGTTTGCTTTGTTTAGTAGTGGAAATAAAACCGGGTCAAATCAATTAGCCTTCTCAAATGTATTCCACCACTTTCCTACCCTTACACCTAGCCCCGTTACAACCCGTAAGTTTCTTTGATTCATAAGCATGTTAAATATTTGTTAGGAGGAAACTTGATTCTCATACAAGCTTATTGCCGCACACACACACATATACGCATTGAGTGGTTTAGGATAATATGCTAATTTTTCTTGTCACCGAGAGTTTTTGTGAGGAGTGTGTTTTGTGGTATGATAGAAAGTTAGTAAAAGGACGGCACTTTAGCTTGGTTTGCATATTTGATCGTTCTTGGTTGAAAATGGTTTTGAATGGGTTGCTTGGGGCAAGCAACGGGTAAGTGTGGGGATGTGACGGGTGGTCCGTAGGACAACCCTTAAAAGGCTTAATACAACACATATTCTACACTTTATTCGGTTAATTGCTTGAGCTAGATAACCACTTTATGTTGGATTGTGCAGGTGTTAAAGCTACCAAAATGTAGCTTTTAGGAGGTATGACGGAGTGCTAGAAGTTGTGGGAGTTAAAGAGCGAAAGAATGGAAAGTTGGAGAAATAATGGAAAAGAAGACAAGCTCAGGGCCGTAAGCTACGCCCCCCAGCCGTAGCTTACGGCCTCCCTTTTCATCCAAAATGTCCCGCCGTAAGACAGGAACCTCCAGCCGTAATGTTTCACTGCCAGCCGTAAGCTACGGCTGGGAGCCGTAGCTTACGGCTCTGGGTTGACTTGTGCCTTTCTGTTGACTGCCGTAAGCTACGGCCGGGAGGCGTAGCTTACGGCTCCGACTGAACTTCAAGTCAGCCGTAGCTTACGGCTGGCAGTGAAACATTACGGCTGGAGGTTCCTGTCTTACGGCGGGACATTTTGGATGAAAAGGGAGGCCGTAAGCTACGGCTGGGGGGCGTAGCTTACGGCCCTGAGCTTGTCTTCTTTTCCATTATTTCTCCAACTTTCCATTCTTTCGCTCTTTAACTCCCACAACTTCTAGCACTCCGTCATACCTCCTAAAAGCTACATTTTGGTAGCTTTAACACCTGCACAATCCAACATAAAGTGGTTATCTAGCTCAAGCAATTAACCGAATAAAGTGTAGAATATGTGTTGTATTAAGCCTTTTAAGGGTTGTCCTACGGACCACCCGTCAATATCCCAGTTATATATTTCATAACATATAATCAAACAAGCCAAAAGAAACTTCAAAAAACTGTAAATCAAACAGTGCAAGCCCCGTCTCGAATCTTTATTTTCACTTGTGATTTACAAGTCCTAAATTAGTTAAAAAAAAAACACATTTTATTTCCTATTTACACAATCACTTGCTCGTATTAATTATCAAACATAACCATTTCAAGCAAGCATCAAGTTTGATTTTTTCACAATGTTCAATCCAAGCAAGGAGTAAAAAAGTAAATGTCATCCAACCGAACATTGCTCGGTGAATTGCCACCATACACCAACAACCCGTCTTTGCCATCACGCCTCCCACCAGAAAACGCACACCAACCTCGTGGACCAGGGTGATCCGCACCACCCGAACCATCCTCCACCCGGTTCCACACAAACGTCTCTGTGTCCAACGCATATACCTCGTGTGTGAACCTTCCCGCGCCTAAATGCCCCAAATCACTAGGGTCTACTTCACCACCACACACAAATATGTACTTCCCAACCGCAACGCTTGAAAACACACTTCTAGGTGTCGGTTTCTCACCCAATGTCTCGACCTGGACCCAGTTTTCGGTAGTCGGGTTGAAAAAATGGACGTCGTCGACCTCCATACCCGCGAAACCATACACCACCCAGATTTTACCCCCAACCGCTGCGAGCCCGGGCCCGCCTCTCCCTTTGAGATTATCTCCGGGTAAAGGAAACTTGGCCCATGTTTTATCAACAACATTAAAAGCCCATAAGTCATTGAGTCGACCATCAACCCCGCACCCGCCGAATACATACATGTGCCGGTCATCTGTGGCTACCGAGTGGTAGCTACGGTGAGCGGGTCCGGTGTCTCCGGTGGATAGTAGGGTCCACTTGTTTGTACAGGTGTCGAAAGAATAGAGCTCGTTGAGCTCAGCATGTGTTGCGTCCCGACCACCAAATACATATATTGTTTGACCGATAGAAGCCATGGTAACACCGACCCGTGGAGGTGGGATGTCACCGGTTACTTCGGCTACAGACCATGTTAGCTCGTTTAGGTCGAAGACGTAGAGAGAGTTGTCCACTGGGACTCGGGGCTTGAACTCACCGCCAAAGGCGTAAGCTTTTTCTCCAACAATTGTGATAGAATGAGAACTTCTTGCGCCAGGACCAGCTCCTTTTTGGTTCAACTGCAAATAACAAATGTCAATAGTTAGTCAACAGGCCACTACCGCCAGTGACCCGAACCAAATTAATACTGTTTAAAGCGCTTGTTTAACCCGTCACCCAACTCGACCCACGCGGTTTGCCATGCGATATTGAAACCAAAGATTGTAATTAGGGATGAGCATAAAACCGATTTACCCAACTGAAACCGAATTTACCCACAAAACTTAACCGAAATAACCGACCCAAACTAGTAACCAACAGTTAGGTTTTGTTCTATTTTAAACCAAAATTTGTGGTTCAGTTTCGGGTATACCTTGTTCCAAAACCAAACCACAGCGCACCAAAACCGAAATTAATCGCACCGAATTTGTTTGAATTTTCATTATTGGATCTATGGCTCAAACTCATTATTTTGGGCCAAAAGTATGAAGTTAAAATTCATTAATAAGTGGTTAGCAAAAGTTTGAGGCTCAAACTCATTATTTTGGGCCAACATATAAATGTAAAACCGAAACCCAACCCATAACCGAACCCACATGTAAAACCAAAAACCGAAACTAATCGGTTTAAAACCCAAACCGACTCATGCACATCCCTAATTGCAATCAAAACAATTATTATTTGGTAAAAATCATGAAAAAGTGATGTATCAATTGAGTGAATTAGAATCTAGAGACATACATATAAACCAGACAAGATCTATGCGATCCACCATGAATCCAATCATATGATTTTGACAACAATTTAGCTAAAATTCTAAACCTGAATTTCACTAACCCCAAATAAATCACTTTCAATTCAACTATTTTCGCAGCCTGCTTAACCCTAACAACAAGTTGGAACTACGAAAATAATGTTATGGAAACTAGAATTCGAACAATAAGTGGTGCAAATACGTAATCAATTTTATACGAGATATTATGATGAGAAGGCGGGAGTGAGATGCAATTGAGCGAAAAGATGATATTATATGCAAAAGTGAATGAGGAAGAAGAAGAAGAAGCTGACCTTGACCCATTTGCCTTGCGTCACTGCCATTGTTGTTGTGGGTTGTTGATTGATTCTCTGTTGTGAAACACTCTCCTGCTTGCTGATTGATATTATTATATAGGGGCCACCGTTACAAATTCATTACATTTCTTTTCCATTTTAAATTCAATAAATTAATAAAAATAAATATTATTTGATTGACAATAAAATAAAATTCATGAGCATGAGATAATTTAAAACAAAATAAAATAAACACATATAAAATGGTATGTATAATTTAAAATCATTAAAAAGTATTACATAATTTGTCAAATAATGTTTTCTTGATTTCATCCGATCATAATTAAGAGATTTTTTTTGTTAAAGTTTAACATTTTAAGCGGGTTGTATGATACAAGAGTAGAAAATATGTTGTTTTTTATGTATAAAGTGGTTAGGAGAATTTTATCAGACAAAAAAGAAATTATGTTAGTTTTTTATGTGCAAAACTAAAGGTGAAAGTAAATATGTTGGTTTTTTTAAATGCAAAAAAAAAACGTGAAAGTACTTTTATAAAAAAAAACAGAAACTATGTTGCCATTGCCCATAATATTATTTGTATATAGTGCCGGTCAGAGGGATATGTTTTATACGTTTTTAATAATACCTATATTTAAAATTATTTATGTATTTTAATTTAATTAAAGTTAATGGATTTCAATTTTCAGCCCACTGATTAGATCAAATTGTGGCCCACCCGTAACCACATCGTATGGTTGATCTTATTCATGCATCCTCATGACTCACATTGCATCTAAAATGATGAACAACGACACCTTACCATTGTGACGACTTAAGTGTGAGCGGGGCACTCCCCTAAGAGTGGAGTCCCCTCTCTTACGCACACCCAATCAGGTTATGTCACGTCAACTCCCCTCTTAAACTCCCCTCACACCCCAATTTGATGGCGGCACTCCCCTCAAAAAAATTCATTGGTTGATTGAATGGGGGGCCCACCTTCTCTCTCCTCCCCTCTTCGGTGCCGGCTCCCCGATTTTGGTCCCCGATTGAATGGCGGCACCGCCCCTCTTCGGCGGATTTGGTCCCCGCATGGGGTCACCGAGGGTGCCCCCTCACCCTAAACTGTACAAGCTTTTGTCCTTCAAGTCTCCAGACTATATACCAGGTTTGTCCAAAAAGCTCGCAGCTCGGAGCTCGCTCGGAAAAAGCTCGTTTGATATGGCTCGGTTTGAAACTGAGCTGAGCCGGCTCGGTAAGAAAGTGAGCCTAGTTCGGCTTGGCTCGTAACAAGCCAAATTGGCTCGGTTTGGCTCGCTTTTTAGATCGTCTCGGCTTAGCTCGGATTATTTTACTTTTAATGTATTTTATTTTTATATACTTTATAATATATTACAAAAAAAAAACTTATTATTATTTACATGTATGTATATCTATGGTATATTTGAAGGTAGAATACCATGCTAATAAACTTATATTGTATTTCGTTGAAATTTGAAACTTATTTTGTGTTGTTGAATTTGATTTTCGCTTGTAATATATAAGGTTGAACTCATTTTGGATATGCTCTTTTAAACTATCGAATAATATTTTAGACTACTGAACTTTGAGAACTATGTATTAATTTTTCTTTTTAAATTCGAGCCAAACACGCCGAACCCGAGCTTAGACTTGCAGCTCGGTTTTAAATCTAAGTCGAGCCGGCTCGGTTTATAATCGAAACGAGCCCAAACTTGCCCTAGCTTGGCTCGGCTCGGCTCATCAACAGCACTACTATACACATGTGTTTTGAGTAACTTAAAATAAATAAATAAATAAAATTGAGAGTAATAATATGTGCTAAAGAAATTAAGAAAATAGTTTTGATGAATAAATATATATTATTAAAATGATTAACACCGTGATTTAACTTTTTAAGTCTTGTATACTTTGTGAGTTGATGTAAAGTGAGGAGTAAAAACCTAAGTGGCGATGGAACGATGTAGTGGAGTAGTTATTTGATTATCAATTATGTGACGACTGAAATCACTCAACATTTGCTTTGATTAAAATTCTTAATAAAATATAAGAAACTAAAACATTTTTCATGTCTTATCACAGACAAAACAACAGGATTAAAAATAAATTTGTCATTCAAAAAACAAGATAATGTCTACTAGGACAACTTGTATAAAGTATAGTAAACTGTATGACAATTGTTAAAGATATAATATGTTTTAAATTTAAGTTTTAATATAAAGTATAGTAAACTGTAATCGGTTACCTTCACAAAATATAACTACTATTTTTTTATAATTTTATTATTTTTTAAACTCCTTCTCAAGATGAATTATATCTTTGTGATGTAAAAAAAAAGCTCACAAGTCACACCACATGAACAATTTTTTCTCTATATTATAACGAATATACTTTAACCTTTTAAGAAAACGTAAATAATTGTGGTTACTTTTTCTATTTTGTAAAGTAAAATTCATCGAGTTGTTAAAATGTTAAAGATATTTTTTTTGTTATTTAGCATGCTATTTTTTAATAAAAAGGTAATAAAACAAAGGAAACAAAGTAGACAAGGACCCAACTTGTAAATAATTTAAAGAGATAAATATAGCATGTATCATGCTGTTTGCTTTGATATATCAAATTCACAATCATTCTAATAGTCCCAAAGATTCCTTGAACATCAAAACTTTTTTAAATGAATAATGTTGGGTTGCTGAAGTTTTATTACTTTAAGAGTATATTGATTTATTGAGAACCTAATAATTTTTTGTGAACGAAAAATTTGGATAACTGACAAACTACTGAAGTATCATCGTGAAACGACCTGATATCTTTACTAAGCAATAAGGTGTACATATCGATTTAGGAGAAAATTCAATAAATCTGGAAAAAAAAACTCCTTTGAAGAAAAACCCAATAAGACTTAACAGTTTCTAAGTTTTATTTCATCCCTAAAATGCTATTAGACTATGATAGCATGGACATAACTTAATAATTTATTATGTGATTTCTTATGAATGCAAATTATTGTTTGTATTATAGTTATTGGATTATGAACCACTAAATCATAACTGGTAAATTATATTGTAACTTCATTTTATTGTATTATAATATATCCAGTTGCATTTAGTTCATTGCAGATATTGTTGATACATTTGATTGTACTATCATATATCCAATTGCATTTAGTTCATTGCAGATATTGTTGATTTGTATAAAGTGGATAGAGCTTACATACAACTATATGTATATTTCATTCTCTTAATGATTTGTGATGTGTCATATTTGATGCCAGGTTAATTTATTATGTATATTATTTGAGGATGATAAAATTGTTGGGCCTCAAATATTAACAACTAGATTTTTTTAACACCAAATTTGCATCGCTAACGAATCATTGGAGTATTATCATGTCATCAACGGAACCATCCGATAGAAGATGTTAAGATAAACAAATGGAAAAGTACTTCTAATAGCTCGGACTACAAACAGAAAAATCGCATAAGAAAATAACTAAAACCATAGAAAGGTATTACAAAAAGTAATAAGTTACAATATTTGGTTAAATCAAGCTAACTTTTTTTTTTTTTGTATATTAACATTACTAGCTTAGAACCCTGTGTATTACACCGGTTGTATAAATGTAATTTTATATAATAAATAATAAAAAGTATGTATCTTTAAAAAAAATCCGTGTATTGCACGTGTTGAATAAAATATAATGTATATGTTAACATATATAGTTGTCAATATTTATCTTTTAAAAATGAACTTTGATGTACTATTTACTTATTATAACATTTTACTTTATTTTTTTATTTATTATTAGGTTAAAACACATGTATACACGGGGTTGAATCCCGTTTTTATGATATATTCAAATTATGAGATACTAAGATTTTAGTTAGTTTTATGCACCTTCATGCTTATTAGTTTATTTCATTCATAAAACACTCGTCTCAAATTTGTATTTAAGAGAGTTACGGTAGAAAAAGGTGGAGGTCGATCCCTACATTTTTATATATTTCATCATCTTTTATGAATTATACTTTAAAATCGAGAATTAAATTCTCTTTAAGTGGAGTATAGAATTGTTATATTTAAAAACTGTGGTTTTTTTTAATGTTGATGCAATATGCAATAAATGATGCGTTTGAACCAATTATAACAGGACGTCTAACATTACAAAAGGCGAAACTAAGTTGTCTAGAGTTGAAAGAAGCATATGCCCCAGATCTTTATTTAATTATAAGGAAAAAACAATAATACGATTTATTACGTATATATCAAACGTGAACCTTTGATTCCTAACTTACCATAATTTCAATCAGCGAACTCTAAAGTATATATATCTACTCATAATACTCGAGATATAACTTTACGGTTATATAAAAAACAAGAGTTTATCCTTATTTAAATTTTTCTTTAAAATTATTTATAGAAAAACAACTATTTATTCTTATCTAAATTTTGTTTAAAAATATTATTATTATTATTATTTAATATGAGAGATAAATAGGAAAATATTTATTCTTGTCTAAATTTTTGTTTAAAATTATTATTATTATTTAATATGAGAGATAAATAGGAAAATAAGGTGAGAAAACACCAGAAAGTGACACGTGTCCATAAAAGATTTTCATTTATTAGTGTAGGAAGATGAAGATTTTATTTATATCATATGGGTTAGGGTCAAATATAAATTCTCATAAAAATAAGAAATTAAACCGTCTCATGAAAATAAGAAATCGTCTCATAAAAATAAGAAATCGTAAGAAATGTACCAAATGGACTCTGATTGACCCCATTCAAGAGGCATTGAAACCGTCTTATCGAACTCTACGACATGAGATTTTAGGTTTTTGCTTTTAAATGTATAGCTTGTAGATTTTAGGATATTTGTTTACATCATTGTATCTTTTCTATATTTGTGTCATTGTTCTTTTTTGCGACTCATTATATTTTTCGGCATGTGTGATTTTTTGCTCTACATTGTGTTATATTTTACAATACATTGTATCTTTGTACACTTCTTATTTTCAGAAGCATTTGTAGAATAAATTTACCCATATCATATAATGATATGTATGTAATTTATTGTATTTTATTTTTTTATAGTTATTAAAAACACAAAAGAAAATAAAATTTAGGGTGATAAGAAAAAAATGTAGTTGAAAATCTCTAACGAGTACACCTGATACTCGCGGGTATGCATGATGCATGGCAATTAATCAACAAATATCCACATGCATTAGGTTGGGTATGGGATACAATTTTATAATTACATAAGAGACTAAAGAGTAAACTGCCATAATGGTCACTGATGTTTGGTCACTTTTGGCACTTTAGTCCAAAACTCAAATCTTTTGAATCTGGGTCCCTATTGTTTCAATTTTGTTGCCATTTTCATCCAAAATCAAAATCTGATCAGATTTTTCTTTTAAGATCCAGTTTTCTATCTTTTCCGTCCCTTTTAATGAAGAGCAAAATGGTCTTTTAACGTTTTATTATAACAAACTAAAAAAATCTGACCGTTTTGTCCTTCATTAAAAGGGAGGAAAAGGACAAAAAAGCTGAATATTAAATGAAAAATATGACCAGATTTTGATTTTGGATGAAAATGGCAACAAAGTTGAAACCACATGGACCCAGATTCAAAAAGTTTGAGTTTTGGACTAAAGTGGCAAAAACGACCAAACTCTAGGGACATTTTGACATTTTACTCGAGACTAAAATTACTAATATACAACTTAGTTAATTAATTGAATAATGATAAAACATTATCATTGGTGAAGCTTTATTGGCCCCCTACCCCACCGATTTTTTTGCGCGTAATGTTAATTTTACCGAGTAATTTCGAATTTTTTTTCGTTTAAAATATTGAATTTTTAAGAGTACGGCCCCCACTGATTTGAATTTTGAGACTCTGTCCCCCACTGAGTTTCGTACAAGCTCCGCCACTAAACAATATGCCTTACAAACTCCTACAATGATAGGCTGATGGCACTAAATGTATGCCATGGGTGCTAAGTGTCACACCCCAACCGATGGCGAAAACATTGAGGCGAGACGTAATAGATTTCTCGAAGACAACATAACACTAAATTTCGAAAATAAACTAAAATTCAAACTTGCATTTCGTTTCACTAAATCAAGCATTACATTGTTCATAATAAACGAAAGTACGACAATTGGAATTTCAATACTAAAAATATTAAAATGCATAGATTAAAACTATGTGAGTATCTAAATCCACCCTATGTCTTTTCTTGCGAAATCATCATCAAATATTTCATGCAACATGTATAAAATATCCGTCAATACAAATTATGTCAGTGAGCATACTAGTTTGTCTACATAGCATAAGTATGAATAAAATCTAAAATCCAAATGTTAATTGTATACTAAGTCATATAATCATACTAGCATTCAAGACTAAATATCAACCCGAAGTTTCCACTAGCGTAACCTTATCATCGAAGTGAATAAAACCGTAAAGATTGAATACTTAACAATGACCCAACAAACGAGGCGATGTGCTAATCCTATAGTGTTATATATGTTAAGGGAGACTTTTTAAAGTTGATGATAGATAGCATGCATAAGATTGTCCTAGTATGTATAAACAACTAGCATAACAAGTAAGCATGTTTAAGAATTGAGTGTTTACATAAGACTGATTGTATCAGTGATTGTGATTTTAATACGGATATATGTTGCAACCCAAATTATGTTTAAAGCGTAAAATGGGTCAAGTGTGAAGTCATGGTTTGCGAAGATATTCCACAAAAAGTGAGTAAGCGGTTTTTGAAGGATGAAACATTCAAGTTACCCTAAAATGGTAAAGAAAGGTGTATGAGTATGAGGATCTTGAGGTTGGATAGTGTACGAAAATTATGAGTGAAAATACATAAAACATATATTGCTTAGAAACTTATTTGAACACTATGTTTAGTTTGTGTTTTTCATGAGTGTTACACTCATTAGAAGCTCAAAATAAGGAGTCTGGGTCTTAGATATTTTTCCACCTTAACACAGAACACTCAACCAAAAAAAGCAGGGGGTTAGGTATAGGTCGCCTACAAGAATTGAATGCTACCCTTCTTGCTAAATGGTGCTACAGGTTACGGGCACAAGACAATCAGATGTGGGCAACCGTTATTCAGGGCATTCATGAGCGAAACTAGGGCAAAAAGGTTGTTTCAGTAAACAAAGACTGTGTTTGGTGTTTGGAAAAACATGAAGGACTTTAATAAAAGAAACGTTGAGCTACGCCGGAACATTGCATATTGCGTAAGGAACTGGGAGAAAGTTAGGTTATGGCTTGACTCTTGGCTCCCGATTGATTTGTTATGTGATTTTTTCCAGGTTTATATAAGATGGTAGCATATAAAGGGGCTCGTGTTAAGGATAATTATCGAAGATTTGGAAACAATGTGGTTTGGGATTGGAGTTGGGTGTCCTACCCCAACTCCACTAAGACATGGGAAGAATTTTTTAGGAGAATGAACACACTTTCTGGTGTATCGCTAAAGAGCCAAGAAGATCTCTGGGGTTGGAAATCTGGTGGGGGTACAAAATTTGTGGTCAAGTGTCACACCCCAACCGATGGCGGAAACATCGGAGTGAGACGAAAACAAGATTGCTCGAAGCATCATAACGTTAATTGTGACAATATTTAAGTAATCAAAATTTCATTAATGCTAGAATGAATACATTGTTTGATGCGTGTGAAGTGCGATATAATTTAGGTGTATATTTTAAGCCCTTTTTACACTTTTTAGCCAAGTTTTAAATTTATAAACACGATATTCACTAACCTTAAACACACAGATGGGCAAGTGCACCCATCGTGGACGTAGTATAGTGTTGGTAAGATACCGAGGTCGTCCAAGGACACAAGAGCTTTTAATACCGGTTTATCCTCAACGTCTAATCAAATCAAAATGTTAGAAAAAGATTTTTAAACTAGAAAAATAAAACTAACTAAAATGCTGAAAAAGAAAATAAAAGTAAAAAAAAAACAGATAGACAAGATGAATCACTTGGATCCGACTCATGTGTAGTGTAACCTTTGATTATTTTCGCACTTTTGCACTTGTTTAAGAGATTATCTTAGTTATTGTAGTAGGCCCCTCTTTTGAAGGTGACATTACCCTCAACCCAGTAGTTTGAGTCAGCAAGGATACAATCCTAAAGGGTCGGATTATTGAAAGATAATTAACTAAGTTATTAATGCATAATGTGGTAGGCCCCTCTTTTGAAGGCGACGTTACCCTCGGCTAAGTAGTCTGAGTCAGCAGGGATACAGTCCTAAGTAGCCGGGTTAAAGTTTTAATAGTAGTTTAACTTATGAGGGGATCAAAGAGTTTGGACCCCCGCCATCCAATACCGTTGGGTATTGAAGGAGGTCCTACTAAATTTGACCCAGGTCCTTTGCAGGATCTATACACTGAACAATGGCAAGACTCTTACCAAACCGTTCCCTTAACCCCCGACCAGGTAGCCAACATACCTCCATATAGGTCGTGGAGATATGAATGGTGAAAATCTTTTATTTTATATAGACAGTAAAATAATGTCAAGACACCACGGACAAACGATAAGGAAGAATCACCTTCAACATAAGAAACTAGTAATTAAAGTCATTAATACAAAACCAATTAAAAAGTGCAAAAGATTAAAAATAAAAAGTATTACACTAAACACTTGTCTTCACCAAGTGATGTAAGAGACTTAGGCAAACATGGCCTTTGATTGTCAAGAACTCTTACGATCAATCTTGGATCCCGAGATGACTCACACACTCTATGATGGACAATGGATGATGGTGGTGGATGATGGTGTTGTGATGGTGGTGGGTGGTGGGTGAAGTGTGAGAGAGGTGGTGTGCCAAGGGATGAGTTGCAAGAGCTCCAAGCACTCCTATTTATAGGCTGAACAGAAGCCTGGGCACGGCCCCGTGTCCACTGGGCACGGCCCCGTGTCCATCCAACTCTCTCTCTTCATTAATTGCAATTCGTAATTTCATTAAATGCGTCCGCAACAGTTGACCACACCCCCGTGTCCGCTGAGCACGGCCCCGTGGTGGGCAGTAGAAGCTTCTATCACTTTGTCTTTTCTGCTGACACTTGGGCATGCCCCCGTGCTCACTGAGCACGGGGCGTGTTCAGTCTCCTGTCTCTTTGTTTTGCTTTGGGAAGATGCTGTCGGGAGGTCGGGCATGCCACGTTTGTTCCTTGTCTTGTATTTATGTTAGATTTAGCTGTATTTTTGCTTCTTTTGTTCATTTGAGCTCATTTAATCCTGAAAATACAAAAGGAAGACAAAAGCACACTTTTTCCAACATTAGTACTAAAAAAAGGTTAGTTTTATGCCTCAATTGATGTAATTTATATGTTGCATTTTGTGCACATCATTGTTCAACAAAACAAATACATCAAATTGTAGTGTAACACCCCAGTGTTTCGAAAGTCAAAGTCAAAGTCAAGATTGAAGTCAAAGGAAGAAAAGATTGCTAATTGCAATCTGTCTCTCCTTGCTCAATTCCTGTTTTGACTTCTTTGACTTATAGCTAGTCTAGTTTATGTTTTACGTTAGTTGTATTATGTGGAGTAATTAATTATAATCGCAATAATCGACGAATATTATCGCTACGAATCGCTTTACGACTGTGAACAATAGGAAGTAACAATGCGATAAAGTCAATTAAACGCTAATCGAACTAATCTAATCATTATCGCGCTCGCAACTCGAATTATGCATTTTTGGTTGTCACGGCCCCCGTCCCGGTTTTACCAGGTCCAGGAGCCACGGGGCAGAAAAACCCGTGGTATTTATTATTTGATTTAGCAGCGGAAGATTTTAACAGGATCTTTAAACTTGAAAATGCCCGATTATTTTATTTCATCACTTGGGATGAACCCCGTAATTTACAATAGAGGAATTTCCCGAGGAAATTCCCTGATTTACAAAACATGTTTATTTATTTACTAAGCCACCACTTCAAGCTTGATTAGTGCTCCGTAGCACTTTTTCCTTGATTCACAGGAGGTCGCCTGAAACATGTTTTAAAAATATTTTATCAGCGGGGAAATATTGGTGAATCATTCAATTTTCATAAAACGACACATAGCTATGAATTACAGCATAACAGCGATTACAATGGCCTTTATCTTATATTTATCTGGCGCCGTGTCACAGCCGTGTGACGATGGCCATACCACTATTGGGTCCTTTCACCCAAGTAGTGATGATTATCACTGTTAGGATTGATTAGCCTAACTGTGAGATATTAGTAATGTGCACAATACCCCACTAGCCAGTGATTCAAGATAACCACGACTTAATCCCTGTAATTATAACTTTTGAAAATAATTAGGAGTATTGTAAAACATTGTTGATAAAAGAGAATGACTCACATTGCAAGTTTATACGGGCAGAGTTTAGCCTACTGATAAGCCTGATAACGTAGTTTAAACAACAATGCACATGAACTAGGTTAGTAACTAATACAACATTTACGATAACTCACGAGATACAAACCCTCACAACGAATGACAAAGTGCGATACTAAACATCCATCGAATTCACGACGAATGACAAAGTATAACCCTAATGTGGGCAGCACTTAAACATCCATCGGATAGTTCCAATCGATCGGACATTGAATCGTAATAGCAATCGAGTTAATACCCGGTATCGTGGCAGCACCTTTCTATGTGAAATTATAGCTTTAAGCAGTCTATCTTCGTTTTTGTGAAAAGTTTTCGACAACAGAATGAAAGCCCCATGCACTGGCTATTTATAGCCTGAATTTGGGTTTTATGCGGCCCGCGTAAACCCATACATAATTCTTACGCGGCCCGCGTGGCCACCTAGTCTACGTGTAGGTCAAATGGGTCACGAGTAGGGTTACCACCTGGTCAACACGTGGTCCCGGATGCTTATCCGGTCAAACTTCATGTTGACGCGGCCCGCGTAAGGCCATGCTTAACCCTTACGCGGCCCGCCTGAAGACCATATTTCTTGTTTTCTTGATTTTTCATGTACGTTAGAGTTTCAGGGGTCCGGGTTTTTACTTACGGGTCGTTTAGGGACATTTTGGCAGTCCTTACATTGGTGATTGTTATACATGTGTGTGTGCCTTATGTGTTACTTGTGCATGTTTATTTATGTTATGTGTGGTAATCAATCGAATCGCAATCGAATTCAATCGCAATCGAATCGCAAACGCTAAACGAAAACGAAATAAGGACGATTGTATGTTGATATAGTATGATAATTAGTGAAGAAGTGATAGCGCGAGATATGAGTAGTTGGGACTAAAAGTAATTTGATTAGGAAACTATATCGCATTGCAACGCTCGCAAACGAAATCGAAACAGCAAAACTCGTCGCACCGAACACTCGAATCAGGCGACCAATCGATCAGGCAATCAGCCGATCGACCAGCCGTCCGCCCGGACTGCCGTCCGATTGGACAGGCTGTCCGATCGAGCTGCCTGGCCGATTGGCCAGCCCTTTCCTCTTTTGGAACTCTATAAATACTCATGTCACTTTCATTATTTCCACTTTTGGCAACTCTCTGCCCGAACAGCACGCTCTCCTCACCTTTTCCTCGATTTCTCTCGATTCCGATAAGATCTCGTCCTAAATCTTGTACTTCCTTGATCTACATGCACTCCTACACCTTTCTATCTTTTAAATCTTAACTTTTAACCGTGAAATCACCAAGATTCAAGGTGTTCTAGGATGACATCATCATGTGTTCTTGAAGAACTTCATGTTTTGGCCTCAATCCACCAAGAACGACTTTGATCTAACCGATTTCCACATAAACAACAAATATCTTTCATAGATCTAAACATATTCACGGTGAAAAGGATTGAGAGAATGTTTTCCAACCTTCTTTCAACTCTTTTACACTCAATGCACTCAAAACTGATAGAATCGGAGCTTGTACCGACTTCCTACTCATTCTTGTGGTTGTAATTGGTCCAAGATCCGTATCCTATCGACGAGGGTTACCGATTACGTGTTAAACTTGGAACACCGCCTTGAACAGTTAACTGACCGGATTTGAGTGATTCCTGTCCGATCAGGAATACCAAGTATTGACAAGGTTCTGTTGCTTAACACGTTATCAAAAACATCTCGATAAAACGACAAACCATCAAAAACAACCAAGTGAAAGACGACCAGGACGACCAGGACGGGGTGCCGTCCGATCGGACTGCTGACCGAACGGACAGTCACCCGAACAACCGGTCAGCCGAACGACTTACACCTTGGGTCCCACACTTTACCAACTTTACCTGAAGTTTGAGTATTGAACGAATTGCTATCCGATCGGACTACCATCCGACCGGATTGCCCTTCGGATCATGAGATACTTGGGCTTTAACACTTAATCGATTTTTCAAACATGTTCAATGCACTAAGGTTGCCACCCGACCGGAATGTTGTCCGATCGAGTGACATCCTGCTGAGAACTTGTGTTAGTACAATAACGTCTGTAGCTTCCGTCAGCATGAAGTCATGTTTTGTATGTTTGTGAATAGTTTATGTTTGTTTGTATGTTTGTAAAGCAAGTCAGGATATGGCGCGTTTTTGTTAAGTGCTGACTTTCGTTGACTATGCCAGCCGGTCGGCTAGCCCAGCCGATATGACAGCCCAACCGATCGAACAGGCTGTTCGATCGGTCAGCAATGTCAGCCGATCGGCTAGCCCAGCCGATCGGCCAGCACTCACTCTATCCTGACTACGCCTATAAATAGCTGTTCGATCAGCTCATTTGTAACTTTTGACACTTTCACTCTCTGGCAAACTCATGTCCGTCTGAACTCTCTAAGGAGCTTGTACATTTTCATATTCAATCAATAGAAGATCAGACAATAATTCAGAGTTGAATTTGTTCTTGTATGTCTGTTGTGTGATTCAATGAATTCCGCACATTAATCATATCCGATTCAACTAAGTTTCCGAAGAAGAAGATCCTATCCAAGGGACCAACAAGTGGTATCAGAGCATTCAGGGAGCTGAATCGAGATCTACGAAGACGAATTCACCGGAATTCGAGTTGTGTTTGCTGATTTAGAGACGAATTCACCGGAATTCGAGCTGTGTTTGCTGATTTGAAGACAAATTTCACCGGAGATTTGTCATTTCTGCCAATTCGAATCAAATTTCACCAGAGATTTGACAGATTCTTCTACTTTCTACTCAGATCTAGTCTTACTTTTCATTTTGTCACCATAAAATCCGAAAAACTTAAAATTGAGAGTGATTTTACGGTTAAAATTTGATAAATTTGCTATAGATCGATTTGCAATCATCAGAAGTATAATCCTTCAAGTTTTCATAACAAAATTCGTCCAAAAACTTGTTCAAATTCATCCAAAACTATGAAAAACTGTTCTTGTTTGCTGATGTCAGTCGTTTGGACGACCTAGCTGTTCTTAGACTTGCTGACATCATCAACGTGTTTGGATAACCGTTCGGACAATTTCAGTTAGATTGCATTCAGAAAGTGTTGCTGACATCATCAGTGTTAGCCGATCGAACAAGCTAATCGCTCGGAAAGCATTGTTGATATTTGATATCTTTTGCTGACGTCATATTACTAGCCGATCAGACAAGCCGACCGATCGGACAGTAATTGATTGCTATTACATTCATTTGACATCCAATCGAACAGGTCGTTCGATCGAACAAGCCGATCGATCGAACAAGCTAACCGATTGAGTGTATACTGTTCGATCGAACAAGTCATTCGATCCAAGTGCATTTGTGTTAGATTTTTGAAAATCACAAAAAAAATTTCTAAGTGTTTGATAAATTGTTTCAGTTACTTAAAAAATGGATGAATTCATGAATCCTTTTAGTGACATGTATGCATTCGCTGGAAATTCTGGAGATGATATGTCAAACCGAACAAATGAAAATTCTCCAAGTACAAAGAAGACTTTGTCCGATGCCTTAAGCGTAGAAAGTGCGTATGGAACATATAACAAACCACCAAAACTGATGGCGATCGAAGAATATAACAGGTGGGCCAAAAGATTTGATGAATGGTTAAAGGCTTTCGCATACCCGAGCTGGAAAAGTTTAAAGAACGGTTTCAACAATGGAAGAGTAGTGATGTGTGTAAAATGCAACATATAAAACACATCAATTAAGGCATAAAACTAACCCTTTTTAAGTACTAATGTTGGAAAAAGAGTGTTTTTGTCTTCCTTTTGTATTTTCAGGATGAAATGAGCTCAAAATCACAAAAGAAGCAAAAAGACCACTAATTCTACCATAAATACAAGAAAAGGAACAAAAGTAAACTGCCCGGACCCTCAACGGCACCTCCCAAGACAAAGAGAAGAGAACAGAAGTCTGAACACGCCCCGTGTCCAGTGAACACGGGGGCGTGCCCAGGAAGCAGCAGAAAAGACAAACCAGTAGAAGCTTCCATTGCTCACCACGGGGCCGTGCCCAGCGGACACGGGGGCGTGTTGAAAGTACAGCAGGCGCATTAATTGTAATTCGCAATTACAATTAATGAAGAGAGAGAATGTCAGACGGGCACGGGGCCGTGTCCAGCGGACACGGGGCCGTGTCCAGCGTTCTGTTCAGCCTATAAATAGAGGAGCTTGGTTTCATTCTCTCTCATCCCTTGGCACACCACCTCTCTCACACTTCATCCACCACCCATCATCACCATAACACCATCATCCACCACCATCATCCATTGTCCATCATAGAGTGTGTGAGTCGTCTCGGGATCCAAGATTGATCGTAAGAGTTCTTGACAATCAAGGCCATGTTTGCCTAAGTCTCTTACATCACTTGGTGAAGACAAGTGTTTAGTATAATACTTTTTATTTTTAATCTTTTGCACTTTTTATTTGGTTTTGTATTAATGACTTTAATAACTAGTTACTTATGTTGAAGGTGATCTTTCCTTATCGTTTGTCCGTGGTGTCTTGGCATTATTTTACTGTCTATATAAAATAAAAGATTTTCACCATTCATATCTCCACGGTCTATATGGAGGTATGTTGGCTACCTGGTCGGGGGTTAAGGGAACGGTTTGGTAAAGGTCTTGCCCTTGTTCAGCGTTTAGAGGTCCTGCTTGGGACCTGGGTCAAATTTAGTAGGATCTCCTTCAATGCCCATAGGTATTGGATGGCGGGGATCCAAACTCTTTGACCCCCTCATAAGCTAACTACTATTAATACTATAACCCGGCTATTTAGGACTGTATCCCTGCTGACTCAGACTACTTAGCCGAGGGTAACGTCACCGCCAAAAGCGGGGCCTACCATAATTTGCATTAATAACTTAATTCATTATCTTTCAATAATCCAACCCTTTAGGATTGTATCCTTGCTGACTCAAACTACTGGGTTGAGGGTAACGTCGCCTTCAAAAGAGGGGCCTACTACAATAACTAAGATAATCTCTTAAACAAGTGCAAAAGTGCGAAAATAATCAAAGGTTATACTAATACACGTGTCGGATCCAAGTGATTCATCTTGTCTATCTGTTTTTATTTATTTTATTTTTCAGCATTTAGTTAGTTTTTATTTTTCTTAGTTTAAAACATTTTTCTAACTTTTTGATTTGATTAGACGTTGAGGATAAACCGGTATTAAAAGCTCTTGTGTCCTTGGACGACCTCGGTATCTTACCAACACTATACTACGTCCACGATGGGTGCACTTGCCCATATGTGTGCTTAGTGTTAGTAAATATCGTGTTTTATAAATTTAAAACTTGGCTAAAAGTGTAAAAAGGGCTTAAATAAACATCTAAAAACATATATACACTAACACGCATCAAGTTTTTGGCGCCGCTGCCGGGGACACAAGGATTTTAAGAAAGCTTAAAATCGACGGCCTAATCAGTTTTTCAAAACCTTTTCAAAACGCGCGCATTTTTTTTTTCTGCATTTTAGTTTAGTTTTGCATTTACAGTAGCTTGAACACGGGGCCGTGCTCGCTGAACACGCCCCCGTGCTGCATATTTTTAGAAGTAGATACCCAGATACAGAGTCTGACCACGGGGCCGTGTTCACTCAACACGCCCCCGTGCTCAACGTGACCAGTTAATTTAATTAAAACGCCCAGATACAGTCCCTGAACACGGGGCCGTGTTCACCCAACACGGGGCCGTGTCCAGCTTCTGTTTCCGTCTTATTTTTGTTTTCTGGTCCCGAGACTCAGTTGTAGTCTGTTGAGTGATTCCTATGGATCAATACTCAAGAGATTACAACTACACCTATGATGAGGATGATTATAGAGGTAATTATTGCACTAATTGTCGTAATGCACGCTCGGTTCAATATAATAACTCATATCAACCATCCAATTCATACAACCATTATGAGGAGCCCAGGTACGAGCCACCAACTTCATACACATCCTATGAAGACCAAAGGTATGAACCTCCTTCCTCATACTCATATTTTGATGAACCAAGGTATGAGCCTTCATACTCATACTTTGAAGATTCAACATATGAGCCACCACCTTCATACACTTATTATGAGGAACCATGGCGTGAACAACCCACCTCATATGAGTACTATGAAGAACAAAGTTTCGACCCTTATCCATCATATACTTACAATGAAGAACAATGGTGTGAACCATCTACTTCATATGAGAATTATGAGGAGCCAAGGATCGAACAACCGGATTCAAGCTTTGAGGATCCAAATTCTTTCAATCTCACCGAAGTGACCAATAGGATATTAGAACACATTAAAACTATCGAACGTTGCATAAAAGAATCTCGCGCAAGGGAAGAGGAATCCCGCGCAAGAGAAGAGCTAAAAAATGATAATAACGTAGAGATAGTTGAAAGTGTAAAAATGGAAGAACAAGAAAGTGAAAAACCGACACATGAGTTAAACAACGAAAATGGTGAGTCCGATAATGTTAAAATTCAAGAAGAGTCTAATTTTGAAGAAATTAACCTCTTGTCACCTACTTTCGAAAATCATTGTTTAGTAATCCCTCATGCTAAGTTTTTAAAAGAGTTAAACACTAGTGCTAAAATCAAAGAATTAGTAAGTGTTAAGTTAACTAATGATCAAACTTCACTAATAAAAGAAGATCCTTTTGAAATTAACATTACACCGGTTCCATGTTTCTTTCAAAATTCATTTATTAGTAATATCACCATTGACAAAGATCTTTGTGTTAACATAATGCCTAACTACATTTTTGAAAAATTAAGTATTAGTGATTTTACTCCACTTCAAATACCCATTTTTCTATCCGATCGAAAAGTGATAAAATCATTCGGTGTAGTTGAGGATGTTTTGGTTCAAACAAATCAAATGGTAATCCCAACCGACTATGTCATCCTCGATGACGCTCCTCTAGTCTTGGGAAAACCTTTTGTAAAAACTCATGAAGCTTTGAAAAACCGGAAATTTAACAATCTACCTCTTCAGTTAGGGGCATTCAAAAGGAGCATAGATCTTGAGCGTTCAATGAAATATCCTTTTGGCAATAATGACCCCTTAATTGAAGATGAGCCAGAACCACCCGATAAGGAGGGTCTAGCCAAGGACCCTTATAAACGTGGCGCACCACGGAGGCATTCCGCGGACCTATCCTTAGTTTAGTTTAATCTTTTAGTTTTTGCAGAATAAATCACACTCATGGTGGTAATGGATGAAAAAGGGAACGAGAAAAAATGGAACCATGCAGAAGAACAGAACAAACCGACAAAATCTCCATAACAGAAGGCTCCACACGGGCCGTGCCCAACCAACACGGCCCCGTGCTGAGCCCCCTGCAGGAAATCACCCAGTTCAGGTAACTGGACACGGGCCGTGTTCAGCGGACACGCCCCCGTGTCCAGGCTTCTGTTTCAATTCTATAATTTTTGTTACTGGCACTTGACCACGGGACCGTGCCCGGTCAACACGGGGCCGTGTCCAGAGCGCCAGTAACACGAATCTTTGTTTTCAAACACACTTTTACATATTCTAATCAACCAAAAACTTTATTTTTGGACACATTGAGGACAATGTGTAATTTAAGTGTGGGGGGGATGCTAAAACCTTGGAATTTTGCAAAATCCTAAAACAAGCCTTACACAAAACTCTATTGGAACCGCTAAACACCCCAAATTTTTTCAAAAACTTTTTCATTTTTTTTATTTACTTGTCTTAGTTTAAGTTGGGAATAACAAGTTATAAAAGGGTTATATTTTTACAAACTTACAACCGATAGCGTCGTGATAAAAAGAACTAACATAAGAAAATTATGAAACGGTATAACAAGTCTAGCTAAAATTCGATTATATATGCTTGGTCACATTAAAAACCCATTCCCACAAAAAGTGAGTTTTGAGCCTTTATTGAGCATAAAAATACACATATTTAGATTAAATGCTCATTTTTCGTTTCTTGTGTGAATAGCCGCTCGGTCTTTACAAATCTAGAACTTGCCACGACGATACATTCCCGGTCCTTACCAACTTAAACCCAAGTAAGTAAATGATGGAGGCATTAGGACTAACTATTTTCTTTCAAAACCATTATTTTTTAAATTTTTTTTTTACCTACCCAAAACCCCCCTAGAAAACCCCTTTGAGCCTAAACTTTTCATTTCATTACCCCCAAAACAATTTTTTTTTTACCCACCAAAAACCTTTTTCATTTTTTCACCTTTATTTTAGTAACAAACTCGGTTTTTCATAAACATACCCTTTACGTGAAAAAAAAAAAAAAAAATGAATGAAGTCAAAAACAAACATAAGCTACAAAAAGCTTGTTTGGAGAAATACTTCAAAAATAAATGTCACCAAAAATAAGGTATTTCACGAAAACCGACACTTGTTACGATTTTCGCCCTTTTTACTAACCACTAACCAACCACCCACCTTTAAACCCAAGCCTTCACCCCAAAAGACCTCTTGATATTTACAAAGGTAAAAAGTTAAAAAGGAGGAGGATTGATCGCTTGGCAAGCATATGGAGAATGTAAATCCGTGCCGCTCTCGAGCGATTCACTTAAATATACACCTTCGGCCGAGTGATTGAGTGATCTCCCGTGAGGTATGTGAACTTGTATATAAATGGAATTTTAATAAGGCATGCTATGCCCAAATAAGTAGTTTATCTTATGAAAAGTTCAAAATAAGCCATGACGAATAAGATTGTAAATAAAATAAAAATAGAACCTATACAAACCTTGGATTCCCGACACTCTAGGACAAGTTAAAAAACTTCTCTTCTACCTATTCCATTTGGGAGTGTAAGCCACATTAAAAGAGTTTTGCTTGAGGACAAGCAAAAGTTCAAGTGTGGGGGTATTTGATGTGTGTAAAATGCAACATATAAAACACATCAATTAAGGCATAAAACTAACCCTTTTTAAGTACTAATGTTGGAAAAAGAGTGTTTTTGTCTTCCTTTTGTATTTTCAGGATGAAATGAGCTCAAAATCACAAAAGAAGCAAAAAGACCACTAATTCTACCATAAATACAAGAAAAGGAACAAAAGTAAACTGCCCGGACCCTCAACGGCACCTCCCAAGACAAAGAGAAGAGAACAGAAGTCTGAACACGCCCCGTGTCCAGTGAACACGGGGGCGTGCCCAGGAAGCAGCAGAAAAGACAAACCAGTAGAAGCTTCCATTGCTCACCACGGGGCCGTGCCCAGCGGACACGGGGGCGTGTTGAAAGTACAGCAGGCGCATTAATTGTAATTCGCAATTACAATTAATGAAGAGAGAGAATGTCAGACGGGCACGGGGCCGTGTCCAGCGGACACGGGGCCGTGTCCAGCGTTCTGTTCAGCCTATAAATAGAGGAGCTTGGTTTCATTCTCTCTCATCCCTTGGCACACCACCTCTCTCACACTTCATCCACCACCCATCATCACCATAACACCATCATCCACCACCATCATCCATTGTCCATCATAGAGTGTGTGAGTCGTCTCGGGATCCAAGATTGATCGTAAGAGTTCTTGACAATCAAGGCCATGTTTGCCTAAGTCTCTTACATCACTTGGTGAAGACAAGTGTTTAGTATAATACTTTTTATTTTTAATCTTTTGCACTTTTTATTTGGTTTTGTATTAATGACTTTAATAACTAGTTACTTATGTTGAAGGTGATCTTTCCTTATCGTTTGTCCGTGGTGTCTTGGCATTATTTTACTGTCTATATAAAATAAAAGATTTTCACCATTCATATCTCCACGGTCTATATGGAGGTATGTTGGCTACCTGGTCGGGGGTTAAGGGAACGGTTTGGTAAAGGTCTTGCCCTTGTTCAGCGTTTAGAGGTCCTGCTTGGGACCTGGGTCAAATTTAGTAGGATCTCCTTCAATGCCCATAGGTATTGGATGGCGGGGATCCAAACTCTTTGACCCCCTCATAAGCTAACTACTATTAATACTATAACCCGGCTATTTAGGACTGTATCCCTGCTGACTCAGACTACTTAGCCGAGGGTAACGTCACCGCCAAAAGCGGGGCCTACCATAATTTGCATTAATAACTTAATTCATTATCTTTCAATAATCCAACCCTTTAGGATTGTATCCTTGCTGACTCAAACTACTGGGTTGAGGGTAACGTCGCCTTCAAAAGAGGGGCCTACTACAATAACTAAGATAATCTCTTAAACAAGTGCAAAAGTGCGAAAATAATCAAAGGTTATACTAATACACGTGTCGGATCCAAGTGATTCATCTTGTCTATCTGTTTTTATTTATTTTATTTTTCAGCATTTAGTTAGTTTTTATTTTTCTTAGTTTAAAACATTTTTCTAACTTTTTGATTTGATTAGACGTTGAGGATAAACCGGTATTAAAAGCTCTTGTGTCCTTGGACGACCTCGGTATCTTACCAACACTATACTACGTCCACGATGGGTGCACTTGCCCATATGTGTGCTTAGTGTTAGTAAATATCGTGTTTTATAAATTTAAAACTTGGCTAAAAGTGTAAAAAGGGCTTAAATAAACATCTAAAAACATATATACACTAACACGCATCAGTAGACTTTGAAAATTTGATAGAAAGTGAAGACATAGAAAATTTTGTGGCTGAGCAGAAGTGCATAGCATTGATACATCAATCAGTGAGAGAAGACATAATCTCACTGATTGAATACACAAACGCAAAAGATCTTTGGGAAAAATTAAAAACTAAATGTGTTGGTACTGCTGAAATAATAAAAAACAAAAAGAAATTACTGAGAAAAGAGTTTGATTTGTTCGGGATGTCTAAAAAATGAGTCTGTTTCTAAAATGATTGAGCGTTTTGGGCATCTAAAGCTGGAGTTGGCAAGACATGGAGTCACATATTCTCAAGAAGAGCTAGTTGACAAGCTGTTTGACTCTTTGCCAGATGATATGGACTGGCAATACTTTGCATTGATGATCAAGAATACAATCAAGCCAGAAGAGCTTACGGTTGATTTGCTGATTGAAAGACTAGAAAGTCATGAGCTGGAGATAAAGAAAACAAATAAAGTCAATCACTCTTTGTATCAGCAAAATGTGGAATTGTATTATCCAAAGAGCATGATTCCAAAAACCATGTCTCCCAAAACAGCCTTCACAGCAGAAAGCTCACAACCAACGAATCAAGAAAGCTTAAACAGTGGTTTTCATGGAGGAATGTCATCAAATGCTTCAAGTCAAGGATCATCTTCTAGTACTTCAAGTCAACAGCAATCAACATCAAAGAATGTATTTCAATGCAACATCGCTGTGGATTTGAAAAATGGTCAAAATTTCAGTGAGGAGTCAGCAAAGCAACAGATGGTCTTCTTAGCCTCTGTGCTAGAATCTTATGAGAGTCTTGTGGCTGGGAAGATAGGCAACACCAACCTTATGAAAGAAGACTATGATCAAATCGATCCGGAGGAGATGGAATTGATCGATATAAGGTGGTGTATGGCCAGTGCTGTAAGAAGGGCACAGCGTTTCATGGAGATAACTGGGAGAAAGTCTATTGGTGGACCAACCACCAAGTTAGGCTTTGACAAGACAAAGGTGACATGTTTCAAATGTAAACAGAAAGGTCACTTTAAACGTGAGTGCAGAAACGATTATGCTGACGACTCTGCTAATCCATTCCGAGAAGATTACTACAAGAGAGCAATCTATCATCAAAATAAATCGGAACCTCCTAGGTTGAAGCAGATTAAAGACAAAGAGAAGTCTAGAGCTCTTGCAGTCATTCATGACGATGAAGGATATGACTGGAGTGAGCTATTGCCTGAGGAAGACGCAGTTGGTTATGCGTTTGCAGCAACAAAGATTGTTCCGTTTAAAGACAACAGAACGGAAGAAGAAAAGTTTGTGAACAGAAGAATGAAAGCCCAAACAAGAATGAGCAGAATCTACAACACTTACAAAGAAGCCAAAAGAGCAAAGAGATGGGATGCAGACAGAGAATGCTACCTTGATCCACAAGGAAATATCGCAGTTGATCCTGATTCCATTAGTGTTGATGCACTCATTCAGCAATTTGCTAAAGAAGAAGAAGCCAGACAGAAAGATTGGTGGGGAAGCGGTGAAGAGAAAGAAAAAGTGAAGATGGCAGAAGAGAAACAACAGACAAAGAAGATTGATGATGGGTTGATAGATACATCACAGGAGCTCACAACTGAAAATCTGATGAAGATGGCTGACAAAGTTCTTGCTGCAAAGGAACTGGAGGTAGATTCTAGTTCTGGAACTGAGTCAAAAAGCCAGGTCAGTCAGATTGATACAAACAAAGTGTCAGGTAAGAAAGTTAAAATTGAAAGTGACTGCAAGAATTGCATGAAAAACTGCAAAGATTGTAGCACTATTGCTTACCTTAACAACAAGAAGGTTGAAGATCTGACAAAAAGAGTCAGAGAGGTTGAAAATCAGATCTTAAACCGGGATAAAATGTTGAAAGCTTCAAACGATCGAGCAAAAGAGTTAACTGAAAAAATTGAAAGTGATAAAAGTGACATAGAAAGAACTAGGAAAGAAATGAAAAACTAATTCATGAAAATCGTCACATCACCGAAAATTTTGAGAAGCTTAAACGAACGGCTAAAGATTCTGATGAACGAAATGGTAAAACAACAAAAGAAAATCTTCAACTGTCGGGAGTGCTTAGGGTGAAAGAAGAGTTAATCAATCAACAATTGGATGAAATTGCTAAGCTGAAGCTTCAATTTCAAGAAGCAAAAATTGAAAATGAACGCATCCAATTGAAATTAACCAGCTACAACTCCGCAAGCTTTGTGTTGCAGCACATTGTTCCCAAACCCATTGGGAAAAACAAAGCAAGCGAAGATGTATTTTCGGATGGAACAAGGGTGGGGTATCATCAAGTTCCACCACCAGTTTTAAACAATTATTCAAAGAAAAAATCCAGGCTGGTTAATGGTGAAGAAGATTTGAATGAAATAAAACTTCCAGAGTCAATCGATATCACATTTTCTTCATTATCATCTGATGATAGTGTTCAGACTGATATTGTTAAAAGCATGGCTGAAAGTGTTTTGGAGTCTGATTCAAATGAAGTTGATGAGTGTTTCTTGAATAATTACATTCCGAAACTCAAAACCAAAAACAACTTAAATGACGAACCTAATCTTGTCATGTACAAGATGTTGGGATCGGATAAGTTGTATTCGGATTCCGAGTTTTGATACGTGGTCGAAAACTGGCTATCGTTTGTGCTTAAGTTGATGTTTTTACATAGCTTTTAATCTTTAATAGCCTACTTTTAATGGGATTCGTGTTTTACAGGTCTAAAAGAGTTTAAGGAGCTAATCGGGAGCTAAACGGAGCACCGGGACGTGAATCGGATCAACCGGGGATGTGAAATGAACAAAATCGGGTTAATCACGAAGATTGGATGTGTTTTGGGAATGTTAATGGATTTAAAATGAATATATTGGAAGATGGCATGATAGAGGGCTGAATTACGAGTACGTGGGCGAAAACGGTGAGTAAAACTGAGCTATAACGAAGAAGTTATGAAGAAAACAGTTTCGGACAAAACAGGAAAAACTAGAGGTCGTCGGGGACGGGCTCTAGGCCGTCGCCGATGGGCTCTAGAAAGTCCCATCGTCAAAAGGTGCCCGTAAACAGCCAAACAAGCCGTCGGATGGATTTCAGAGATCTGGAGGCCGTCGGGGACGGGCTCCAGGCCGTCGGGGACGGGCTCCAGGCCGTCGGCGACGGGCTCCAGGCCGTCGGCGACGGGTTGTGGTTTGCTGAAACGCGAAGTTTGGTGTTTGGGTTGTTGGGAACGATTCTAATTGGTTGGGGATCCATTAAACTCGTAAGTTACAACTTATGAGGGTTGGAATCTTCATCTTGGAGCCATCAAGCACCCGTCTTTCATTACCAATTCACCATCCATCATCACTATCACCCGAATCATAATCCGAATCAAGATCATCACCATCAACCATCCTTAATCACCAATTCCTCCATAAACCCTAATTCTCCATACTTCACCATTACCAATCATTCCACAAACCCTAATCACCCACCATTCATTCATCCATCAAGCTTCAAGATGCTTTCATTCACGTTCCAAACATCCGGTGATCAAGCTTCTTCAACCATGAGCGGCTAATCATCTCGATTTCACCCCGGTGTAGGTAGTTGTTAATTCTAGGGTTTCGAATTGTTCTTGTTTCAACTTAGTGACAATTTGTGTTTGATTTTTGAAACTTTGACAATAGTGTTACATTTGTTGCGAATTCGTAAATTGTCGAACGATGTTAAAAGTTATGACTTTGCGAAATGGTGATATGTAATTGTGCATTGTCGTGGTTAGGATTTACTTGTGTTGATTAGAAAGTGTATTCTTGTCCGTTCTTCGGGACGTTGATAGTTATTAGCACCTAAGTCACGGTATACTAAATCCGTTAATCGAATGCATTTGAGTTGAATCTAAAACTTGTAGAAATCCTAGGTTAGCAATTACCGAAACCGGGTGTGATTCCTTTTTATTATTATTGTTCTAGCAACCAATTTTCTCGTAAGCATTAATCATTAGTTATTAACCAATTTAATCAATTCACTTAGTTTAACTTCACTTTTCTCAATTAAACAAAAACATAAAAATATATCTTAGCAAGCTTCATAATAGTACAACCTTCATAATTCAATCAAATCCATACACAAACCACATACTCTTCGTGGTTCGACCCCTCACTACCACTAGCTATTTGTTAAGGGTAATTTTGGTATATAAATTTTATCTTTGACCGGAGCGCGACACTTCGATCAAATTTTGGCGCCGTTGCCGGGGAGTGCGTGCGCTTTGTGTTTGGATTATTGCTTGAATTTCGTGATTATCTGTTTAATTTGTTTAGCTTTCTTTTTGTACTTGTCTTTTTCTTTGTTACGCAGGGTGTGTTACTTGTGCAGGTTACAGGTAGTGCATGCATACACGGAACTCCGGGAGGACTTCACCTTTAGTCTACGAACCGGAAATCGAAAGAGTAGCAAGAAGAAACCTAGCAAGCCGGTTAGAGGCAACACTTGCTTCTAATCAAACCAACCAAACACCACCACTCACACCGACCATTGAAACCGATTCGATGGCAAACCAAAGCTCAAACCAAAACCAAAACCTCAACCAAAATCAATTCCAACATCGAAGCAACTTCATTCCCGCCCAAAACGTTCAACCTATACGTCAAGAGCAACCGGGTGGTAATAACAATACCGGACCACCTACACCACCGAAACCCAAAATCACAACAATACCCAAAGAACACCACCACAACAAATCCTTCATCGACAACAATCCTTACCCCTAAACCTTGATGATCGAAATGTCAATTCCGACCGCCGAGGCAACCGAGATCGTGGCAATCCCGCGAACAAAGACCCATTTTTCAACATAGACGACTTAAGGAACGCCATCCCCGATGACGAACTATATAGTGTTCCCAGTTATCAATTGCCAGAGCACGTGAGTGTTCATACGGAAAATTCGGACGATGGAGGCTATTATGATGATCGGGCTAATGATGATGAAGATTGGGGATATGTGAATAGGGGCAACGGTTATAATGCAAGAGGGTTTGATGATGAAGAGTTTGGCTACCAAAACGCCAATTATGTGGGGGATGACGACTACGGGTATGGGAATAGAAGGAATGACGGCTACGAGAATAACCGCCAACCACGAAATAACAACCAAAGGAACCGAAATGATGGGTTTTATAATAACAACAACAATGGCAACCCTAATCGGATTCCTCGCTTCGTGGGAGGGGGTAACCAAGGTGGAAATCGAAGAGACGATAGAAGAGGTGATAGGGGCGGTGATCGAAGGGACAATCGAAGACCGGGTGATCAAGAAGTAAATGGTCCACAACGTCGTCAACAACCTCTACGGGGAGTGAATGACCGTTTTCGACCGATAGTTACCGAAAATGACTCTCTGATAGTATGCGAACGGAGAATGTTTGATTGTAAACCGCATTACATCAATATACTTCCCCACTTCAATGGGAGGTCTAATGATGAGCCGTATACGCATTTGGCGGAATTCTCGTCCATTTGTAACACTATCGGGGGGCACAACTTCGCATTAGAGGAGGTCAAGCTTAGTTTGTTCCAATTTTCGTTGAAAGACAAAGCAAAACAATGGTTTCTCACACTTCCGGCGAATAGCATCCGGACATGGGGTGAAATGCAGCAAGCCTTTTTAGACGAGTATTATTCAATGGCGAAGACCGACGATGCTAGGGATGAAATAAGGTCGTTTCGGCAACTATCGAGTGAACCGTTACATGAAGCGTTCACTCGATTTAAAGAATTGATGCGGAGATGCCCACATCACCAAATAGAAAAGTGGGAATTGGTGAAGTGTTTTGTACGTGGGTTGGATGACATGACATGGAATCGCCTCGAGTCGACGAGCAACGGGACTCTTTTGAGCAATCATGAAGATGACGATTGGGAATTTTTGGAGCGGATGAGTAAACGGTCAAAAGAGAAGGAATCGGCCGATCGAGCTAAGAAACATCCCATTTTCCGGTCACTTCCCGATCTTGATTCTAAGGATCGAATTTCTACCTTAGAACGGGAAATGGCTCGCATGAAGAAGAAGGAAGTGAACGCGGTATAGTTTGCGGTGTGTGAAGAGTGTGGACCGTTTTCGACCGATAGTTACCGAAAATGACTCTCTGATAGTATGCGAACGGAGAATGTTTGATTGTAAACCGCATTACATCAATATACTTCCCCACTTCAATGGGAGGTCTAATGATGAGTCGTATACGCATTTGGCGGAATTCTCGTCCATTTGTAACACTATCGGGGGGCACAACTTCGCATTAGAGGAGGTCAAGCTTAGTTTGTTCCAATTTTCGTTGAAAGACAAAGCAAAACAATGGTTTCTCACACTTCCGGCGAATAGCATCCGGACATGGGGTGAAATGCAGCAAGCCTTTTTAGACGAGTATTATTCAATGGCGAAGACCGACGATGCTAGGGATGAAATAAGGTCGTTTCGGCAACTATCGAGTGAACCGTTACATGAAGCGTTCACTCGATTTAAAGAATTGATGCGGAGATGCCCACATCACCAAATAGAAAAGTGGGAATTGGTGAAGTGTTTTGTACGTGGGTTGGATGACATGACATGGAATCGCCTCGAGTCGACGAGCAACGGGACTCTTTTGAGCAATCATGAAGATGACGATTGGGAATTTTTGGAGCGGATGAGTAAACGGTCAAAAGAGAAGGAATCGGCCGATCGAGCTAAGAAACATCCCATTTTCCGGTCACTTCCCGATCTTGATTCTAAGGATCGAATTTCTACCTTAGAACGGGAAATGGCTCGCATGAAGAAGAAGGAAGTGAACGCGGTACACTTTGCGGTGTGTGAAGAGTGTGGAGATATTGGGCATAGCACCGAGCAATGCCCAACGGGATCGAGTGACTACACCGAGGAGGTAAACCAAGTGTATAGGGATCGAAAGCAATATGACATGAACTCCAACACTTACCATCCAGACTTGAGAAATCACCCTAATTTCCGGTATGGTAATGCCTCAAATCAAATGAACCCGAATTTTCAATTGGGTAATCAAGGAGGTCAAGGTGGGTCATCGTACAATAATCATCAAGGTGGTAACCAATGGGGTTACCAAAGGAATTACAACCAAGGTGGTAACCAAGGATATCAAAACCGTGAAGGCAACTATCAACGGGGTTACAACCAAGGTGGGAATGGGGGTGGTGCATCTAACTCCCAAGGTGATGATTCGATTAATTCGAAACTAGATGCTATCATGAATACTATGAGCACTCTTACCAACTCACATCAAGCTCTCATGAATTCAAATCAAGAAATTAAAACTGAAATGCGGAAAGAGTTTGAAGTGAGGGATAAATCCCAAAAGGCATTAGAGAAGCAAGTAGGCCAACTTGCGGAGGAAATGGCTCAAGTGAGAGGAAGCTCGGGAAAGCTTCCAAGTGACACAACTGTGAACCCGAAGCATCAAGGTTTTAGCACAAGCAACGTGAGGAATGCACGCGTTAGCGCGGTAAGTATTCTTTTAAATGATGAAGTTTGTAGTGTTGAAAGCATTCCACCACCACAATTCGTTGATGCTGTAGTGGAAAATATAGGTGAGGAGCCGGAAAGTGAAAATGAACACGAAACGATTTCACAAAGTAAAAGTGAAAACGTAACTAAAAATTCTTTTTGTGAAAATTGTTTAACTCAACTTAACCCACTTAATGCATCGAAAAGTGAAGAACGGTGCCCACCAAAGGACGAGGGGTGGGAAAATTTTAAGCAAGCTAAAATTAATTTACCGTTACTAGATGACATTAAAAAGGTTTCGGCTCATGTGGAATGCTTAAAGGAGTTAAGCATCGAAAAACGGCACAACAAATTACCCAACCCGGTTTATTTGATATCTCATGTGAATGTCGTTTTATCGAGTGCCCTTCCCCCCAAAAGCTCAAGATCCGGGAGATCCTCTTATTCCAATTCAAATTGGAACATTTAAAATTGAGAGGGCGCTCCTAGATCTTGGAGCTTGTGTGAGCATCTTGCCCGGGAGTTTGTATGACCAATATGATTTTGGTCCATTAAAAAAATTCGATACTCCCGTGGTATTGGCCGATCAGACTCCCACGCATCCAAGGGGGATGGTGAAGGATGTGATTGTTAAGGTGGATGATTGCTACTACCCAGTTGACTTTTTGGTAGTAGACTATGTTGGGTGTGTTGGGGACACCCAACCGATAGTCATACTGGGTAGACCGTTCCTAGCAACTGCTAATGCAATAATAAATTGTGCAACGGGAACGGTAAGCATGAAGTTTGGGGACCGAGAATTAAATTTAAATGTTTTTCCAAAATTTACTAACCCACTCGGTGAGGGTAAGTGTCCTAAAAAGGACATGAATCCAAACAAAAAAGGTTTGTGCTATGGTTGGTAGGTTTGGAGAAACAAAGAAGAAGACGGTCAAGAAGAAGAAAGCAAAGAAGTCACCTCTTGAAAAGAAAAAGGAAGAGGAGGTGAGGAAGTTTGGACCGTTTGGCAACAAATGGCATGAATCACCGGTGGGTGATTTCGAGGAGTTCGTAGGCGGCAAGCACGCCATTCGACCACCATGAGGTGGTAAGTCAATTGTTGTTGTATATTTTCTTTCGCAATTAGTTTTAGTTTTTCTTTGTAGTTTTGTTGTTGTTGTTGTTGTATAATGTTGTTATTTCATTTTAGTAGTTAAATGAACGTTGTGGGTGTGTTCCCTATATAACCCTCACGAGACCTACTCGTCCTCCCAAGCTATTGGGGGGTTTAAAAGGGCTTGTTGCATACGCTAAATGCAACCGTGATTCCTACGAAAGTGAGTTAGGATTTGTTATTGTTGTACATTTTTTTCCACAAAAATCAAGGTAATTTAACGCATGATTTGGTAACACTTTCATAAAAATGGTAGAACTAAGTAGCTAACAAATTTCAATGGTTGTGAGAAGCATGCTTCTACACAAGGGTTATAATTTGTAGGTACATCATGTTCGCGGGACAACCGTTTTTGTGAAGGGAAGAAGAAGACAAGGGCATCAAGCGACAAAAATCAGGTGCATACATTTCTTTTTACTTTTGATTTTTAGTTAGCGAATAAGTGTATTGTAAATTGTATGTTATTTTCCGGGGTGAAATTTTGGGGAGGTTAGCTGTGTCACATCCCTCGTGCGTTTTAAAAACTCTAGTTCTTACACATTGAGGACAATGTTTACCTCAAGTGTGGGGATGGGGGAGTAAAAGTTTTCGATTTTTGACCCATTTATTTAAACACTACACATTGAGGACAATGTTTACCTCAAGTGTGGGGATGTGGGCAAAAATTTCAAAATTTTTTCAAAAAAAATGTCTTTGTTTGAAGCGATCTAAAAAGCACAAGTAACTAAGTTAACGAGGGATGACACAACCCATTTGGTCTTTTGTCATGGTCAAGTTCAAGTTAATAGCATAACGGGTATTTAGCGGGTGGTTATTTGGGAGTAATTCCCCTAAGAAACTAGCACATCATGCATGTCGCATGCCATACCTTTTATGTATGTGAGGTTTTGAGCCACTTTTACATCATAGAATTACATATTTATGTTTCTTTGTTTGAGTGGACCATTAGTCATGTATTGTAGAACTTGCATCTTTTGATACGTTTGAGACCATAGACCGAATACAAGCACGAGAATGATTAAGGCATTAGGTGAACCTTTTCCTTTAAAACCATTTATCCATCCTTACCCAAATAAATCCCCTAGTCGCCCACTTTGAGCCTAAACCTTTCGTTTGACCAACCCATTTAGCCCACACCCGTTAAACCTTTTATTTTTAAACCCGTGTGATGAAAATTCGATTATAAGTCTATTTGATTGTATAGTTGTGTTTGCAAAAAAATCAATTAGAAAATGTTGCGAAAGAAAAAGAGAATAGAAAATTGTCGAGAAAATACAAAAATATGAGTTATTAGTTGTTGAATAAAAGGGCGGAAAAAAAATCGTTTCCTCGTAGTTGATGTCTATAGTTAGTTTTGTTTAGAGTAGTTGTTTTGTAATAAAAATTGAATTTTCATCACCTTAGCCACGTTAAAATATCCCATTTCCTACCCTTAGCCTAGCCCTGTTACAACCCTTACAAAGACCTTATGACTTGTGCTTAGTATTCGTGATCGGTGGTGGAGAATGATTGAGTTGCAAGCCTATGCGGGTACGTGTTCTAATCGGTTTTGAGCGATTAATTGATTGAAGTGCTAATACATTATACACATTAGCCAAATGTAAGCCGAGTAGAGTGAACATTGTGAGGGATGTGCATAACTTGCTAGTTTTACGGGCGGGTTAATCTTGGATAACCATTGTATATGTGAATGCTCACTTTATCGTTAAATATGTTGTAAATTGTAAAAGGTTTGAACTTTTGTATGACAATAGGCCTTAACCTTCGTCTCGGGAATGGGAAGTGTATTCCTTGTTCGACCCATGTGAAAGTGAAAAACATATTTGCTTGAGGGCAAGCAAAAGACAAGTGTGGGGATGTGATACGTGGTCAAAAACTGGTTATCGTTTGTGCTTAAGTTGATGTTTTTACATAGCTTTTAATCTTGAATAGCCTACTTTTAATGGGATTCGTGTTTTACAGGTCTAAAAGAGTTTAAGGATCTAATCGGGAGCTAAACGGAGCACCGGGACGTGAATCGGATCAACGGGGGGTGTGAAATGAACAAAACCGGGTTAATCACGAAGATTGGATGTGTTTTGGGAATGTTAATGGATTTAAAATGAATATATTGGAAGATGGCATGATAGAGGGCTGAATTACGAGTACGTGGGCGAAAACGGTGAGTAAAACGGAGCTATAACGAAGAAGTTATGAAGAAAACAGTTTCGGACAAAACAGGAAAAACTAGAGGTCGTCGGGGACGGGCTCTAGGCCGTCGCCGACGGGCTCTAGAAAGTCCCGTCATCAAAAGGTGCCCGGAAACAGCCAAACAAGCCGTCGGATGGATTTCAGAGATCTGGAGGCCGTCGGGGACGGGCTCCAGGCCGTCGGCGACGGGTTGTGGTTTGCTGAAACGCGAAGTTTGGTGTTTGGGTTGTCGGGAACGATTCTAATTGGTTGGGGAGCCATTAAACTCGTAAGTTACAACTTATGAGGGTTGGAATCTTCATCTTGGAGCCATCAAGCACCTATCTTTCATTACCAATTCACCATCCATCATCACTATCACCCGAATCATAATCCAAATCAAGATCATCACCATCAACCATCCTTAATCACCAATTCCTCCATAAACCCTAATTCTCCATACTTCACCATTACCAATCATTCCACAAACCCTAATCACCCACCATTCATTCATCCATCAAGCTTCAAGATGCTTTCATTCACGTTCCAAACATCCGGTGATCAAGCTTCTTCAACCATGAGCGGCTAATCATCTCGGTTTCACCCCGGTGTAGGTAGTTGTTAATTCTAGGGTTTCGAATTGTTCTTGTTTCAACTTAGTGACAATTTGTGTTTGATTTTTGAAACTTTTGACAATAGTGTTACATTTGTTGCGAATTCGTAAATTGTCGAACGATGTTAAAAGTTATGACTTTGCGAAATGGTGATATGTAATTGTGCATTGTCGTGGTTAGGATTTACTTGTGTTGATTAGAAAGTGTATTCTTGTCCGTTCTTCGGGACGTTGATAGTTATTATCACCTAAGTCACGGTACACTAAATCCGTTAATCGAATGCATTTGAGTTGAATCTAAAACTTGTAGAAATCCTAGGTTAGCAATTACTGAAACCGGGTGTGATTCCTTTTATTATTATTGTTCTAGCAACCAATTTTCTCGTAAGCATTAATCATTAGTTATTAACCAATTTAATCAATTCACTTAGTTTAACTTCACTTTTCTCAATTAAACAAAAACATAAAAATATATCTTAGCAAGCTTCATAATAGTGACAACCTTCATAATTCAATCAAATCCATACACAAACCACATACTCTTCGTGGTTCGACCCCTCACTACCACTAGCTATTTGTTAAGGGTAATTTGGGTATATAAATTTTATCTTTGGTCGAATGGTTATCAGGGGGTAAGAATTATCCAAGAAAGAATGTTCAAAACAAACGATTTGTAGAGAAGAAAGTATTTGTGAAAAGTTCGAGTTCGAGTTCACTTTCTGATGAAGAACCTAAAATCTTTTCAAAATCAAACAAAGAGTTCTTTGAGGAGAAGGCCTCACAACCTCAGTCTGAGGGTACAAGCAGGGTAGTTGACACCCGAACATGCTTTAAATGCAATCAGGTTGGACATATTGCACGAAAGTGTACCAACTTGAAATCCAAGACTGAAGCTGTTACAAGTCCAAGAAAGAAAGATGATGTGAAAGGGAAAGCACCAATGTTTGTTGAGAAAAATGTTTTGAAAAATGAAAACATTAAATTCAAAACTGAACCTACTAAAAATGTGGTAACTAAAAACGACAGATTTTACAAAAGAGTTGCCTCATCTCAACAAACTTGGAAGCCAAAAGGTGTTGAGCAGAAAGCAAGTTCTCCAAAACCAAAGGTTTCTGAGACTGAAAAATCATCATCTTCGACCAAGAAGATGTATGTACCTTTGGATTTGTTTGAGAAACTTCAGAAACAAAAATCAACTTTTGTAAAGAAGTATGTGGTGAAGAAAGACCAATCATCTGGTCAACCTCCGAAAAAAGATGCTCCTTTATACAAAGAGGTTGAGATTGGGTCTGAGGAGAGTTTGAAGATAAATGACAAAAGTCCTAACCGCTCTACACAAAAACAACTCGCATCAATGTCAAGTTACCCGAGTCAAAGGAGGCTTGGGTAGCATCAAAATCTAATTAAATATTTTTAAAATGTGCAGGGGCTTCCAAGATCCGTTTCACGTTGGATTATGGATAGTGGAGCTTCTCGGCACATGACAGGAAAGACAGCATTACTGTACGACGTAAAGAATATAAATGGAGGTTATGTTGGATTCGCGGGTAATCAAGGTGGTAGGATTATTGGTGAAGGAACGCTATCCAATGGGATTGTGACGTTTGAAAGAGTTAACTACATTGCTGAGCTGGAGAATAATCTGCTAAGTATATCGCAGATTTGTGACAGGATGTATACCACTCACTTCACTGACAAAGAGTGTTTGGTCTTCAAGCCAGGATTTGTTGTCCCTGAGGAATGGATCATCATGAGGGCACCAAGAGTCAATGATCTGTACGTGTTGGATATGAGTGTAGCAACGACAACCACGGGTCAGGCTCATTGTTTTGTGTCGAGAGCAACTGAGAAAGAATCAAGATTGTGGCACCGCAAGATGGGGCATAAACATCTAAGAAAAATGAATCACTTGGTGCACAATGATTTGGTTACAGGAGTTCACATCAAAGGTTTTCATCTGGAAGGGGAGTGCATTAGCTGTGTTAAAGGTAAGCAGAAGAAAAAGTCACACCCCAAAAAGCAAGTCAATTCAGTTTCAAGACCTCTGGAAAGACTTCACATGGATTTGTTTGGTCCTGTGAATGTCAAAAGCATTACAGGAGATTACTACTGTTTGGTCGTTACTGATGATTATTCCAGATTTTCGTGGGTATCTTTCCTGAAAACGAAGGATGAAACATTTGATAGTTTGATGGCGTTGTTCAAAAAGATTGAGAATTTGTACCAGAGGCGTATCAGAAGAATTTGAAGTGATAATGGTATTGAATTCAAGAACAACAAGATGGAAGAATTTTGTGAAGAACGAGGTATATTGCATGAGTTTAGTGCTCCGTACACTCCGCAGCAGAATGGAGTCGCAGAACGCAAAAACCGGACACTAATCGAGACGACTAGAACAATGCTCGCAGATTCTAAACTTCCGATAAATTTTTGGGCAGAAGCTATTTCCGCCGCATGCTATACGCTCAACAGAGTCCTCACTGTCAAGAAATTCAACAAAACGTGCTTTGAATTGATCAATAACCGCAAGCCTAATTTGAAGTATCTTGAACCGTCCGGGTCACCCTGTACGGTAATAGAACCTTTTGGAAAGTTTGGTCCGAAGTGCATTGAGGGTATATTTGTTGGATATGCAAGTCCTATGCGACGTGTCTTCGTTCCAAGTGAAAAGCGGATTATTGAAGCTGCAAATGTTGAATGTCAAGGTCATACGATGCCGCCGCAGAACCCTGGAGATTCATGGCGTTATCATTACGACACTCTGTGGGATTCGTTTGATGTGATGGAAGAACCTGAAGATGAAGAAGATTTCTTTGACGAGTTGGATATTCTTAGAGATTATGAGTCATCAGAGGAAAGATTTCCAGCTAAGTATTCTAGGCGATCACAGCAAACTTCAAATGACGATGAAGCAGGTCCTAGTAATACTGGAGAACATGATGATACTCCACAAACTCCCGATAATCAGACGGCAACAAATGAAGAATTATCACTTGATATCGGTCCAACATTTGATCATGGTGATTCAGAGTCTGAAGGGGAGCAGATCCAGATTTTAGATCAAGCAAATCCTATCAGTGAACAAGGTGCAAACCAAAATGTTACTAATCTGGAAGGTGATGTAGATGTTCCGAGTGAAGTAATGCCAAGAACTCTTTCATATCATCCAGAGGAGCTGATCATTGGAGAGCTGCAATCAGGCGTTCGCACCAGACATCAAATTGACCAAGGGCTTACAAGTTGTTATTCTACAGTAACACCTTTACAAACTGAATTTTCATTGAGTTGTTTTATTTCACAGATCGAACCTCGAACTTACAAAGAGGCGCTTACTGAAGATTCTTGGGTCAACGCGATGCAAGAAGAATTGAACCAGTTTGAAAAATTGGGTGTCTGGAAACTGGTGGATCTGCCTGATGGTCACAGGAAAATCAACACCAAATGGGTGTTCAAGTGTAAGAGAGACGACAGAGGAGTTGTTGTGCGAAACAAAGCTCGACTCGTTGTTCAGGGCTTTAGTCAACAGGAGGGAATCGATTTTACTGAAGTGCACGCTCCTGTGGCACGACTAGAAGCAATCAGATTTTTCCTGGCATTTGCATCTTGGAAGAACTTCAAAGTATATCAACTAGATGTGAAATCGGCGTTTCTTTATGGGAAGGTCAAAGAGGAGGTATATGTCAGACAGCCACCAGGCTTTACCGATCCATTCCACAAGAACAAGGTTTATTTGCTGGACAAAGCACTGTATGGCTTACACCAGGCCCCGAGAGCTTGGTACGAGACTTTGTCTCAACACCTTCTAGCCAACAGGTTCGTTCGTGGAAAAGTGGATGCCACTCTCTTCACCAAATAGGTCGACGGACATCTTTTGATAGTTCAAATATATGTGGATGACATAATCTTTGGGTCAACAAATGAGAACTTGTGCAAAGACTTTGAACAAGTTATGAAGCAAAAATTCGAAATGTCATCGATGGGGGAAATGAAGTTCTTCTTGGGACTCCAAGTTGATCAACTACCTGAGGGAATTTTCATTCACCAGACAAAGTACGTTCATGATATTCTAGAAAAATTCGGGATGTCAAGTTCTACTCCTGCTGCAACCCCATTGGCAACAAATCATGGGATTCACCCAGATCTCACCGGAGACAGGGCGGATGAAACACTTTATCGTTCCATGATCGGTTCATTGATGTACTTAACTACTTCAAGACCCGACATTATGTATCCAACGTGCCTTGCAGCAAGATTTCAATCTAACCCTAGAGCTTCACACATGATCATTGTGAAAAGGATATTACGCTACCTGAAGGGAACTCCATCGTTGGGGTTTTGGTATCCTAGAAAAGGCGACTTTACGCTCGAAGGGTATTCCGACTCGGATTTCAGATGCTGCAAAGTCAATGCAAAATCAACAACTGCAGGATGCCAGTTCTTTGGACCTCGCTTGGTTACCTGGCAGTGTAAGAAACAAATGTCTGTGGCACTATCCACATGTGAAGCGGAGTACGTGTCTGCCAGCAGTTGCTGCTCTCAGATCCTGTGGATACAACAACAGATGCGCGACTACGGTTTGCAGTTTCTTAACATACCTCTTTTTGTTGATAATGAGGCCGCAATTAATATAACAAAGAATCCAGTCCATCACGCTAAAACTAAACATATAGAAATTCGTCATCACTTTATTCGCGATTGTTTCGAGAAAAAGTTGATACGAATTGAGAAAATCCACACTGACGAGCAAAAAGCTGATCTACATACCAAAGCATTTGATAAAACACGTTTTAAATATCTTTTAAAACTAAATGGTATGATGCTTTTATCGGTGTCGGATGGAATCATTGGCGTTGATGAGGATACCACTATAGATGATGTTGAAAAACAATCTGCAATGGTTTATCGATTTTTTACCTGTTTTGGTCTTTAGGGGGAGATAGGTATATTTGTATATACTTTCAGAAAATCCAAAAACAATAAAAAATTGAAAAACCCAAAAACATGAGAAAATTCCAAAATCCAAAAACAGTAGAAAAATGAAAAAGAGCTTGTGTAAAAAGGGAAAATGATAGTACATCAGCTAGACTGTTACGGTACGCTAAAGATTTGTAAAGTTTTAAAAGGATTAAACAGTCCCACTGATGATGTGTCGATAGGTTTTTACACATTTAGTAGATTTATTCGGGATATAAACCTAAAATTTCAAACTTGCGTAATTCGTGGGGAACACTACTTGGATATATAGGTAACCCCTAAAATCTCGTTTGAAAGGTCCCTTATTCTGAGATACTAGGTCTTTATACTCAGTGATATCTGGGGTATTATTCCGGGACTTCTGCTGAATGGAAGTTCTGACCTAGTTCCCGAATAATACTTTCCGCAAAATGCTTGAGACATAGCATCGCCCTCAGCAAATTGATGAAACAATAAAATTGATAGTCATTGCTGTTGTAACAAAAGATCCTCTAAAGGGGATACACCGAAAAGTCGAAGCCTTCATCTCTTTGCGTATACGGAAGTATTGACCTGAGCTCTCACGGCCCTCGCATTTAACCCCTTACAGATATCATCTGTGGTATACTCACATGTAAGACTGAATATTGGGATCTGGATACGGGAGTATATTGAAGAGGTGGGACACATGAATGAGTTAAGTTCCTAAGACATCTAAATCCTATCCTGAATAAATTGAAATCTGTGTGAAAAATTAAAATGGACCAGTATATCGACAATCTATGTGAATTGTTTAATTCTAAGTATGAATTTAAGCTTAGCGGTACTTGTAACGTGTCAGCGGCTGATATGATTCCCTAACACGCTCACCAAAAATATGTTTGTAAATAGTTTACTTTCATTACATTCTGTACTTTAGTTTCTGATCATTCATTTCTAGTTTAGTTTGTGCATTTAGAAAATCCAAAAAGATTTTTCTTTTTCTGCTTTATTTTTTGACAAACCAAAGCAGAGAGTTGATCTTCAGATTCGCAGTTTGATGCAGATGCAGGAAGTTGTTCTGAACTGGAAAATGAGTTGGGAGCTAATCTTGATAAAAACAGAGAAAATGAAAAGTTCATGCAAGTTCATTAATTTGAAACTTGTAAATTTTCAGAAAAAGTTTGATCAAAATATCAGTATGTTTTGTCTCGGATCAACCAAGGTCATTAAGTTGAACTTGGTAGGCAAATTAAGTACCTAGGGTCATTCATTTGAACCTAGATACTTAAGTGGATTTCTTAAACACTGATAAAGTCAAAAGGTCAAAAAGTCAAACTGTTTGAAAGTCAAAGGTTACTTGGTTCGAACAGGCTAGCCGATCGGCCAACATTGCTAGCCGATCGAACAGCCAAGCCGTTTCAAGGACACCTATAAATAGGTGGTCAAGGAACAGTCAAACGGTTACACAGTTCGATCGAACTAACTTATTCTCTCTCAAATTTGTCACTGATTTCTCTTGATTCTTGATTTTCTTTGCATTATTACATTGGATTGTTGGTTTGCTCATCATTCTCAATGGCAAAGGTATGATTTCACATTCAAATCTCATCAATTTCATCACTGTTCTTCTTGTTCTTCACTGTTGGTACAATAACCTTAGATTTAGGAAGATTGAACAAGTTCTGATGAATTTTAAGCAGAGAGTTTTGTTCGGAATCATTAGATCTACAAGTTTACCGGTTTAATTTGTGTTAAATCTTGCTTAATCTTGATAGATCTAGGAATTTGTGTGTTCGGTAGTCGGAGAGCTTTATGTGAAATTAAACACTGTTTAGAATGAATTAGACAAAGATAAACATAGGGTTTTGATCGCGACAACATTAGGAACATGGATCTGTGCTCAATTTGTGATAATTAGCATAAAAATTTTTGAATCTTCTGTTTGTGTTCATGACTGTTCTTAAATGAAAATGCCAGCCGATCGACTAGACCAGCCGATCGGACAGCAATCATAAAGTGTTTCGCTTGTGTTGTTGAATAGGGTAGTTCATGTCTTGAAAATTGTGCCAACAAATGCTATGAAATCTTTGTGTTAGAATGTTCAGATGTATGCTAGTCGATCGAACAGCACCTGCTAGCCGATCGAACAGCATTTGCTAGCCGATCAAACATCATTGCTAGTCGATCAAACAGCATATTATCATACCTTATTTTCTGAACAAAGTGCTAGTCGATCGAACAGCATTGCTAGCCGATCGAACAGCATTGCTAGCCGATCGAACAGCATTGCTAGTCGATCGGACAGCATCCTCTTCTTTACATAGATTTCTGTGCAAAGACTACCAACCGATCGAAAAGCATCTGCTAGTCGATTGGACATCATTTGTGAAAACACCATTGACATAGATTGCTAGCCAATCGAACAGCATTGCTAGTCGATCGAACAGCAATTTATCATACATTGTTATCAGAACAAGTGACAGTTCGATCGAACAGCATTTCTAACCGATCGAACAGCATCTCTTATTTGATTCAAGAAGACATGCTAACCATTCGAACAGTCACTATCTCTTTGCACATTTCTAACTGATCGAACAGCAATGCTATTCGATCGAACAGGCCAGTCGATTCTCTAGTATTATCACATAAAGAATTTTAGTGTTAGAAAAATTTTCAGAAAATTTCATTTTTCATCCTTATGCCTCTATATCTGTACAAATGATTAATAATGTATATACTTACAGGGAAGAGGAAAGGATACAGACAAAGGTCATAATGTACATTGTGTAATTGATGCTGACACCACGAGTGGTACGGTGGTAGAAAAGATGGCAAAATTCTTGAGAGAAAGCAGATGTGACATCTGTGCTTGTGATATCATTTTACAGACTCTGAACAATACAATTTTAATAAAACAGTGTGTTTTGATCCCAATGTTTGTCATTTATGTTTGATTTTATGCACATGTTGATTTTTGATCGATTTTGAACTCTATATCGTTTTCTAGGGAGTTATACGCAAACTGATACGTAAACATAATCAGTTTAATGCAACAAACACTCCGGAACATCATCATAAACTTAACATACCTTAAATAACCTTTACAAAACTTAGAAATAAGTTTTGAAGGCTTTGGTATGGCAAAAACAAGTTTATTCGCTCTCAGGGACTATTTGCGTCAACTTGCAAAAGTCTGCCGTTTCGTAAGGCAACGTACTGTCCGGAACTTGATCATAAGTTAAACATACCATAAATAACCAAAACATGGCTTAGAAATAAGCTTTGATAGGTTCGGTGTGCGAAAACATGCTTATATGATCTTACAGGGACTAAAAGTGTCAAAAACGGCGTAAGTTTGCATTTTCGCGCATATCTTACGTTCTGGCCACATCTGGACATCCAAAACTTTTGTACACACTAAAATATTTTTATTTTAGTGATCGGCATGCAAAAATACCATTCGTCGCTTAATTTGGTTCGTTTTCGCGTCCGTTTGAGTTTCGTCGTAATTTAACGAACAACGCGACCGTACGACCAAACGAGCCGACATCCGAGAGTTTTCCGAGCATATTTTGAGTCCTCTAAACTTTATTGACCTTGTAGAGCCTTGAAAATGGCTTAACGGGTGTTAAAAGTGCCAAAAATGGACTCGATTGCATGCAGGGACTAAAGCTGTCAATTATCAAATTTTGCTGATCTGGGGACCCCAGGCGGGGCACGTAAAGCCCAGGCCTATCCTTACGCGGGCCGTGTAAAGTCCCCAGCGACCAGAAATTCATTTTTAGCAATCTGTTGCTAATTCAGGGGCTGTTTATGCAATTTTTTGGAATGTTGAGCAAGTTTGTGTGATCACCAAGGCTTCTAATTAGCTCCAAACAAGTGTAGGGTCAAGATTATTGCTTGATCACCACACAAGATGATCCTAATGGCTCTTGATTCCTATAAATAGCAAGGCCATTCAACTCATTCTTTGCTCATTCCTCATTCTTCTCCTTTCATATCTGCTTTGGAGCTCTCTCAACTGAGTTTGGGACTTGTCTTCTTTGTAGAAAAGATAGCAAGGACTTGGGTGAGCCTTCTTTCATTCTTTTATTTGCTTTCTAGTTTAAATAGTCAAACAAGTGTTTGACTTTCGGTTTTGACCATCAATTGGTCAAGTCAAAGTTCAATTGAACTTTGAAACGTGATTGTAATCACGATAGTTATAATCCTTCGTGATTATAGCCGCTGATTACCACGTTAACTAGGTGTGGTGTAGTGTCGAGTCAAAGTTTCGGTCAAAATGTGTTTTAGCACGCATTTTGCAACGAAAATACTTTAGGGTATCAAAACACTTTGTTTTGATACCAAATCAGTAGGTTAAACATGTTTTGACATGTTTGACTCGACACTATTAGTTTAGTGCTTGTTTATGGTCGTAAGTTAAGCGGTCTAAACAACCGCTTACACTTCCGAACCCGACCCGTTTGGTCGATCTTTAGGATCCGGCCAAGCTTAGTTAGTGATCATAGTTGCATAGGGAATAACCACTGAGGTTATACCTTATGATCACATAGGATTGGTTAGTCATATGCTAGTTAGCTTGTATGCCCATAGGAAATGACCAAAATGCCATTTTGAAGCATAAATCCGTATTTTGACTATGTGAACATATTTTTAACATGTAAACTGATTTAGTAACATGTTTAGGGATAATTGGGCATGTAAGACTTGACATAGCACATAGTTAACTATCCGAACATAGTTTTACACAAACGACGCCTTATAGTAGCTTATGTTACCCTAATGTGTCGAAACGGGTCAAAAGCACTTAGGTAGACTTTCCAATCAGAATGTAGGGCCTATTAAATCATACCATATGAGTTCAATTACTCATTTGATTTATAGAACCTCATTCTGTCCTATCTCCCGATTTAGGAGCCGATTTATTAACATAGTTACCTATACTAGGTGCCGGTTGATTTCGTGATACTTGGAGCTTAAATTGGTCTTATTCTCAAGACTAATTAGCAATCCCAAGTGAGTACATAGTTCCCCTCTTTTACCATTTTCAAATACTTTGGGGTGATACACATGTACATACGTGTTACTTTCGCGCATTTCATGCTTTTATGACATAAACATGCTAGTTTCACCTAGTACACTTATAGTACGTGCGTTCAATTGTGTTTTGCTATGTATGTCAAGCATGCTAGCACATTGATTTGTTACACATTTGTTGCATATGTTTACTTAGCATATGGAACACATTGTTTTACATGACATTTCTGCTATGTATGTTTACTTAGCATGCTAGCACATTGTTTTACATGAACATTTCTACTAGGCATGTTTACTTAGCATACCTAGTACATGGTTTTCACATGCTACATTGGTTATGACATTTGGTGTGTTTAATCGGGACAATAATACATTCATTAACATTGATCACGCCGCTCGGACTTATCTAATGGTACCATAGGAATTGACAACTCCCGTTTCCGACTTCCTAGGTTTGTTTGGAAGTTGGGAATGACAGAATCCGACTACATAACTTTAGATGAACCTTTAATTCGTTTAAGCGTTTGTCGCCACAGTCGCAAGGCTTGAATGTATGCGATTAACATTACTGCATAAATGTTTGTAATCATAAAGCATTGTTTTTTCTGCAAAACATAACATTTGATTTAACTTAGGGTTATTCAAAAACATTGTTTTGTACATTTTCTATGGGGTTGAGTAGCTTCCAGTTATTCACCATACATGACATTTATTTCACATTGACAGCATCACATAGTTTAAGTAGATGATTTCCTACTTACTATGCATTTCATTAGTTATACATGATACAGTTATACACAAGACATTATACATGGTTTATACATAAACATTTTGACATTTAACATGACATATTGGTTGGTTATTGATAAGTGACTTATGTAACGGGGCCATGTGTTATATGATAAAAGCATGGTGGATACGCCGCTGGTACTTCCTATATATAAGTGCTTTTATCATATCATACATTGTTGCGTTATCTAAATCACTTAGACAAGACATGAAACATTTTTACAAGAACATGACACTGTTTTACAAAGCATACATTTTTATACAAATTCACTTCTACTTGGTTATTCATTTAACCATGCATCTTCCTTTCATTATCATTTGATTTCCATATCGATTTTCACATGGTTTACATAGGAAAACATTTTTTTACAAGGTTCATGACTACGTTTTATTAAACACTTCTTTCAATTACAAGTCATGAATCTGCATAAACAAAACCTATGTATCTCACATGCATTTTTATGCTGACGTACCTATTTTTACATGTGTTTTCAGGTGCTAATGCGTCATGTGTGTGCTTCACTTAGGCGGACTCGGGCCTTAGTGACTTAAAAGACAGTTATTATGTTATTTTAGTTTGAACTTAAAGACAATGTAACATTAATCTTAATGATACAAAACTTTTATTGCCATGGTTGTTGAAACAATAATTATGTCGCTACTCACCTCCCCGGCGTTTCCGCCGCGGTTTTCATTGTTTTGACGCGGCCGGGGTGTGATAGAAGAGTTGGTATCAGAGCCAATGGTTATAGGGAATTAGGTTATTAGTAATGCTTTGACCTAGACTATAACTTTCTAGGACCCTAACACAAGTTTACTTGTGTTTAGATCTTAAAACAATACCTGTCACCTATCCTTAGGTGATTACCAAAACTTGAACATAATTTTCCAAAATGATTTTGAAATCAATCATCTATCCTTAGATGATTTCTTTTGGCCATGTGCCTTCCAAATTTTCTAAATCTCGTCAAAGTTTTGGGTCTAAATAATGTGAATACGTGCAAACTGGAAAAGTGAATGCCTGTACCCTGAGTTTTCTGTCTAAGGCTAGAATGTTCGTACAAATCTGCAGTATCGAACCAGTCACTCTTACCCGGGAACTCTTGGGGTGAGTGTTCACTTATAGGCGAGCATGTCTTTGGTAATACATTATTATGACTCATTTACTTTGATTTGCCACTATGTGTTGTTTGTTTGCTTTGTGGTAACGAACAAATGACCACCTTCCTTGCTTTTTTTCGATTTTATTGTTATCTCATTTTCATCACATCATCTCACTCGTTTTCTCTCATGTTTCCTCTTTTAGAAATGCCTCCTCGACGTAATGTTCCTCAACCTGATGCCGGACTGGCAGCTATTATAGCACAGCAGATGGCTGCTATGCTACCTGGTCTCATAACTCAAATAAACCAAGCCACCAATAACAATGTTAATGCACCTGCTCTGTGCAACTTTAAATAGTTTAACTCGGCTAAACCGCTCAAGTTTAGTGGTACTGAAGGAGCAACAGGGCTTCTCCAGTGGTTTGAGAGTCTTGAGAGCACATTTCGCCATGTTCAGTGTCTGAACAATCGTAAGGTCGAGTTTGCTTCTAGTGTATTTCAAAAGAGGGCCCTTACCTGGTAGAATGGGGTAATGAGAGATAGAGGTGCTGATGTTGCTTTGGGTCAGACATGGGAAGAACTCAGGGCTCTCGTGATGAGAGAATTTTGTCCTCGTCACGAGCAGAGGGCACTCGAAGATGAGTTCAATGATCTGAAGCAAGTCAGTGGTGAACACCGGGCTTACACTGACAGATATGAGGAGTTAAGCTTGCTCTGTCCGACTATGGTCACGCCTTTGGATAAGGCTATTGAGAGGTACATAGACGGTTTTCCAGATCCTGTTCAGGATATTGTCACTGGCAGCCACCCTACTACCATCCGTCAGGCCATTGAGCTAGCTGCTACCCTTACTGAATCGCAGATCAAGAAGGGTAAACTCCACAGGAAGGGTGATAAGAAGCAGAAACAGTCTGATAGTACCAAGGATAACAAGGGCAAGAAGGCTGCTGAGTCTTCAAAGAAATCAAGGAAGCGCAAGGCTTCCAAGAATTTTGCTGTCACTGCTCAGACTAACCAGACTGCTCCTAATCAGGCAGCACAGAATCAGGCTGCACAACCTGCTGCCAAGAGGCAGTATGCGGGAAATGCACCTCTGTGCAACCGATGTAACAACCATCACCAGCCACAGTTGCAATGTCGTATCTACACGAATTGTGGCAAGTCTGGTCATCTTGCGAACACCTGTCGTTTTGCTCCTAATCAGAATCAGGCAGCTCAAAACCCAGCAGTACAAAACCCTGCCCAGAATCCTGCACGACCTCACTTTCCGCCTGGTTCGTGTTACAATTGTGGGGATCTGACCCACTACAGGAACAACTGCCCGAGGTTGGCAAATGCGAATCAAGCACCGGCTCGTGGTAGAGCTTTTAATCTTAATGCAAATGAGGTGCGTGCGGATAACGAAGTGGTGAACGGTACGTTCCTTGTTAACAACCATCCTGCTTCTGTTCTATTTGATTCGGGTGCCGATAAGAGCTTTGTGTCCTTAGCATTTGAGCCTTTGCTTGCGATGACTAGAACAAAACTAGGAAAGCCCTTGACAGTAGAAGTAGCTAGTGGTGAACCTGTTGTACTCAACTCTGTTCTTCGAAATTGCCAGTTGAATCTCAATAACCATTTTTTCCCTACCGACCTCACACCGATGCAACTCGGGAGCTTCGATGTTATAGTAGGAATGGATTGGTTATCCAAGTACCATGCTGAGGTGGTATGTTTTGAGAAGTTGGTTCGTATACCATTTTCAACTGGTGAGATCTTAGAAGTTCGTGGGGAGAAACCCGTCTGTGGTATTAAGCTTATGTCTTGTACCCAAGCCCGCAAATATCTACGCAAGAAGTATGTTGCTTTCTTAGCACATGTTGTAGAGGATAAAGGTAAAGGTAAGACTATCCAAGATATCCCTGTTGTTCGGGACTATCCAGAGGTATTTCCTGAGGAATTACCTGGTTTACCCCCTGTGCGCCAAGTTGAGTTCCGCATTGATCTTGTGCCTGGTGCAAATCCCATTGCTAAGTCACCTTACCGTCTTGCACCGTCTGAGATGCAAGAGTTATCTAAGCAGCTTCAAGAGCTATCTGACAAAGGATTCATCCGTCCAAGCTTTTCCCCTTGGGGCGCTCCTGTCCTATTTGTGAAAAAGAAAGATGGATCTTTTAGGATGTGTATCGATTACCGTGAGCTTAACAAGCTTACCATCAAGAATCGATATCCCCTACCTCGCATTGATGATCTCTTTGATCAGCTACAGGGTGCTACTTGCTTTTCAAAGATTGATCTGCGTTCTGGGTATCATCAACTTCGAGTCTTCGAAGAAGATATTCCCAAGACAGCTTTTCGTACGCGTTATGGTCATTATGAGTTCACTGTTATGCCTTTCGGTTTAACAAATGCTCCTGCTGTTTTCATGGACTTAATGAATAGGGTTTGTAAGCCTTATTTGGATAAGTTCATCATCGTCTTCATTGATGATATTTTGATCTATTCTAAGACTCGAGCTGATCATGAACAACATCTTCGTTTTACAATGGAGCTCCTAAAGAAAGAACAGCTTTTCGCCAAATTCTCCAAGTGTGAATTCTGGCTTAAGGAAGTTCAATTTTTGGGGCACATAGTCAACGAACAAGGTATACATGTAGATCCCGCCAAAATCAGTGCGATTAAGGATTGGATACACCTACTACTCCTACCGAGGTTCGTTCATTTCTTGGTCTAGCAGGTTATTACCGCCGTTTCATAGAAAACTTCTCCAAGATTGCGGTTCCTCTCACTGCTTTAACTCAGAAGAATAAATCTTTTGAGTGGGGATCCAAACAGGAAGAAGCTTTTCAGACACTGAAACAGAAACTTTGTGATGCACCTATTCTATCTTTGCCCGAGGGTAACGACGATTTTGTCGTGTACTGTGATGCCTCCAATTTAGGCCTTGGTTGCGTTCTTATGCAAAGAAACAAAGTTATAGCCTATGCATCAAGACAGCTGAAAGTGCACGAGAAAAACTACACCACTCATGATCTTGAGTTAGGTGCAGTAGTCTTTGCTCTCAAAATCTGGAGACACTACCTGTATGGTACAAAGTGTGTAGTGTTTACTGACCACAAAAGTCTCCAGCATATCTTCAATCGGAAAGAACTAAACATGAGGCAACAACGTTGGGTTGAACTCCTAAACGACTACGATTGCGAAATTCGCTACCATCCTAGTAAGGCGAATGTCGTGGCTGGCGCATTGAGTCGTAAGGAACATGTCAAGCTTCACTGTGTTCAGGTTCGATCTGACATTCAAACTCGCATAATTCAGGCTCAACATACTTGTGTTACACAAGACTTGATGGGTAAAGAGATACCGTGTCATACCAATCCTGAGCTTGAACTGAGAGATTTTGGGATTTTCACTTAGGCGGACTCGGGCCTTAGTGACTTAAAAGACAGTTATTATGTTATTTTAGTTTGAACTTAAAGACAATGTAACATTAATCTTAATGATACAAAACTTTTATTGCCATGGTAGTTGAAACAATAATTCTGTCGCTACTCACCTCCCCGGCGTTTCCGCCACGGTTTTCGTTGTTTTGACGCGGCCGGGGTGTGACAGCAGAGTTGCAAAAGCTTTATCAAATAGAACCGCGGTTTACGAAACCCATGTTAGAGCTTTCTGGGATACATCAAGATTTGATGAATCAGACAAAATGATACACGCAATGTTGAGAAAGAAGGACCAAGCTGGTAAAGACATAGATGTTGAGTTTGAGTTTGGTGTTGGAGATGTTAGGAGAGTTCTTGATTTACAGGATTCTGATGATGATCCAACAATCATGTCAGAACGTCTTGTCAAAGGGTTGTGGTGTAGAATGGGATTCACTGGGCATATAAATGGAAAAATGCTTAAAAGGAATTTCTCAAAGGCTTACCGGTACTTGATGCATTGCATGGTGCATTCATTGTCACACAGAAAAGCAGCATATGATGAAGTACCTGATTACATCATGAACTTCATAGCTAGCCTGGTATTGAACAGAAAGTATAATATTTCTCAAGTGATATTTGACTACATGAAGGAAAATTGCAGAAATGAAGCAGACAGATACATCATGTACCCTAGGTTCATCATGATGTTAATTAATGATAAGATCAAGGATCTTCCAAAGGACAGTGATGATGTCATGGAGCTGAGCAGTGTAAATTATATTACAATTGGAAGAATCACCAAGGAAAAGGATGCAAAAACAAAGCAAATGATATGCAGAATCAAGGATAAAGATTATGTTGCTCCTGAGAATGAAAAGTGGAGGCATGATAACAGTGATTCAGACAATGAAAATGAAAAGATTAGTGAGATGGCTGAGAAGAAACCTAGATGGTGGTGTGTGAGAGATGGAAAAAGAAAGAGAACACCTAAGTCATCCCCTGCAGTTACCATTCCGAAGGATGGAGATAAGGGTATAGTGAAAGGGAGAGCCTTAAGACAGTTAGAATTTATGTTTAATAAATGTCTCTAACATCTCTGTTAATGTTTGTTTTTGTAGGGTCTTCTGGAGAACCACAGCAGAGATTGATTGATGAAACTGTCTTAGAGCCATCTGTGGTCATTGAGCAAGGAGCTGGTCTTCTAAACCAATCATTTGAAAGTTATATGAAAAAGAATGAGGAAGCAGCAGCACAACAAGTTCAAGGATCGAGTGCTCATGTTGAGAAGGTTACAAGGGTTGAACCAGAGATTGAAGATCAGGGGAGTTCAAGTGAAGATGATTCTGAAGCAACTCAATCTGAATCTGAATTAGATCCAGCAACTCTTGGAAGAGGGAGAGCTCAGCTGAAGAAGAAGCCTTTAAAGAAAAAGAAAGGATCAGATGAAGAAGATTCACCTTATGATCCTGAAAAGCCAAAAAAACAAAGAAAGAAGCGTAAAGCAGTTCAGGCTGGAATCATTCCAAGAAATGTTAGAGCAAAGAAAGCTGGTGCTGAACCATCAAAAGAAAAGGGAGGAAAGACAGAAAAGCATGTTCAGAAATCAAAAGAACAAAGTGTTGAGGTGCCAAGAGAACCTGAGGAGCAATCAATAAAAGAACCAGTAGCTGAAAAAGAAACACGTGGTGATGATTATGTAGAAGTCACGGGGTTCAAAGCTGCTAGTCCACGTCCTCCTCCACAAGACAAACCAGAATCATCTCATCAGAAAGAAAAGTTTGATTACATGTTTGAAGGATTTCCAGAAGCAACAGGAATTTACACAGAAGATATTCCTGAAGAAGACTACGACATGTTCAACGATCAAGCAGTTAAAGAATTGGTACAAAAGGTCAACAAGCTGGAAAAAGAAAAAGCTAAAACAGAATTGGAGCGTGATATTCTGAAGAAACAAGTTGATCGATTGATGAAAGCTCATGATCAAGTTAGAGAGGCGTTGATAGAGCAAGAAGAAACAATGAACAAAATGAGGGATGAAGCTCATGATAATTCTAAGTTGTTTGAACTGTTGATGGCAGAGATCTCTTCTTTGAATGTAAAGATAAAGAACTTAGAAGATGTGAATCAAACACTCAATCAGCTTCTCAGTGAAATGAGTGAAGCTTCGTTAAATAAAATGAAGGCAATGAAGCTAGAGATGGAAGCCATGAAGGCAGATAAGGTGGTGAAAGATGAACAACTTCATATGCTATACTCTGTCATGGAAAGTCATTTGAAGATGGATGTTCATACTGCATTTAATGAAATAGAAGTGAAACGAGCTGAAGAAAGGAGATTAGAACGAGAAAGACGTTTAGCTGAAGAAGCCACTCAAAAGAACAAAGGTGTGATTGATGATACTCAAGAAGTTGGTGGATCATCAAGTCAACCTGATATTGGTGGTTCATCATCACAACAAGATATTGAAATGGTTGAAGTTGTAGAAGTTCAGGAACAAGAAATAGTTGAAGATGAACAAGAAATGGTTGAAGCTGAAGAAGTTCAGGAACCAGACTTCATGATTGTTGGTGAGTCTTCTGAACCTGTTGATATTTATAATATTCTCCGAAGGGTTGATGTTATTCAAAGAAAGAGAAAGGCAAGAGAAGTGTTGCTTCTAGAATGGAAGACACAACAATTTGTACTTGTTGGTGATGCCTATCCTGTGCCTTACAACGTTCAAGAAGTTGCTCGTGAAATGAAAGTTAAAGCAAGGCGTAGAAAGGCAAGGAAAGCTCGTGGAGAAATCGTTGATGATGACTCCGATGTAGAGTTATTTGGAGAAGATGATGACGAGGAAGATGAAGATAATGGTGATGATCAAACGGATGATAAGCCTGAGGATAGCAATGATAAAGATGATAAAGGTGATGATGACAATGATCAAGGTGCTTCCGGGTTGTTAATCAAAGATCCAATTGTTCAAGAAAGAATTGAAGAGCTATTGAATGATGAGATCAATGAGCAAGAGGATGACGTTCAAAATGAAGCATCATCTGGAAAACAACATGTTAATCAGGTATTCCTCTCAAACCCAACTGTTATTTACTTGAATGTTCAACAAGAAGGAGAGGTTGAGATTAGAAAAACCAGAGCTGAAATGCTAGAGGAATTGGGGTTAGAAGAAGGAAAGTTCAAGTTTGATATTGAGGATGAAATTCCTCAGTCACCAGCTAAAGACTTCGAGCCCAGATACGCATTTGAAGCAGATCATTATGATGATGTGATTGTTGAAGACGCTTCAGATTCATCTGAAGATGAAATTGATTTTCATTATGCTGGGATTGATGAGACGTTTCCTTCATTTGCTGAGATGTTCAAAGATAAAAATGAAGACGAGATTAAAAGAAAGAGTGTTGAAAAGATCTCCACTGAAGGTGTTCCTGAAACTGTTCCGAGAGAGATTCTTGCAGAAGAAAGAAAGAAATGGTTCAAGAATATGCCTAAAGAAAGAAAGACTCTCAGAGCCCTTCAGTATTTCACTCACAGTAAAAATCTTTCATGGGGAGATATTTTATCTTGGGGATACCTAGAAGATCTGAAAGTGTATGCCATCAGGAGAGAAGAAGGAGTTCAATACTTTGAGTTCTTATCTGATATTGCTTCTCTACCGTGGTGGGATGTGGATGAATTGGTAAAGACAAAGAACATTAAACAGTTCTACTTTAGTCCTGAAGTTCGTCTACATGATCAAGATCTGTGGAACTACATCAAGTTGCAAGCAAAGAATGGTTATCCTGATTGGAAGCCACAGTATCCGAAGCAGATTGTAAGAATTTTGGAAAACGGAGAGAAAGATATAACTCTGGATGTAAAACTACCCAAGTGTTTGAAGAACATGCCTCTTAGAGCTATCGAGCAAGATTTTCATGATATATTTCAAGGCTGGTTTTACAATGAAACAACGGCAGAGGCAGTGATATCTCTTTTTGACAAGTCCACTAGAGAATCTAGAAGAATCAGTATATTGGATCCAATGTGGCTTGTTAATTGCTCGAAGAAAGACATTGATTGCCTATTTCTTAACAAGATCGTTTATGAGAAGAGAGACAAAGCTCAAGCAATGCAATATCAATCAATTGTGGATGTTTGCTTCGCTCAAGACATCAATTCTGGTAGATATTGGAAGAGCAAATGGAGAAACATAGAGATTGATGAGTTCTTTAAGAGATACAAATGCAGTCAAAGATCAAAGGAGATAGCAAAGAAAGCTGCTGAGATGGGTAGACGAAGAATGGGGTATGTGCCACCAACAAATCAGACGCCAATTGAATCTGAAGAAAACAAAATTCCAAAATGGGATCGAAAGCGTGATGGTGACCCAGAGTATAGGAAATGGTGGATAACAGAAGGTAGACACAAGAGACGAAAGATGTTAGAAGAAAGAGAAGAAAAGAGGAGGCAAAAGGCCAAAGAGAGAAGGAGGAACAGGAGGAACCGAAGACTATGCTGGAAGGAACTACAACTACATTCGAGGGGGAGTCTGTTAGTACAATAACGTCTGTAGCTTCCATCAGCATGAAGTCATGTTTTGTATGTTTGTGAATAGTTTATGTTTGTTTGTATGTTTGTAAAGCAAGTCAGGATATGGCGCGTTTTTGTTAAGTGCTGACTTTCGTTGACTATGCCAGCCGATCGGCTAGCCCAGCCGATCGGCCAACACTCACTCTGTCCTAACTATGCCTATAAATAGCTGTTCGATCAGCTCATTTGTAACTTTTGACACTTTCACTCTCTGGCAAACTCATGTCCGTCTGAACTCTCCAAGGAGCTTGTACATTTTCATATTCAATCAATAGAAGATCAGACAGTAATTCAGAGTTGAATTTGTTCTCGTATGTCTGTTGTGTGATTCAATGAATTCCGCGCATTAATCATATCTGATTCAACTAAGTTTCCGAAGAAGAAGATCCTATCCGAGGGACCAACAACTTGTTCTCGCCGAAGTGCCAGCCGAACGGGTTGCCGGCCGATCGAACGACCGTCCAATCGACCGACCTGAAAAGTAGAGACACTTCAATGTTTTCAAAATGCTACAACAAAAACTTCAAAAGTCAAACCATCATGCACCAACACATCCTTCTCAAAGGAAGAAACAATCCACTCGAACGGCCCTCCGAGCGGACAGCCGTCCGAACGGACTATCAACTGCACGATCAGCTGTCCGATCGGACTACCATCCGATCGACCAACTGTTCGAACCACCAACACTTGCTCTCGTTTTACGAGTTACTTATCGTTATGCTATCAAACTATTCAGGCTAACCTTACTCTCAAGCGCTCCCTTCGATCCATCAACCGTTGTGAGTATACTCGAACCCTTTTTGCTTTCGCTCTTTTGGGTGTTACATACGTTACTTATCCTAAATCACATCGAACACACTACACAATACTTTTAAATGCTAACCGTTACCGCATGTTATACGTGACTTAATGAATGCTTGTTTGTTATGTTTACACATGGAATGTTGTCTACCTGCCTTAGCAACGACAGTATTATAGTTTGGACTCAGCACCAGTTCACACGATGGTTGTTAAGGACAATTATTTGCATGGATTACAGTGGTGATCATGTATTACGAACTGCCTTGGGCAGACAACCCGCAGTCATTGGTATCGATAGGTTCATGTCGATAACTAACATGCTTCGTTTTCCTCTGTGTACGTGCTGGTTACGCGTAAACTATTTCGAACTCTATATGCTATTATCAAACTTGTATACTCGCCTTTACACTATTGTTGGATCGTCGTTGACCCTGAATGAGTCGATCAGAAGAGTCGTTTTCCAATTCAAAGGCGGAATCAGTGAATTAGATGCTCAAACTAAATATAATGCTTCACTTTATTGATTCTGATAATGTTTACAACCTGGAAGCAATTCGGCAGCACTTCGTTACAAGTTCCGAGCCGTTACAAATGAATCAACCATGCACCTATTTATAGAGTTCTGGAACCGCTTATACGAACATGTCACAAAAGCGGTCCAGGTAAGTTAGTGTGGATCGCTTTTATGGACAATGTCCATATAAGCGGTCCATCATGCTATTTAACCACTTCTTGTTTCTCGAACCTCGTGCACTGGTTATTCTAACCTATCCTATCCTATAACATGATACAAGACGAAGTCAATAGACGTAATGCACCAACAGACTCCCCCTCGGATATTGACGAAGTCTTCAGTGAACATTCTCTGTTATGCCACTTCTTCAGTCTTTATCATCTTTGCCAACTTGTTCAGATTGTATCCATATAAGAATCCTTTAATCTTTTACTTTGATTATCTTTACAACTTCATCATCAGAAGGCTCCCCCTCTCGTCAAGCTTCCGTGCTTTTAGAGATCATCACCTTGCTTTTCAGTTACAAGCTCTTCCTATTTTACAACTTATCTTCAAACTCCCCCTTAAACTCAGCTCTTCGGGATCGTAATCTGAATCTTTCCTGTAATTCTCAAACATTCATAAGTAACAATATTTTCAAAATCATTAAACATGTTCTCTAATACACTCCCCCTATCAATAAACTCAACAGATATGGCAGTAAACAAGAATTCAATTCCCTCTCAGATTATCATTCAAGTTCAAATTAATGACCTTGAAGATTTTCACAACCTGTTTTTGAAAATTTTCCAAGAAATTTCAAGTTTCAAATTAATGAACTTGTTTTGTTTTCAGAAACACAATCAGCATACTAAGATTTTGAAACTCAGCAACTCAGACATCGGTTTATCGAAAATAACACAGAAATCAAAATCTTTTTGTGTTTTCTGAAAATATAAAGCTGTAAAGAAATATATATAAACAATATTTTTGTTTGAGTATGCATCAGAGGATCATATCAGTTTATGACAAGTCACAAGTACCGTTAGGCTTTAAATCATACTCAGAATTAAACAATTCACTTAGATTGTCGATATACTGATCCATTTAAATTTTCATACAAATTTCAACTGATTCAGGATACGATTTAGATGTTTTAAGACTTAAACTCATTCATGTGTCCCACCTCTTGAATATACTCCCGTATCCAGAATCCCAATATTCAGTCTTACAGGTAAGAATACTACAATGATGTCTGTACATAAATTAGGGTATGCGAGAACTGAGGGATCTCAGGTCAGAACTTCCGTTCAGCAGAGAGATATCAGCTTCGACTTTGCAATGTGTTCCCTTTAGAGAATCTTTTCAGCTACAACAACTGATTATCAATTTTATTGTCTAATCAGCTGAGGGCTTTATGCTATATTTCAAGCATTTTGGTGAAAGTATTAGCCAGGGACTAGGTCAGAACCACCGTTCAGCAGAAGTCCCGGAATAATACCCCAGACATCATAGAGTATAAACACCTAGTATATCAGAATACGAGACCTTTCAAACGAGATTTCAGGGGTTACCTATATATCCAAGTAGTGTTCCCCACAAAATAAGCAAGTTTGAATTTAGATTTATATCCCGAAAAAGCTTACTAAATGTATAAAAACCTATCGACATATCATCAGTGAGACTGCTTAATGCTATTTAATCATTACATTTCTTTAGCATACTGTAACTGTCTACTGATGTACTATCATTTCCTCTTTTTACACAACACTCAAATTTTTGAATTTTATCATGTTTTTGGCTTTTTCAAAATTTTCTAATGTTTTTGTATTTTCTAACAATTTTTCTCCCCCTAAAATGCAAAACCATTAAAGAAATTTGACAAACCGATACTGATAGCTTTGTCTCGCCATCCATTTTCTGCATCTCATGCTCTGTTTCGCAGAAAATATAACGTACCCCCATGATTTACAACCCATTGATTTTGACTGTTAGAAAACCGTTCTTCAACTTGTGAGTAATCATGTTTGTTCCGCCGTGAGGGTTTCGGCATAATCCATCACCGGTTATTCTAAGTAAACAAACATCAATCATCTCAAACATCAACCAAACAAACACACAATCAACAAACATACAACAATCATCAAACACAACACAAATTCATACAAAACAACCAACAAACTCCCTGTCTGACCAAAACCAGGGATCTTCAACCTCTTCCCGTGCAACACTCTCACAATCTTCATCAGCATTTAGCACCTGCACATTCAAACTTTATCAAATACACAAACAATTTGTCATAAAAATTTCAAACAATAAAGATAGATGCCGATTCATGCTTCGCGATCCAGGAAGCTCCGGCAATTCCAACCACTTAATCAAACATGGTGTCCACCCAGGCCTCAGGAGCCTTGGGTGTAACCTTGATTCTAGCAACCTGAATTTTAAAATTTTCAGCCTTAAGCGGTGGAACGTTTGCATCGTAAGCAACCACATCTGAATCCTCAGAAGTTGTTTTTGGTTTCCAAATTTGTTTCTGTTTCTCATCTTTTGTCAACTCAACACTTTTCTAACAGACCACACTTGACCTTTTGGAGTACCTCTTTTGTAAAAATTTGTTTCTTTCTGAACCTTTTGAGTTTGAACAACATTTTTAGGTTTCCAAATCTTTTGAGGTTTTGTCACACCAACCGATGTTTTCCGACTCCATGATGTTCTCACTCTGGATGTGTGAGAATTCCAGGTCTGTCTAGAATTAAACCTGTTCGGGTTTGATTTCCAATTTTGATTTGAGGCAAACGTGTTTGTTGTAAACCTCCAAGTTTGTCTCGAATCAAATCTGGTTGACCTCGGTTTCACACTCTCAGATTTCTGTGGTTCACCATCAGCAAACTTTAGATTTCCACACTTTCGTGCAACATGGCCAATTTGATCACATTTAAAACAAACTTTCTTTGAAACATCCTTTGCTTGTTGTTGTTTTTCTTTCATAGCCTCAAACTCTGCATTAGATTGTTTTCCAATTTTGAATTTTTCTTCTTCGGTGAAACTTTTTCCTTGAACAAAATTCATTTTTGTCTGAAAATTAGACCTTTCAGTTCTGTTTCGATTATGTTTCTTCTTATACCCCAAACCAGACTTCATGTTTTTCTTCTTAGAACCAGGTTTGTTATAAGACCCTTTGAAACCTTTACCAGCAAACTTCGACATTTCAGACTTCTCAATTTCAACCATCTTGAAAACTTTGGCAATTTTCTCTGAAATCACATTCTGAATCGGGAAAACCACATCTAAGAATAGTTTGTCCGATCCAATCATGGTATAAACCAATCCTTTTGAATCATCATTCAAACTCTTCTCGGATTTAGTATCTTTCAGATATCCATCATAAAGATTTCCTTCATCTTCATCCTGTGATTCAGACTTACCTTTTGTAGACTCATCTTTCAAAACACTATCAACCACCTTACTCACCACCTCTGAATCATCAGCATCATCAGATTTGGTGTAAGTCACATCGATACTGTCAGGTAATTGGTCAGCTATGTTCAAACCCTTTGCCACCTTTTCCTCATCATAAAAAGTATAATTGTCTCTCAATGGTGGTGGTACCTGATGATATTCTAAACCAATACCCTTTTTACAAACATTAGTATCTTTGTTATCAGGTGTGATATTGAAAATACGTTCGAGAATGTACGAAGAGTCATGATAACTTTGAAGTTTTGTAACAATCTTTTCTTTTTCAGCCAAGACTTGTTTAAGATTAGCAATTTCATCAATACGCTTGTTCAATTCAATTTGCTTTTCTTTAAACTGGCGTTCATACAAATCTTTAGTAACTAAAGTTTCAGACAAACGTTGATCAAAACTCTTGACTTGGCTCTTCAAAGTATCATAAGCTTCTTGTACTCTCTGACTTGATCGTTTTAAAGAATCATATTGCTTTTGTAATTCTAAAAATCTAGATTCTTTTTCAATGCAATCAACACATTTTGCAGAACATTTTTCTTTCAAAACCATATTTTCTTTTTCAAGATTTTCACATTTTTGTGTTAATTTCTCGACTCTTGATTTCAAATTTTGTTCCGATTCAATTCTTTCTTTACATTTTTCTTTTAAAGCATTTTCTAGTTTATGCATTTCAGCAACTTTTGTTTTTAATCTATCTTCTTTTTCAGTACAGTTTTTGCATTGTTCAATGCAATCCCTGCACTTGTTTTCTTTATCCACAATCACTTCATCATTTAATGAGTCAGACAATTTTCTTACCTCAGTGATTGACGACACATCGGTTGCCTCTGTCTTCTGTATCTTTTCAATCTTCTCTTCAGCATCAATCTTTACCACAGCCTTGACTTCTTCAATCATTTTCTTCAAATCTTCTTCTTTTCTCCTCTTCATCTCTACCACCTTCGGTAGGCTTGCCGCAAAAATCTCTTTCAATTCCTTCATGAATTCCACCAAATAGTTTTTGTCAGAGAGCCTTTTTGTGTTGTAAACACCTTCACTTGGAAACGCATTAGTTACCGCGTCAAAATCAACTTTCGCTGGATCAACCACCGGATTACCATACGGATCCAAATAACATTCCAACTCTTCACTCCACCTCTCAGCTCTCTGTGCTTCTTGAAACGGAGCATACAACTTGCCAATCTCCCATCTTGCTCTGTCTCTTCTCCACCATCTATCATGCTCTTCTTTTGCCATGTTCTTATATTCGTGAATTACCTGAAATTCAATGACTTATAGCAACCAAACAAACTGAATCAGTTAAAACAATATCAAGTAATTTTTGAAATACACTAATACTCGATTGTCGTGAAATAATCTTGACACTTGACTGAAATCAAATTGATCGTATGAGCGAAATCAGAATGTTCAAATAAGCGAACCAAGAACTTTGACAAATAAGCGAATCTGAATTAGACCAAATAAGCGATCCAAATAAGCTCAAACGAGCGGACCAGAATTTGTCATATGAGCGATCCAGAAATTGTCATATGAGCGGTTCATAAACGCGGACCAGGTGTTGTTCGTTCGAGCGGTTCAAGTATTGTTCGTTCGAGCGGTCCAAGAATGTACACTCGAGCGGTTCAAGACAGTTTTTGGAGCGGTCCAGATACAAAATTGTACAAATGAGCGGTCCTAAATTGTTCGGATGAGCGGTTCAAACACGTTTTTGGAGCGGTCCAGACTTCAAATGTACCTAAAAGCGGTCCAAACTATGTCCGAAAATGCGAACCTACATTCGAAGGCTGTTTTGTCCATTTTTAGTTCGAGTTTTAGTCTGAAAGTTTCAAGGATTTGTTATTGTCCAATAATACGCGTCCTGTGAAAAATTCGTCCGTTTTTAACCGTGGAAACTTGTCTATATTGAAAAAGAAGGTGTAGAAGACAGAAAACGGATCAAATTTGAGCTGAACTCTTCTTCCTGAGCTCTGATACCACTTGTTGGATCGTCGTTGACCCTGAATGAGTCGATCAGAAGAGTCGTTTTCCAATTCAAAGGCGGAATCAGTGAATTAGATGCTCAAACTAAATATAATGCTTCACTTTATTGATTCTGATAATGTTTACAACCTGGAAGCAATTCGGCAGCACTTCGTTACAAGTTCCGAGCCGTTACAAATGAATCAACCATGCACCTATTTATAGAGTTCTGGAACCGCTTATACGAACATGTCACAAAAGCGGTCCAGGTAAGTTAGTGTGGATCGCTTTTATAGACAATGTCCATATAAGCGGTCCATCATGCTATTTAACCACTTCTTGTTTCTCGAACCTCGTGCACTGGTTATTCTAACCTATCCTATCCTATAACATGATACAAGACGAAGTCAATAGACGTAATGCACCAACAACTATGTGTATTGACTTTATTTTAACGTATGTGACAGGTGTTTAGGATGCTTATCTGCTAGGAAAGCGAGGCTAGAATAAGGTCCAAGAGGCCAACAAATAGTTGTCTGTACAAATGAAATCTGAGTTGTCGGAACAGAACTATTTGACTAGATTTTGTCTGTAATGATTGTACTATCTTTTATGACATGGTATGGGACATGTTGTTTTAAGTAATTGATAAATATAATTGTTATGGAAACTTCTGGACAATCTGTTTCGCTCAGTGCCACGCCCCGATGTTTCCGCCATCGGTTGGGGTGTGACATGTAGCACCATCACAAAATATAAATAATTGTTTATTTCATTAAGGTGTGTATCTATGTCCACCCTAATTGTGTTTCTTCGATTATCATCTATCAACCTGCAACATCTATTAAAATATGATCAACTTAAAGTTGGCGAGTATACAAGTTTGATACATAGCATAATAGTGAAAACATTTAATGGTGCTCATATACAACATGATAAAATGTGTAACTCATTACTAACATACTGTACAAGTGTAAGCTATATGTCAAACCAGAGTTTAACGCAATCGTGATTACCCAACATCGTCAAAACGAAGAGGGTGTAATGGTGTTTACTTAACAATACCACTAGAATACAGGGGGGTTAGTCCTATAGCTCTATAATTGTTAAGGTAGGCTTGCAAATTTAATGAGCATATAGGCACGTGTAAACATAGCATGCGAGATTAACAAGTATAAACAAGTCTTATGTTTAATAGTGGATAAAGTGTGATTTGTAACATGTTTAATAGTGTTGCGTGTTTTTGTATAACTGTACACGTTGCACCCAAAGTGTATAAAATGAAAAAGGGGTCGAGTATACTCACAGTTTTGCATAGGTTTCCCATGAAAACTGATAGCTGGTTAGTTGAAGATTGGTACACCGAGGTCACCCTGAAATGGGTAAACGAAGGTATGAGTATTCTGATGGAAAAGGGTTCGGATCAGACTTCAAAATACGAAAAAGTACGAACCAAATCATGTAAAAGACCCTTCGTGCGAATGGGAGTCCCTTCGTGCGAATGACAATAGCCATTCGTGCAAATGGGAGTCCATTCGTGTGTTTGGTATGTTTAAACGAGGATTTGTGCGTAAGATTTAATTGTAAATTGTTTTAACATAATACATTATTAGTAATCGTTATACGAAATGAAAACAATAAGTAAAATAACCAAACAGTCAAGTAAGGACAACCCGGGTGTGCCGTCTCAACATAGAAGGTGTGAACAAGTGTTGGAGGCTGGATGAGGTTAACTTACTTTGTTACTAGCAAAGTAATTGGTGAACTGGAATCGAAACGGAAGTGAAATCGAAAACGAAGACATGAAAACAACCCCTTTCGTGCGAAGGGAATACCCATTCGCGCGAAGGGTGTTTCCCTTCGTGCGAAGGGTGTCAGTTTGCCCAAAAAAGATGGTTTAAATCATTCCAAACTGGTCATCTCTTGATGGAAATTACCCCTAATGCAAACCCGCAACTATGAACTGAATTGTGAGTCGGATGGGTACCAGATTCCATCAAGCTTTATAACAGAAAATGTAAAATAAATGTTTAAAATCTCATAAATCTTTGTTTGAATCTCATTTGTGGTGAGGTTTCAACATCAGTTTGCCTAAGCAAACTCGTGAAAACCATTCGTGAGATATATTCAACCAATAGGTTTTGTAAAATGTTAAAGAAATCAAAACTAATATACAAGAAAATGTGAAGGAAATGAAGCTAAACTGTTAGAACTATTACTGAGATGGTTCTGATCGCAAAGAGAGCTTCAGAGCATTTGAGCGTAAGTTTCGGCGAATGAGAGAATGAAATGAGTGAGGTTGGACGCTTATTATAGGTTTAGGGTGTGCTTAGGACGAGTCGAGCTTTCAGACGGATGGGAGTTTGGTGCGAGAGGGGCTTGGGCGAAAGGGCCTTTCGCACGAAGGGAGTCCTTTCGTGCGAGGGGTGTCTGCCATCCTCTCGAAGGTTCAAGTTTGTTTATCCCACGTACTTTAGCCGGTTTTCGATGTAACAAGCATAATTGTGTATTGTACAAGTATAAAACATGCATAATGGCGTATAAATCCTTGATTTTGAGTATTAACATGTAAACAAGTCTAAAATGTATAACATAATCGTGAATAAAATACATGAATTTTCATTATGATCAATAGGCTCGGATTACAATGTTGGAACGAAATAGGGTACAACACAATTACAAGTTTCCAAAAACAGAATTACAATAATATTTTCTAAATAAGGAAAGTACAGAAATGTGAAGCGTTGTGTAAAAGAGGAACTTGGAGTTGCGGAGCCGGTTGACTCAAACATGGAGGGCCTTGGCAAGCAAAATCCCAACGCTAGTAGAATTACAAAAGAGATGTGTTACTGACCATGGTCATTTGTGTTTGAAATGTGGGTGACTCGATGAAACCGTGGACCATTTTTTAGTAGAGTGTCATGCGGTGAAAGAAATATGGATACTAGTTGGAATACGAACAGAAGTACCATATTTAGGTGGTTGTGGGACTGTGAAAGAGGTTGTGGATGTGGTAAATGGTCTGCATACGGCTCGATGCAAAAAGAAAGCTATAACAACAGTGATAATTGGTGCAATGTGGTCTATATGGGGTACAAGAAAGCAAAAGGTATTTAACGGACTAAACATTTCGATGGCGAAACTGCTGGAGGAAATGAAGGAAACAACATTTCTATGGATTAAACATCGAGCGAGATGGAAAACGTTAACCTTAGATATGTGGTTTAAATTTGATGTAAACTTATTTTAAATGTATTGGTATTTGGCAATGTAATTATCCTTCTGGTTGTATCTAGCTAGTGAAGGATGTGTATATTTAGTTACTAGCAGGCTGTCCACGTGATGTGGCGGGAGCGACACATCACATTGCGATACTCATTTTTTGTAGTTTTCTTATTCATATAATATTTATTGTAGCATTATTGTGACAGATATACATCAAAAGCGAAGTAATCTGGTAATCCATTTTCACTATGTTGTGCATTGTTTGGTTGATTCGGTTATTATCCTCTAGCGAAGCTGAAACCAAAGTCATCAATTAGTCTATTTTATTAACTAATCGGTTTTCGATTAATCACATTGGTTTATTTGGTTAAATTGACGGTTTTCGGTTTGGTTCATTTAATTTTAGTTAATAGCAAAAACCAAACTTGGGCTAAAACTTTTGCTTAGAAATATATGAAACTTAGTGATCGGAATGTCGCGCTCCGGTCAAAGATAATATTTATAAGCCCTAATTACCCTTAACAAATAGCTAGTGGTAGCAAGGGGTCGAACCACGAAGAGTATGTGGTTTGCGATTGGATTTGAATGAATTTAAACAAATGTCACAACTTATGAAGCTTGCTAAAATATTTTTGTATTTTTGTTTGATTGAAAAGTTTGTAAAGTAATTAATGAAATTGATTAACAACTAAGATTAATGATTCAAGAAAACTTAATTTATAATTTGAACAAGATATGTAAACAAGGTTCACACCCAGTTCGGTGATTGAAGTCCTAGGGTTTCTACACGTTTTAGATTCAATTCAATTGCAAAGATGATTAACGAATTTAGTGTCACGAGGCTTAGGTGCCAAGGGCTATCAACGTCGTAAATGACGGACCACAATGCACTTCGTTACCAAGAACACGTAAACTCTAACCTAGACAAGGCATAATTGCACATAAACATTTCGCAAAGTCAAATTTAATCTTCATTCGACAGATCACGAATACAATACAAATACAAGACAATTATTATATGCTTCAAAATCAAATCACAACTTGTCACAAATCGAATTTCAAACACAATGTTTAAACCCTAAGAACTTACAAAAACCTACACCGGGGTGAAACCTCCAAGAATTAGCCGCTCATGGTCGAAGAGGCACGATCAACGGATGATGGAAGCTTGAATTGGGCCATCTTGAATTTGGAGAATGATGGAATGGTGATTAGGGTTTGGGTAATTGTGGAAGTGAATGGATGGTGGAATGGTTAGGTTTTGAATGATGGAGATGATGATGGGTTGAGTGGTGATTCGGTTGGTTCGGAGAATGGAAGGTATTATGGATTGAAGATGAGATCAATTGTGGCTCCAAGATATATTTCAAACCTCAAAAACTTCTGTAACTCCCGACTTGAATGTTCAAAAACCAATTAAAATCGTTTCTCATAACCAAATCATAGAAATTCGCGTTTGATCAGACCAAGGCCCGTCGCCGACGCCAGGGGACCCGTCGGCGACGGCCTCCCGTTTGCTGGCTTCTCTCCGACGTGTTATTTAACTGGTTACGGGCAAAGTGGCCGACGGGCTTCATTACAGGCGTCGCCGACGACCCCTCCAACTCCTGTTTTCTGTTTTTTCGTTTCTTGAGTTCCCGTTTGATCCGTAACGCGTCCCGGTGATCCGTTTTTCGCTCCGGTGACCCGTAAAGCTCCCAAAAAGCTCCTTAAACTTCGTTAAACCTGCAAAACACAAATTTAATTAAAAGTAGGCCATTCGAGATTAAAAGTTAAGTAAAAACCCAATCTTAAACACAAACGAGCACCGTTATTCGACCACGTATCACATCCCCACACTTGTCTTTTGCTTGCCCTCAAGCAAATCTGTTTTTCACTTTCACGTGGGTCGAACAAAGAACACACTCCCCATTCCCGATACGAAGGTTAAAGTCAATTGTCATACAAAAGTTCAAACTCTTTACAATTTTCAACATATTTAACGGTAAAGTGAATAATCGCATATAACAATGGTTATCCAAGACTAACCCGCCCGTGAAACCGACAAATCATGCATATCCCTCACAATGTTCTCTCCACTCGGTTTAAAATTGGCTAATAGTTGATGCATTAGCACTTTGAACTAATCACTCAAACCGATTAGAACATGCACCCGCATAGGCTTGCAACTCAATCATTCTCCACCACCGAACACGCATACTAAGCACAAGTCATAAGGTCTTTGTAAGATTCTCCACCACCGAACACGAATACTAAGCACAAGTCATAAGGTCTTTGTATGGGTTGTAACGGGGCTAGGCTAAGGGTAGGAAATAGAAAATTTTAAAGTGGCTAAGGTGATGAAAATTCGAATTTTATTACAAAACAACTATTCTAAGCACGACTAACTACCAATATCAAACTAGAAGGCAACAATTTTTCGCCATTTATTTCTCAAACTAAGAACACACATTTTTGTTCTTTTCTTAACAATTTTCTATTCTTTTTCGTAACATTTTCTGATTTTTCTCATTTTTTATATGCAAACAAACAATTCACAACTGTACAAACTTGACTCCTATAATCGAATTTCCATCACACGGGTTTAAAAGATAAAGGTTTAAGGTTATGGGCTAAAGGGTGGTCAAACGAAAGGATTAGGCTCAAAATTGGCTACTAAGGGATAAATTTTTGGGTAAGGATATATAAATGGTGTAGAAAGGAAAAGGTTTACCTACTGCCTTAATCATTCTTGTGCTTGTATTCGATCTATGGTCTCAAACGTATCAAAAGTTGCAAGTTCTACAATACATGACTAATGGTCCACTTAAACAAAGAAACATACATTTGTTATTCTATGTTGTAACAGTGGCTCAAAATCTCACATATATAAAGGGTATGGTATGTGACATGCATAATATGCTAGTTTCTTAGGCGGATTATTCCCAAATAACCACCCGCTAAATACCCGTCATGCTATTAATTTGAACTTAACCATGACAAAAGACCACATGGGTTGTGCCATCCCTCGTTGACTTAGTTACTTGTGCTTTAAGATCGCTTTCGAAACAAGACATTTTTTGAAATTTTCCCCCATCCCCACACTTGAGGTAAACATTGTCCTCAATGTGTAGTGTTTAAATGAACGAGTCAAAATCGAAAAACTTTTACTACTCCCCCATCCCCACACTTGAGGTAGACATTGTCCTTAATGTGTAAGAACTAGAGTTTTTGAAACGCACAAGGGATGTGACACGGTTAACTTCCCAAAAATTCCACCCCGAAAACTAAAATACAATTACAATCCACTTATTACTAATCTAAGAATCAAGGTAAAAGGAAACGCATGCACCTGATTTTTGTCGCTAGATGCTCATCTCTTCTTCTTCTCTTCACAAAAACGGTCGTCCCTCGAACATGATGTACCTACAAATCTTAACCCTTGTGTAGAAGCATGCTTCTCACAACCATTGAAATTTGTTAGCTACTTAGTTATACCATTTTTATGAAATTGTTACCAAACCATGCGTTAATTTACCTTGATTTATGTGGAAAAAAATAATTTACAACAACAACAGTCCTAACTCACTTTCGTAGGAATCACGGTTGCATTTAGCTTATGCAACAAGCCCTTTTAAGGAACACACCCACAAAGTTCATTTATGCAACAAGCCCTTTTAAGGAACACATCGTAGGTCTCGTGAGGGTTATATAGGGAACACACCCACAAAGTTCATTTATCTAGGAAAAAGAAATACTAATGAAATAAAAATAAAGAAAACCAAAATATACAACAACAACAAAATGCATACCTCGCCGTCACCGCTGATATCTCTCGTTCGGGTCAACTGGCGGGTTTGGCTGGTATGGGTAACCAGTGAGGGCCTCGAACATCTCCCGGTAGTTGTCGAGGGGACTCGGCTCTCCTTGTGCTGGCGGCTGGTATGGTATCGGGATGAAACTAGACCCTACTGCCTCGGACCAATGAGGTGATGGATCAGATGGGCCTCGTGGAACACGGAGTTTGGAGTAGTCGGTCCACCCCGCGTGTTCTACATAGGGGAGGCCTGCTTCTTAATCTCTCTGGTGTCGCTCCTGATCATGGAGGATCTTGGCGTTGTTAATAGCCATTTCATTAGAGACGTATAAAGCACTCCAGCGGCGGTCTTGCAATGTATTTCGCTCGTTTCGCTGTTTCTCTTCCCTTTCCTCCCATGCCCGTCTTCGGGCCGTCTCTTCCTCCTGCATTTGTATCATATGCTCCATTTGTGATCTTTGGAGCGCTTGATGCATCTGCTGCTCTTCCATATACTTGTCCATCCTTTCCCGATAGGCCGCTTGGAGGGCCCACTGTTCCTGCATCTGGGCCCCGTGTGCTTCCTCCCAGTTCTGTCTTCTCTTATCATACTCTCTACCCTCTCCTATACCCGCGGAAATGTTATCAAACACCGCTTGTTGACCCTTGTTGAAGTCCCGGTACGAGGGTACCTGTCTAAATTTCATAAAACTCGCCACATCTACATTCAATTCTCGGTGATCTTCAAGTCTTGAGAAGTGGTGGAAGTTAGGGTTTGAATGATGGAGATGATGATGGGTTGAGTGGTGATTCGGTTGGTTCGGAGAATGGAAGGTGTTATGGATTGAAGATGAGATCAATTGTGGCTCCAAGATATATTTCAAACCTCAAAAACTTCTGTAACTCCCGACTTGAATGTTCAAAAACCAATTAAAATCGTTTCTCATAACCAAATCATAGAAATTCGTGTTTGATCAGACCAAGGCCCATCGCCGACGCTAGGGGACCCGTCGGCGACGGCCTCCCGTTTGCTGGCTTCTCTCCGACGTGTTATTTAACTGGTTACGGGCAAAGTGGCCGACGGGCTTCATTACAGGGCGTCGTCGACGGCCCTAGGGGCGTCGCCGACGACCCCTCAAACTCCTGTTTTCTGTTTTTTCATTTCTTGAGTTCCCGTTTGATCCATTACGCGTCCCGGTGATCCGTTTTTCGCTCCGGTGACCCGTAAAGCTCCCAAAAAACTCCTTAAGCTTCGTTAAACCTGCAAAAACACAAATTTAATTAAAAGTAGGCCATTCGAGATTAGAAGTTAAGTAAAAACCCAATCTTAAACACAAACGAGCACCGTTATTCGACCACGTATCACTTAGGTATAAATACATGAAATAAAAGTATAAATATATGAAATAGGGATATAAAATATGAAATATATGAACCGGAGGTATAAAAGCTAGAAACATATAAATATATGAATGATTTGGTTCGGTTAAGCTAATTCTGGTTAAACGAGAGTACAGAAAAATTGATAACCGGTTTTTGGTTAATTCGGTTTTCAGTTTTTAATTAATTTAGTTTTTGGTTGATTTTGGCTCAGTTTCGTCTGTTTTCGATTTGGTTTAGGTTAATGATTTAGTTATTGCTCACCGATAACCGGTTTTGGTTAATAACCAACAGGTGCACGCGCGATGCAGCGGGAAACACAGACATTGCCATGGTGTGCAATGTTCAGTTGGTTAGATTATTATCCTCAACCAAAATCGAGGTCATCGATAAGTCTATTTTATTAATCAACCCGTTTTCAGTTAATCGGTTTGGTTTATTCAGTTAGATTCACGATTTTTGGTTTGGTTCATTTAATTTCGGTTAATAGCTAAAACCAAACTTGTGCTAAAACTTTTGATTAGAAATACATGAAATTTAGGAATAAATACATGAAATGAGGTTATAAATATGAAATACATGAACTGAAGGTATAAAAGCTAGAAATGTATGAAAATATGAGCAGTTCGGTTCAGTTAATTTTGATTAAATGAGGATAAAAATCTAACAATTTTTGGTTAATTCGGGTTTCGGTTAATCAGTTTTTAGTTAACTCAATATTTGGTTGATTTCGGTTCGGTTTCAGTTAACGATTCAGTTATTACTAACCTTTAGACACTGTTAATCATGTAATATATCAATTTTTAATTAAAAAAAATATAGCAATACTATACTCAAATTAAAGAGAATAAAATACTTGTTTATAGGGTGTAGTTTAAAAAAATATTAACATACCAAAAGTTATGACCGTTTAAAAATCGTGGGTGGTGGAGTTAGTTTTTATAAGGGGATAAAGTGTAACTACTAATAAATTATCTATAATTTGTTAAAGATGAGGGTTTAATCACTTGACATTCTGTAGCTATTAAACATTCTAGGATATGACTAAGTATGTGGCCTTTAATCACTTATACAGTAGCTATTAAACATTCTAGGATATGACTAAGTATGTGGCCTTTAATCACTTGTACAATAAGGTATCATCTACGTGTACCTTTTAATCCATACGCCAATACTAACCAAGACAATTATCATTTTGATAGCCATTTTTTTGTAGCCGAATGGTGGAGGTTATTTGGTGGAGATTATCCGTTAATGCAAAAATTTGCCGTTCGAATATTAAGTCAAACCGCATCTTCCTCGGGTTGTGAACGTAATTGGAGTGTCTTTGAAAGGATTCACACGAAGAAAAGAAATAGGTTGGAACATGAAAGACTAAATGACCTTGTGTTTGTTCATTACAACTTGCGTTTACAAAATAGGTACAATGTCTTGATTTTTCTATTACATCGTAATTTAGTTTTAAAGTGTTAACATTTGGGTAAATGTTTTTCTAGGCTCAAATATGCTAAGAGATCCTATGATCCGGTTGATTATGAAAGTATTAATCATTCGGAATTTTGGGTGGTTGAAGAAGAGCCGGAAGGAGAACTTGATAATGATGATATAGATAACATGTTTGGTGAGGAAGAAATGTACCGATTTCTCAAACACAAGGTTACATGTTATATATGTTATTTATCTAACGTACTTTTGGTATATTGCGATTATTGGTAACTAAAATTTCTTATATAATATTGTAGGAAACGAAAATAGTTACGCTCTTGTTGATGAGGATGTCGTTGACAGTGAATTTCATCCTTTAAGCGATCGTGAACTTAATGCATTCAACACTCCAATGGATTAACTTGATAAGGATGACGTTGATAGTGAATTTTTGGATTATTTTTTTATTGCGAATTAACTTTTGGGTTATTTTTTGTTATGAAATAATGTACTTTTGGATTATGTTTTGAGTTGAAAATATATTTATAGATTTATAGAGTTCACAAGGCAACCCGGTTCAACCGGTTGAACCATTTTTTAGCCCAACCCGGTATGATTTAAAAACCGGTTTTTAAAACATTGGTTACAATTAACCTTCTTAATTCATAATTTAACCTAGTTGCCCACTGCCCACTTCGATCAAAGACTCAAAATTCATCCTCAAAACTAACAAAAACAACAATTCTGCAGTCTCCATTCATCGAAGTTCAGCATTGAGGTACTGTGTAATTGTGTATACTATATAGAGTTTTGAAGTTTGAACTTTTTTGTTTTCTTTCTGGGAAGTGGGAACGCTAGTAACCAAGAATTTCCATGGTAGAATTAATTTGATTTCTTTGATTCATAACATTAACACTAACTTCATAATGCTTAATAGCTAATACTTTAATGATTTATACTTGTTTAATTGTTTAATATGATGGCTTGTCTTATTCAAATTTTTGGAACATATTTATTTTTTTCTTTTAGTTGAAAAGCACATGTTTCATAACATGACAAATTTTCTTATGGCAAAGAATTAGTTTTTTTTATATAAAAACATAGTTTGAGCTTTTTTTTTATTTTTGCACTGCAACTTTTAAAACCATATGTTGATGATAAACGTATGGATTTGATGATGATCTATGGATTTGTTTATGCACATGTACGAATATATATCTTAAAAAAATTACTTGTTTTGTAGAATATGGAAGATAGCCAAACTGAGCCTGTTCAATCAAGGTTTAGAACAAAATCAGATAAAGCGTGGGAGTATGTCACTTCTCAAAGCGATGAGAAAGGTAAAACTGTATACATTTGTGATTTTTGTCAAAAAATGGTGCGTGGTGGTGGAATAACTAGAATGAAGAAACACCTTGCGGGCATTAAAGGTGATATAGAACCTTGTAAAAAAGTACCGGCGGATGTTCGTTTTACTTTGCAAGGAATTCTGAAAGAAATTGAAGTTAAATCTAGAGGTAAGTCTACTGCCGTTGGATCTAGTGTTGACGTCGTAGACGACGAAGAAGTTGTTGAAATAAATGACCAAACGCAAAAGGGAAAGAGGAAAGCAAAATCGAATTTGCATCCTTTCTTTACAAAAGCTATAAACGATCCTTCTCAACCTACGATTAAAAAAGCTATGCAATGTAAAGAAAAGGTACATGATGTTGACTTGGCTATTGCTATGTGGTTCTATGATGCTTGTATACCTATGAATGCTTGTAATTCTCCTTATTTTCAACTTGCGGTAGATAAAATAGCATCTATAGGTTATGGTTACAAAGCACCTAACTATCATGCTTTAAGGGTCAATTTGTTGAAAGATGCAAAAACTTCAGTTGGGTTATTAATAGATTCATATAGAAGTGAGTGGATAGAAAATGGTTGCACGATTATGAGTGATGGGTGGAGGGATGTTAGGCAACGCCATTTGATTAATTTCTTAGTCTATTGTGAGAAAGGGATTTCATTTATTAAATCTGTAGACGCATCGGATATTGAGAGCAATTATGAGAATTTGTGTAACTTGTTTGCTGAGGTTGTTGAAATGGTTGGGGTTAAGAATGTGGTTCAGATAGTTACCGACAATGCTGCTAATTACAAGAAAGCTGGTAAATTGTTATGTGCTAGACATTCTTCAATTACTTGGACACCTTGTGCGGCTCATTGCCTTAATCTAGTGTTAAAAGATATTTCAGAGTTAGAGAATGTTGCAAAGTTGGTAAAACTAGCATCTAGGGTTACTGTTTTTATTTATAATCACAAGATGCCTTTGAATTGGTTAAGAAAGAGAAAGGATTGGACATAAATCATTCGTCCAGGTCCTACCCGTTTTGGTACGACTTTCATTGCATTAAAAAGTTTGGTCGATCATAAAAATGACTTGCAAGCTCTTGTCATATCTAACGAATTTAAAAAGATGTTGAAGTTGGGGAATGCAGTTGAATGTAAAGAAATTGTGATGAATGAAACTTTTTGGAAAAATTGTTTGATTACTGTGACAGTCATGACTCCTTTGTTGAGGGTTTTACGTTTGTGTGATACAGATGAAAACCCTTCTTTGTCGTATGTTTTTGAGGGGATGAATCGGGCAGATAAGGGAATTAAGGCATTATTTCAGGAAAAAGTAGCTTTCTATAAGCCATATGTGGATATAATCGATGCTCGATGGAAAAATATGTTACGTTCTAGTATTCATTGTGCGGCATATTGGTTAAATCCAGCTTTTCAGTATGATAAAGAAAATCTTTGTAAAGATAAAGAAGTTTTTAAGGGTGTTCTTGACATGGTTGAGAAGAATTTTCCGGGTGATGATATTATAGATGTTACACCGGCTTTAGGCAAGTTTCGTGATGGATTAGAATGTTTTGGTAGGAGTAGTGCGGTTGCTTCTCGTAATGTTACTCAACCCGGTAAGATATATTTTTAATGTTATGATTTTAATTTTATTTGTTTATTATTTTTATCATTTTGATAGCCATTTTTTTGTAGCCGAATGGTGGAGGTTATTTGGTGGAGATTATCCGTTAATGCAAAAATTTGTCGTTCGAATATTAAGTCAAACCGCATCTTCCTCGGGTTGTGAACGTAATTGGAGTGTCTTTGAAATGATTCACACGAAAAAAAGAAATAGGTTGGAACATGAAAGACTAAATGACCTTGTGTTTGTTCATTACAACTTGCGTTTACAAAATAGGTACAATGTCTTGATTTTTCTATTACATCGTAATTTAGTTTTAAAGTGTTAACATTTGGGTAAATGTTTTTCTAGGCTCAAATATGCTAAGAGATCCTTTGATCCGGTTGATTATGAAAGCATTAATCATTCGGAATTTTGGGTGGTTGAAGAAGAGCCGGAAGGAGATCTTGATAATGATGATATAGATAACATGTTTGGTGAGGAAGAAAATGTATCGATTTCTCAAACACAAGGTTACTTGTTATATATGTTATTTATCTAACGTACTTTTGGTATATTGTGATTATTGGTAACTAAAATTTCTTATATAATATTGTAGGAAACGAAAATAGTTACGCTCTTGTTGATGAGGATGTCGTTGACAGTGAATTTCATCCTTTAAGCGATCGTGAACTTAATGCATTCAACATTCCAATGGATTAACTTAATAAGGATGACGTTGATAGTGAATTTTTGGATTATTTTTTTTATTGCGAATTAACTTTTGGATTATTTTTTGTTATGAAATAATGTACTTTTGGATTATGTTTTGAGTTGAAAATATATTTATAGATTTATAGAGTTCACAAGGCACCCCGGTTGAACCGTTCGGTAGAACCCGGTTCAACCGGTTGAACCATTTTTGAGCCCAACCCGGTATGATTTAAAAACCGGTTTTATGATTTAAAAATCGGGTTGGGGCATTTGTTGACACGTGGAATGGGAGCCCCCCACCACTCAAACCCACGCACATGGGGTATGGTGGGGCTTGGGTTGGGGGCATGAGTTTGGTTTGGCCATTGGGAGCCCGCCATGTCACCTTACTAGCCCGCCCCACGCCCGGCTTCAAACCCACGTCAATGGGGCCACGCCCCAAACCCACGCCCCAACCCAAGCCCCCGGGGTGATGACTTGGGCGTTTTCAGCCAACCCACGTCCTAACCCAAACCCCAAACCCCATATCCCATGGCCTTAGTTTGAAAAATCACAAGGATAAGTTGTCACATCTACAGTATTTTGATTTGAGTGAAAATGATGTCATAATAAAACCATTATATAACCATCTATATATCGTCGCCTGTGAGCCATTTGCAGGGGACATGAGAGAGATAGTGGAGGAGAGACAGTTGATGTGGCGAGGGGAGAAAGCATGGGCCGTCCAGGAGAGGAACAAGAGTCCATGAAAAGGGGAGAAGAGTGAAAGCAGTGATGGATTTAGGAAAAACCTAAAGGGGTAACGTTTCTATAAAAAGGGGCAGCGAAATCGAAAAAACGTCAAATTTTTCTAAAATTTACACTAATTTTACACTACCGCCGGAGCGTCAAAGGGCAACGAGGGTTACCCCTTGTTCTATGCTAGGTCCGCACCTGAGTGAAAGGGTCACATTCATTAGGGGTGAACACATGACCTATTTAACCTAACCGTAACCGAATTAATCAATTTAACCAAACTAAATTAACTGAATGAAACAATTAACATATGGCTTGGTTAAAAGCCATATGCAATTAACCGAATGTAGAAAAACAACCAAAAAATAATTTAGAGCTCAAGATATAATCTTGGAAGACAATGAAAAACAATAGACATAAGCAATAATAATAAACTAGGATTGCGACCCGCCGCAATGCGGCGGGAATTTTTTAGTTATAACTAAGTCAATCTAGGACCCGCACGTTATGTTAAACCTGTCAAACGGGGAAAAAACAGACGATGTAAAAACGTTCACCCACACACGCACGTTGCGTCGTGTTAACTCGCAAAATTTAGAACAAAACATAAAAACGTTAAACCAAAGACGCACGTTGCGATGTGTTAAGTCACAAAATTTAGAACCAAGCATAAAGCGAAAAATTTGCGGAAAATGAAAACTATAAAGGATCAAAGTTGAAAGTACAAAAAGTTATGAGAATAGATTACAAAAGATAAAAAGTTTTGGGTTGAAAGTAAAAAGAACAAATAGTTTTGGGTTAAAAGTAATTTATGAAATAATTTTGGTTGAGTAGTAAAAAAAATCAATTTTTTTGGAAAACCCCCAAAGCCAATGTTACGACAACCATATGCATAACCATTTTTTCTTTGAAAACCCCCCAAAGCACACCGCGCGTTGCGGCGGGGCGTAAAACGGTGTGTCAAATAGTACTAATGTCACACAACCGTCACCGACGACCAACACTGACTCGACCTAGGATATGCGTGTTCCGACGAACCTGTCAACATGAAAAAATAGAGGTAAAAACATTGAACCACACATGCATGTTGCGTCATATTAACTCGAAAATTTTAGAACTATACGTAAAACGAAAATTTGCGAAAGATGAAAAGTATAAGTGAAAAAATTGTGAAGTTAAATTGCAAATAATTAAAAGTTTTGGGTTAAAGTTAAAAAACAAAGAGTAAATTACAAGTTTTGTCCTTTATGTTTGTCCCAAATTTCAGGCGCTGTCCTTTACCTTTAAAATTGATGACTTTTGTCCTTAATGTTTGAAAATGCTGCACGTTATGTCCTTTGTGACAAACCCAGTTATAATTTTCAGTTAAATTATGTCATGTGCACTGCATATGAGGGTAGAACGGTGATTTCACCTCCCACTTGTGTATTCCCCCTTTAAAACCCTAATAACACCCTTGATTCATCTTCAACCCCACTCAACCCCAAACCCAAATTCCAAAATCAATTGTCTGCAACAAAATTCCCAACCCAATTCTCACAATAATCATATCCTTCATCTTCATCAACTCATCATAGCGTCAAATCAAAGCAATCAATTACACATTCCACACAACAAAACTCACAATTAACAACGAACCCTAACGGATCGTCAATCGACCACGATGTCGACCAATCTATATTTTACAAGTTAAAGTTAAGTTGATGGATGAAGAATCGTCAATCACCTGATTGCTATAAGTTTCCCCAAGAAGATCTTTTTCATGCTATTCATTAGACAGAGCTGATACTACAATCTGTTTATCTAGCTAATTATGGAGATTAAGATTTTGTTCTTAGTGTTACTCTCACTTTCATTGTTCCTCAATGTCACCAGGTGCTATCTTCTCATGATTTAGGTATCATGTAATTATGTATAAATATCTCTCTGGTCAGCTCACACAAACACACATTTCACGGTGTTCATTTAGATACAATTATACAAAGCTTCAAGCTTGCATCTTTAGGTTGTTTAACCATATGGATTTATGGTCTTAATGATCATTTTTGCATATTCTGGGTTGAAAAGAGTGGTTGTGGGAGACGGATCGGGTCAGATCTGCTGGTTGTTGTTGAAGTCGAGTTAAATCGCCGGAAAGTCATGTGGCGGCGGTTCTGGGTCAGGGCGATTGCTGGATGTGGCGGTGATGTTGACTTTTCAGTTTGTTTGGGGGTTCGGAGTTGTGGTGGTGGGCAATGGATAGAGAGAGGGTAGGTTAGTGAGGGTGGGTGGTAGAAAGAGGTGGTACAATGCGGTGCTTGTGGGTGACAGATGGTAGTGGCAGGTGGTGTTTTTAGAGAGAGAATGATATAGAGAGAGAGAGAGAGAGAGGTGAGGGAGAGTGAGTGAGTGGAGAAACAAAGCTTTATAAATATATATTTAATATTTTTATTCAAAGGGTAAAAAGACAAATTTACCCTCATATGGGGTCTATGTGACTAGATTTAACATTAAAATTTAACTGGGTTAGGCCCAAAGGACATAATATGCAGGATTTTGAAACGTTAAGGACAAAACTCATCAATTTTAAAAGTAAAGGACAACGCCTGAAATTTGGGATAAACATAAAGGACAAAACTTGTAATTTACTCAAAAACAAATTATGTAGGGTTAAAATTGAAAAAGGTAAAAACCTTTTGGTTAAAAGTAAAAAATTCAACTTTTTTTTGAAAAACTCATAAAGCACAAATTACAAGTTATTATGCACAAAAAAATTGCAAAGTTATATACGGAATAATAGAAGCGATCAGCAACCTAGCAATATTAAAAAAATGTCGACATGTTCAAAAACAACATAAGTTAAGAGCATCAGTAGCAATTAAGAGCATAAGAATTATCTATTAACCGACTCATAATCAAACCAAACCCATGTAAAAAGTTCATTATCTGAACATCCATTGGTTAATACAAACTAATAACCAATTTTTTTTTGTTTCGGTTGGGTGACCCAACCAACAGAAAAATGCCATTACATTTGAACCCACCACAACTTATTTTAACCCTAAAAGGAGGGAACACATTTCCAATTGAACTCACTACCCATTTCAACCGGCCACCAAATAATATTGCATCTTATCACCATCCAATACAACATTAAATAAATAGAACATTGAAACTTGTAGTACATTACATCTTATACATCCATCTCTCACCCGTTCATAAACCCATCCCGCAAGCCGAACCCATAATGGTTATGGCGGTGTTCCTCTGGTACCCGACTACTCGGGCGAACCCATGACTCCATCTTGGAGACACCAAGTCCTAAGACCATCCGTAGTCATGCAATTGTGGGCGTTTTTTATGCCAACCACGCCCCTTTTCAGCCCCCGTGGACTTTTTTTGCGAAAAAATGTCTGGAGCGTGCTATATTCCACGCCCAGCTTCAAATCTTTTGACCAATCACCAGTTTCCAAGCTTTATTTGTCCAATAACAATTTTTTATGGTTTTTATTTTATTTAATTCTATTACACTACAATGCCCACATCCCCACTACACCCATTTTAGAAAAACGTTTCATTGTTGACTGAGCTGTCACACAACGCACAATGCCCAATGATAAGGCATTATTCACCCCAATGACTACGCATGTTGTAAGAACTAAATCCCCAATCTTTTTTAGCCAATTGGGAATTTGGGACATTTTAGCCCCAATTGTCAACACAATAAACACCACACCCTGCTCATAAGCTTGGCAATTACTTGTTTGGCTTTCTAAAAACCCCTCGAGAATCTTGAACAATGTCTCTAGGATACGCACAGAAGCTCTCTTACAAAGAAGACGTTGGTGATGTCGGAATGTCTGAGTTTTTTGACACCCAAGACGTCTTGCAACATAAAGTTCGTTTCTTTCCCTATGTCGTTCAACCTTTGTTCTTATATTTTACTCGAATCGAACTATTGCTGTTCATGTCCGAACCCTAATTTGAATGCAGTTCTCCAATTCCGTGATCACACTATTATTCTTTCTGAATAGTTTCTTATATTGTTGTTAGTGATTGTTTTCTTGATGGGTCATGATTTATATATTTGTTAAGTGAAGTGATCATTGCAGTTATTGTTTACTTTTGTGCTTTTTTATCATATTTGAGCACCCTGATTGATTGCTGATGTTGTTAAGTATGTTTTATGTTGCTATCAAATTTTGTAACTTGTGTCTGTTAAGATTACAATATTGTCTGTTTGTCCGTTAAGCTGTTCTTCTGATCCCACTGATACAACAGTTTCTTTTTATCTGCAGATCAAACAACTTGCAAAGATGATTAAAAAGGTTAAGCTCGAATCTGCTGTTTTTGTTGTTCATACTTCATATTAACTTCAGAAGAAATGTATAAAGTATTAATATAATCGTTTGTCATAAAAATGTGGCTGCAGAGTAAGCATCTGGTAGCATTTACGGGTGCAGGAATATCAACTTCTTGTGGAATACCTGATTTTCGAGGCCCTAAAGGTGTTTGGACTCTTCAGGTCCGTAACTATACTTCCATAGGCTCTTAAATCCTTATCATTTTTTAAGTAAACGTAAAAGACCGTGTTTATGTGATCTTTTTTAATTGCAGCGCGAGGGAAAAGGTGTGCCTGAAGCATCATTGCCCTTTCATCGTGCAGCACCGAGTGCTACTCATATGGCTTTGGTTGAACTGGAACGCGCTGGTATTTTGAAGTTCGTTATCAGTCAGGTTAAAATATAATTTGTGGTTTGATTCTTGAGTAAAGTATACGGATGGTCCCTGTGGTTTACCAAAATATTGGATTTGGTCCTTATCTTTTCAATAGTACATAGATGGTCCCTGTGGTTTGCACTTTGTAACACATTTAGTCCCTAGGTTTTTCCATAAGTACATGGATGATCCCTGTGGTTTGCACTTTGTAACGCATTTAGTCCGTAACTTGGACATGCTAAACCCTTTAGATTTGTTGGCTGGGGACTAAATGCGTTCAAAGTGCAACTTTTGGAAAACTAGGGACCAAATCCAAAATGTTGGTAAACTACATGAACCATCTATGTACTTTACTCTTTATTCTTTTATGTACTTTGTAATTTTTCTTTCTATATTTCTTGATTTTTTTTTGTGGTGTGTAGAATGTTGATAGCCTTCATCTACGTTCCGGAATACCAAGGCACAAGCTTTCGGAATTGCATGGAAATTCATTTAGGGAGGTTTGCCCTTCATGCAGCACAGAGTAAGTTGCTATTTAAATACCTAATTATTTATAGTTTTCTTCAAATGCTCACTTTATCACTTCTTTAGAATAAGAACTGTTTTCGAATCAAAGTTTTTAATTGGTATAGACTCATTATTCATGTAGGTACGTGAGAGATTTTGAGGTGGAGACCATAGGTTTGAAGGAGACGTCAAGACGTTGTTGCGATCCAAAATGTGGTGCAAAACTCAAGGATTCCGTTCTTGACTGGGAGGTACTAAACTACTAATTATGTGTAAATTATGCCTTGGTATTTTTTCTATAATATTTTGACTAAATTGCATTTTACGTCCTTTAAGTTTTAACGAGGTTGCAGGCGCTGTCCTTTAACTACGGAAATTACATTGGATGTCCTCTATGTTATTATTATTATTTTCTTTCGGGCGGTGTCCTTTAGCACTAACCTGGTTAAATTTTAATGTTAAGTATGACCATGTGCCTCTCACATTAGGACATTTTGGTCTTTTAACCCTTTTTCTTTGAAAAATCTTATTAAAATTAAAACAAAAATCTTATTGAGTTTAAAACATAAAAAATAGAAAAGAAACCATAAATTCGATCCACAACCGATTAGTTTTGATCCAAAAAACACTAAATTGCAGATATAATCTGCACCATAACAAATCATAAACCATAAATTCACAACAGAAGATCTCAAAAATCCAATTTGTGCATACGATTTCGTATACAAAAACGTAATATGTTACTATGATATTATGAAGGCCATGAAACTGTTTTGACTTGTTACCCAACTTGCTTGACCAGTCGATCATGTGCCTCATTTAAGAAAAGTTAAGCTGATAAAAGTAATAACGGGTCAAGTTTGTTTGTTACTTTTACTTCATCCATTTTCTCTCATAGGATGAACTACCTCCTAAAGAGATGAAAGCAGCGGAAAAACATTGTCGAACGGCAGATCTTGTGTTATGTTTGGGGACTAGGTAATCATTATTATTGTGGTGTGTCTCCTTTTTTAAGAATATTTAGTAAAATTGTTAAAAAATTTATAACGTAATATATAATTTATATGCAGTTTGCAGATAACCCCTGCATGCAACATTCCTTTAAAGTGCATTCGCAATGGAGGAAAGATGGTAATCGTCAACCTTCAGGTATTTCATGTTACCTTCTTTCTTATACATCTAAGGTTCAAGGCTCTGGTTTAGGCCTGTAAACGAACGGAACGTTCATGAACTGTTCGTGAACTTGTTCATCAGGAAGTTCGTCTGTGTTCGTTTATTTAATAAACGAACGAACATGAACAATTTTTTGTTCTTTTAATTAAACGAACGAGCATGAACACACTTTTTGTTCGTGCATTTATGTTCTCATTTACATTCGTTTTTGTTCGCTTAAATTTTAATGCATACATAAGTATTTATATTTATATAAATATATACATAAAAGGGGACTTTTAACTACTTATTTGAACATCATCATCGTCATCGTCATCGTCATCGTCATCGTCATCGTCATCGTCATCGTCATCGTCATCGTCATCGTCATCGTCATCGTCATCGTCATCGTCATCGTCATCGTCATCGTCATCGTCATCGTCATCGTCATCGTCATCGTCATCGTCATCGTCATCGTCATCGTCATCGTCATCGTCATCGTCATCGTCATCGTCATCGTCATCGTCATCGTCATCGTCATCGTCATCGTCATCGTCATCGTCATCGTCATCGTCATCGTCATCGTCATCGTCATCGTCATCGTCATCGTCATCGTCATCGTCATCGTCATCATCATCGTCATCATCATCATCAGTAAATCCCACCAATAGCAAAGCAAAAGTAGGGTCTGAGGAGGGTAAGATGTAGACAGCCTTACCTCTACCCCGTAGGAATAGAGAGGCTGCTTCCAGTGAGACCCTCGGCTCGATAGTAGTTTTGCATCAAGCCTTGGACATAAGGCACATAACACTCAATAATCGGGACAAATACCGATTAGTGCATGTACCCTTTTGTCTTTCAGCTATCAACGCCACCACATGATGCATGATTAACCGTCCTCAGCTTTGCTTTTAACGTTATTTTCACGAAATTAGTAAAATAACATTAAAATTAGTGCACTTTCACTTTTGCCCCCCGGATGGCCCACACATATATACATTATATGCGCATACCGCAAGCGGGGCGTAACTTATTTGAACATAACTAATTAGTAATGGGCCTTTCTAGTAATGACAATGGGCTTTCCAATGGAACTTATCGTAGTTGATCACTAATTTATATATAAAAAACCCTACTTTATGTTCGTTTATGTTTGGTCAATTATGTCCATTTGTGTTTGCTTTTGTTTGTTCAATTGTGTTCATATCTGTGTTGTTTTATGTTTGTTAAATTATGTTTGTTTATATTCGTGAAATGTTTATTTAGGTTTTAAACAAATGAACACAAACATGCATATTTTCTTAATGAACGCACATGAACAAAAAAAATTTGTTCGATTATATGTTTGTGTTCATGTTCGTGTTCGGTTAAAGTTAAATGAACGAACACGAACATGCTTCTGTTCGTCTTCATTTGGTTTGTTTACATGCCTACTATGATTTTGTTTCTTAATTTATTTTATGTTGACAATTAGCTTACGAATGTTGATAATTTTATATCTTTACAGCAAACTCCAAAAGACAAAAGAGCAAGTTTGGTCATTCATGGTTTGGTCGACAAGGTAATTTTTTTTTTGAATCAAGAATTGTACAAGACAGAATTCAAGAATTAACGAAGAAATTCCATTTTTTTAACCGATTCTACAATTATTACAGTGTTATGTCAACTATTTTCATGTAGGTAATGGCAGAGGTACTGCAACTTCTTAATATGCCGATTGCTCCGTATGTTCGCGTGGATCTTTTCCAAATAATCTTTAATCATGTTCGGTCTGTCTCAGGTAGTTATTGTTTTATCCTTAATTAAACAGATATTATTCTGTAAATTTAGTTTTGTAAACATGTACATGTTTTATTATTCTGTACATATTTCATGCCACATGGTTACTGTTTTTGCTTTTCGACATCTAATCTTACTTGTTTATAACAACCTATATTGCAGAGTCAAAATACACAAAATGGTCTCTTAGAGTTATTAGTTTTCACGGAGAAAAAGCTCCGCTGCCATTTATTGAATCAGTAGAGGTATAGCAATATATTCTTTTGATATTGATGCTGCATTTTTTAAAATTCTCTGTTTAATATATTTTGATTTTTATTTTAATCCAGGTTACCTTTCCAGACAGACCGGAGCTGAAAACCGCCGTCCTAAACCAGCAACCATTTTTGCTGAAAAGGTTATTACTTTCATAGCGACCTATTCAAATTTATAAAACGTCATATGTTAACAGTTATTGATTGAAAACAAAATTATACTTTTAACAAAAAAAGAAAAAAAATTAATGGCCATGTCATGAGGATGTAGTTGGTAGATTTCGTAGGTGCAAACTCGGGGTGTTCGTAAACTGTCGAAACCGATCTTACCACCTAAATCGAAGTAAACCGGCCGGTTTGAGATCCAAATGGTTCGGTCTTGGTGGTTTAACGATTCTGTCCATTTAACCTTTGTTATTTATATATTTATTTTCATTTTTGGAATATCCAGTTTTGTATTTGCATTATAGTCATTAATCATCTATCTCATTTTTAAATTTTAAATTTTTGCAAACTAGTGATTTATGAAAAAAAAATCGGCTCAAACCAGTAAAACCAGCCGGTCCGTCCAACCCGGCCGGTTTAGTTTGTCGTTTCCCGAACCATAGTTAGCAGTTCGACCCAAAAACAACCGAACCGGACCATGTATGTCCCTAAGTGCAAATAGTAGGACACCACTTATATAACTTTCTATTATGACATCCAAACCCCTTAAGTATAAAACTTACGAATTTCGGTACCTGCGTTTTTTTTTGTTATCCAATGGCCTTTTGCTATTTACATTCACAGGGAAACGCTTAAATCAAGACCACTTCACATGGTTTTATGGGTTAATTTCAGTGAAGGTTGTGGTTGCCGGTTTATTAGCATTGATCTTCCGGTTGATTTTGAGGTATAGTTCCCTTATATTTAAGTTTAATTAAATTCTGAAATAAAATCTCATATTTATATGCAGGCATCACCTGATGACATCAGCCAAGATAAGAATATTGTGATTCAACAGCTCAAAAAGTTGGCAAATGAAAATCAATATTGTGGACAGTCATCAATAGTTGACCGAAAACAACTTCCGGATTCTGGGAAAACGGTTTCTACATACGCTGTTGCTACAAACATCGTTCAATACAACGGACTGTTGCCTTCAAGAACCTCTGATGTTTCAGAGTTGACTAACAAAGTCAACGGAGGTCAGGAAAAAGTCAATCTTGATGATGGTATAGATATATTTAACAATATCGTGCCTTCAAAGAAAGTGCGATCAGCGTTGACGAACAAAGTCAACGGAGGTTGGGAAAAAGTCAATCTTGATGATGGTATAGGTATATCTACCAATAGCGTGTCTTCACAGAAAGTGCAATCAGAGTTGACTAACGAAGTCAACGGAGGTCAGGAAAAAATCAATCTTGATGATGGTATAGATTTATCCACTACCAATAGTATGCCTTCAAAGAAAGCGCGGGTTCATTAACGAGTTAGTTGTTTGGACTGTCTGTACATATTTGTGTGATAGTGGTTAAAGGAAGTCATTGATAGGTAGTAAAGAGAAACCGGGTCAACTTGTAAGCCCCTAGAGTTAACTCGGTTGTGGGTATGACAGGTGTGCAAAACTGTAGTGAGTTACCGAGTTGGTGTTTTTGGCTAGATTATCTTCATGGGCTATGTTATGTCCCTCCATTCCACTTGACCAACTTCATTCTGTTATCTATTTACTGCTACTTAGATTTCATCATGTTTTATTTCATAAACTAAACTCCTGACAAGTAATCACTAGAAATTTTTTTACTTAACTTAGTTATAGGCAACATGTCTTTTTTTTTTCTTTCCTAAAAATATATATAATTTGGTTAAGTTTCATTTTTTAAATTACATAACCTAAGGGGCTGTTTGGCTAAACTTATTTTAGTGACTTATTTACTTATTTACTTTTTGAAAAGTTAAAAGGTGTTTGGGTTAGCTTATTATGTGAAAGGAATAAGTAAATAAGTCATTCCAATAAGCTTAGCCAAACAGCCCCTAAGTTTCTCACATTCCCCAGTTTTATTTATAATTTCTTTTTACACTTCCTCCATAAGGTGACCCGGGGTGGGTACGTGATACTTTGGTATCACGCGTGGAACAATTCCACACACCGCCGCCACTCACATCCACCACGCGTGGAAGAGTTAACGCGTTGTGGTGGTCACGCGTTGAAGTTTGGAACTTTGTGTATGGTGGGTTGTACTCTAGTGCTGAGGAGTTGTACACTGATGGAATAAATAAAAAAGGTTGTGATACCATCACTAGTGATACCACCCCCCTACATTTCTATCACTAGTGATAGAATATTGATTGTACACATGACATAACTTGATTGGATAATGGGAGTGATAGTTTCTATCACTAGTGAACCACCCCTCCTCCCCTAAGGGGACTGGAGGTGGTCCGTGATGGAGGTTCCATCACGAGTGATGAACATGAAAACACCGGCGCCACCTCATATTTCCACGCGTTAATATTATAACTCGTGAAAAAGTTCACGCGTTGAACTTCATCCAATTTGAACATGCAGCATTTATTAATCCACCTAAAAGCATCTTTCTATTACACTTGTCACCCCTACATTTATACTTTTATCCCAAAAACACCCCCACTCCCCTAAGTGTTGTACTACAATTTTTCTCAAATCTTTATCAGTGTTTTCTTTTTATTTAAAACTAATTGGAGTGAAGTTTTTAAATTTTAAAACTGTTATTTATTTTTTAAATAACTTTTCATATTTTTTGTAGAACCAAAATCCACAAAATGGAGCGAGCGAGACGACTATCATGCAACAAGCCACCGAAGAGTATTTTAATGAAATTTATAATTTAGTGTTTTATTGTTAATTTCTAATTTTAAAATAAAAATTAAAAAAATTTGTGAGTGATGGAATTCCATCACTAGTGATGACCACCGTCACTACAAAATGCTTGTGAGTGATAGAATAGTGGTTGATGACATGACAGGGGTTGATTGGATGCTTGTGAGTGATGGAATTCTATCACTAGTGACCACCCCCACTCCCCTAACTGTAAAGAGAATAACAAAATAGTTGAAGATAAGGGCAGTAAAGAGAATAACAAAATAGTTGAAGATAAGGGCAGGGGGCACTTAACCTCCTTGCCCTAACTTTCACTAATCTTCTTTCATCACGTCATTTATACCATTCACCACCCTCTCCTACCCTATTTAGTGGCGCCACTTATACTTGGTTAACCTCATTCTTCTTTCTATTTCTTTTTTAACATAAATAAATATATCATATGAATTTAAAATATAAAATATATATATATATATATATAACTTACATAAATAAAAATATCAAAATACACAATTAAAATTAAAAAGCATACATTCTAGATAACTAAACATTGCTAAACTACATCATTAAATAGACACAAACTAAATAGTAAAACTTTAACAAACTAACTAATTAAATGTAAACAAACTTAAGAGAAATAAACGTAAACACACTAGAGAAATAAACTAATCATCAACGCCTAAAGAAATGTCAGAGTCGGCATCCGTATGCACATGTAGCTCTGGCATACGAGGATGGTTTCTTAGTGATCGCTAAGGTTCGATGTAAGCAAAAATTTTGTTGAATCTAATCTGGTATTCACGACGGGTCTGAGCCTCCATTAAGCCGTGACCATTGGCCATCATCATGTGATAGACTTGATGAAATTTGCAAACCTCATTGAAAATAACACGCCACTTTGAGTTAACTCGGTCCAAAGTGCGATTGGTTTCACCTACACATTAACGAAATTCTTCAAATATGGCTACACTAAATCAAACGTTTCCTCGCATGGTATCAGTCACGTGGATCCAAGAGTTGACCAAGGCTACTTCTTCATCTACGTTCCACGATCTTCTTGCCATTTTTTTGAAAGTATTTGAGAGTGTATGTATGGTTGGATATTTGTTAGAAAAATGGTTTGAGATGTGTATATTAAAAAGATAAAAAAAAAAAGAAAACAAAACAAAAACAATAACGGTCAAACCACACAATCACAAGCAGTAATTACTTGGACCCAATCCAACCCGCCTCCCTACATGGACCACCAGCGGCGGTGTGTGCTATTTGCTAACCTTCAATTCTCATTTCTGCAACATTTTATTTACATTCTATTTGCTAACCACTAACATCTGCAGGTGTTTTCAAAAGGATAAAGGAACTAAATAATTTAAAAAAAAAATAATATGAACATTGTATTAGCCAGCCTGCTAGCAAATTGGTTACCAAAAAAAGTAAAAAACTAACTACCGAACGGTAGGCCTATCGTTATTATTTAGATACTGTCATTGTTTTATCATGGTTGCATCTGAAAGTTCAAAGACTTCAATGCTCGGAACCGTTGACCCTGTTTGTTTGACCTGAATAAAGTATAATAGTCATCAAAGGTTTTGTTTCCATAACTATATTAACTAGAATTACAAAAGAATGCGTAATGTGTTTGTTACCTTCAATCACGACGCCATTCGAGAAAAAAATCAAGCCTTTCTCCGTTCCCCTTCTTGGTTTCCGTGCCATAAAGATTTGGAACAAACAAGGCTGCTAATAAGAGCTATTTTACTTCCTTTATCATATTCCCATTTGACTTCTTTTGGTTTCTTGATCTTTAAAGTCCGACGTGTCGACAGAACGCAACGTCAAACCTATGGCAGTCATTTTTTGAGTCAATTCCTTAGCTTTCTCCAAATCTCCAATCTTGTAACAGTAATCTACTAGACGATCATACTCATACGGAGCTAGCGGTATGCCCTTCTGGGCCGCTTCATCTAGTATTCCACATGCTGCGTTTAAATCCCTTAACTTGCGGAAACCAGTGAACATCGTCCGGTACATTAAATCATCTGGAGTCAAACCCTTCCGCTTAATTTCATCAAACAATTGTTTTGCTCTCTCGGTGTTACCAACTCGAAAAAAACCCTTCATCAAGATGTTATACGTATATATATTTGGAGTAAACCAACCGTCTTCAACAAGCTTATAAGCTTCTCCAACTTTTCCTCTATCACACAAACAAAATATAAGAGAATACGATGAAAGATTAAAAACTATACCCTCGTTTTTTAGTTCCATCAAGAGCCCAGAAACTTCTACGTATTTTGACCACTTCATGAGACTATCAAGAAGGACTCTGTACGTACACATGACGGAAAAGAACTTTCTGGATAGCACGAATCGAAAAACGGAGAACGCGTCGATTAAGTTGGCACTTTTACAGTTTTCTTGAATTAAAATTTCGTAAGTTGAAATTAACGGGACTAAACCACGTCCTAGCACTGCGTAAAAGTACTTATTTGCAACGTTTAATTCTCCTAACTTGCAATAGGCGTTGACTAACGCTCCAAATATGTGAGCGTTTGGCTCTAAACCGTGATCCATCATTTCATTCATGTAAAATCTCGCTTCTTCCATTTTCTTAACTCTGCAAAGGCATCCGATAACGTTTCCGTAACAAATCTCATTTGGGACTATAGCGTTCTCCTTCATCACCTCCAAAACTTTTTTCGACTTTCTGTAATCGTTTACTTTTGAACAAGCGCTTAGAAGGGTCTCGTAAACTACATGATCGAGTTTGAGATTCTTCACACTCGGTTCCAACATAAGTGCTTCCGCCTTTTCAAGATCTAGAGTGTGACATAATCCAATGATTAAAAGACCGTAACTTTTTGCATTCGGTTGCAAATCAAGCTTCTTCATCTCTTCCACAACTGCAAAAGCATCATTCATTCGCTTCGCTTTACAATACCCATGAATCAACGAGGTATACGTTCTAAAATCTAGTTTCATGCCTAAACTTATCATCTCGTTTATTAACTCGTGTACTCTATCCATCTTATGCATCTTGCATAGCCAATGAAGAAGCGTATTATAACAAACCAAATTTGCACCAACACAACTAGCGGCCATCTCGTCTTTAACCCTAAACGCCGCTTCCACATCGCCTTCCGACATGAACCCATTAACTAACGCGTTATACGTCACCACATTCGGCTCCACACCCGCATCACGCATCTCACTCAACACCGTTCTTGCATCTTCCCATCTCTTCATTTTGCAAAAACAGTTAACTAATGTGGTATACAAAAACACATCCGGAACTAACCCCTTATTAACCATACTCTTCTTAAACTCAACGGCTTCATCAAGACGGCCCGTTTTACACAACCCATCAATAATCACATTGTACGTGAAAGAATTCGGGTCACACCCGTTCACACCCATCTTAACAAACACCTCTTTTGCTTTCTCTACATCTCCCACCATACAATAAACTTTGATCATATTAGTATACGCGTAGACATCAAAGAAACCGACTTTTTCCCGCATCGCTTCACATACTCTTAAGAAAAGCTCCAACTTCTTACCTTTAATCAAATCTTTCAAAAATGAATTGAAAAACAAAGGGCTAGGTTCAAACTCATCATTTTTCAAAAGAATCTCAGCAGCTTCATCTAACAACCCCTTTACTCTATACCTATCAACAATAACCTCAAACACCTTGTGATTCAAATCAACACAAGAAGAACCAAAACTTTCTTTATAACAGCTTACAAAAGAATCCAAAACCCACAATGGAGACAACCTCATTGCAATCATTTCATCAACTAGAAGACTAACACAGCCATACAAGTGATGGTTACATAGAGTAATGGCTAAAAATGTAATCTTTTTGGCATTTGATTGAATACCCACCTGGTTTTCTTGAAGAAGCATTTGAATTACATGTGGGTTTAGCTTCTTGGGCACCTTTGAGGCTGAAAGAATGGTTTCCCAGTTGTCTGATTGAAGAATGGTCTTGATTTCACTCAGCAAGAACTGATTTTGTTTGATGGAAGATGGTATGTAAGATAAAGATCTGGGTCTTTTGATGGTGTTTTGGTGAATACCCAGAAAGTGTTTTGGGTTATTTTGAAAGATTTTCCGCATTGTGTCAAGTGGAAAACAGAGTGTGGGTGGATTATGAATAGGGTTATTGATTATCAGTTCAGTGGACTGAAAACCCTCGTATTTAAGATCAATATGAACATAAATCTTTCATACAATTTCATTGTTTTTCATAACGAATTAGGGTTTTGTTCATGGAATATGCGAGCAGAGACGGCGCAGGGGTAGGCTGGAATCCAAGAATTACAGAGCGTTTGTTTTCTGGGTTACTCATACGAAGCCCATTGGGCTAACTTTATGTTTATTGGGCTTTCTATAAATATTTCAAGAGCTCATAAAGTTTTTAGTATGGGAATTTATGGGGTGTTCATGGGTCGGTTTGGTTCGGTTATTATCATTAACCATAATCATAACCAGTAGCTTCGGTTGGGATTTTCCTTAACCTTACCCATAACCATAATCGAACTTCGGTTATGGTTAATCGGTTATAAAGTCGGTTATGGTTCAGTTTCGGTATTTTTGGTTAATTAACCAATAAAGGTTTGAAATAAATAGGGATGTAAGGGTGTTATAGGGGTGTGCATGGTTTGGACTTAGCTTAGGTTTTTTTTATATATATATATAATAACGAAGACTTTACTTTTTGTTAAACTACCGATGTGGGATTAAAGGGCATCCGCATCCACATCAAGATCATTTTGTTACAAACAAACTTTTATCCTGGTAAAAATTCTGTATATGGTTAATGTAAAACATAAATCCATTATACAGAGTTATATTTACATGTTCGGTTCGGTTCAGGTTATATCGGTTAACCAAAGTTTCATGACCATAACCATAACCGATTAATCGGTTATACAAAGTTTCAAAACCATAACCATTGATTATCGGTTAATAGTGGTTCGGTTATGGTTTGATTATCAGTTATGACGGTTATTTTCTCATCGAATTATAGAGGTGAGAAAATATTGATTTGCTTTTAAAAATAAATTTGTTTTATTATTTAGTATATATAAAGTTATATTCATTTAACCCGTGTAATACACGGGTTTCTAACCTAGTTATTTATTTCTATATAGATGAACACAACGGCACAACCCAAGTTCTAAACACCATCATCTTTTATTTCGTCATTTCTTTTTACTAGATACTTGTTATTGTTGTTGTTGTTTTGAAAAACAAAAGTCAAAGGAAAAAAAGAATGACTATCAAGTAGTTCATTGAAAAAAGAATGACTATCAAGTAGTTCATTTGTTTTCTTTTTTTATATGGTATGGTTATTGAATGATGTATTACCTTTTCATAGTCATAGTTACTCAAAACCTCATTGTAACTCTTATAATCACCAGTTACAACCACAAATTATTACTATTAATCAGCGGCGGAACTAGCCCAAAAATTTCGGGCTAGTTCCGCCGCTGATTAATCAATATTCTCACCTCTATAATCTATATTATATCATGTATAAAACCTACATCTGATCATAATTCGTCAACCATGCCAAACAAATGAGACTAGGCAAAGGTAATGTAAAACACAAATTTATCATTTTGAATTTACTTTAATTTTATGCTAATAAAAAATATAAATAATAATAACATTATAATATAAAAGTATTCGAATGCTAATAAAAAAATATAAATAATAATAACATTATAATATAAAAGTATTCGAATAAAAAAGACATACGATTCAAGATGCTTCAAGTTGAAGTATTTGGTTGGTGAACAATAATACTCCAACCAAAGTTAGGTTCGTTAAACTAGTACAAACCATTGCCTGTCTATATTATTGAAAATGATCACATTAAGTAGTCATATATTATTACTTACATGATAATAATGTAATTAAACCCTTTAATTATGACTTGATGGTATACATGTTCTTAACTTTGGGGGAATATAAATTAAATCAAGAATTTATATACAAAAATACATTACGAGTCATTCAATACATATTATCATATGGCGGGGAACCCATTTTTTTTACCAGCGTAGGCCTTTTCGATGCTTGAATATTGACGTTCGAGTATTTGGTTTAGTCCGGGTCACATAAATAACGATAATTTGTCGTTGCCACCCGTAAAATTAAGACCTACAATGAAGCTATTGATGTAATGAACTAATGATGACAAAAAAAAAGGCAAAACTCCATTTGATAACCATTTAGAGATACTAACTGAAGTATTTAATTAAATTCGATACTAAATGTATTTTATGATGTTGTTTTCCCTTTTCTAGGTTTAACATGTTTATTGATCTTTTGTGTTTAAAATTATCGAGGACCAACATTCAATAATCTCATAACTCAGTTAAAAAATCATAATATACGTTACATATAAATATAAAAAATTGTGGGTCGTTTGATAATATACTATACATGAACATGTACTATAGTAGCATATATCGGTCTCGTTAAATGGTGTAGTTAAGTAATGTTGTTTGCAATACCCTTAGCATAGTTAATTTAATTAACTCAAATAAACTGAACAAATGCAACTGAGCTAAGCCCATCGAATATAAAAAAAAAAAAGAAAAAAGAAATATTTCAAGAATGTCTCATACTAGTAGATGTCCCGTCCGCATTGCGGGGCGATGACCGAATAATTCTCAACCAATTAAAAAAAGACTACTATAATTTTGCTAGGGAAAAAAACAAAAACGATGATAAGACCGTAGTAAACCATTAAAACAAAAAATCTTTATAGTTTTGGTAAAAAAAATTAAAACGATGGAAAAAACGTAATTTTTAACTGAGGGCCAAATCATAAATTTAATTCGGGGATAAATTGTAAACTAAATGGACCAACGGGGGAGTGCCAGGAAGTTGCCGGCATGACTGTAATTTTACACTGGGGGCAAAATTGTAATGTCGCCAGGAAAACAAACAAAAACGATGGGGAAAATGTAAAGTTAAGTTGAGGGTAAAATCGTAACTTGGTTGTGAGAAAAAAAACTAATGGCAAAACTATAAATTTATATGGGGCAAAATTGTAATTTTGAACCGAGGGCAAAATTGGAATTTTTAGCTAGGAGCAAAAGCGTAAATTTATTTTTAAGTGGGGGTAGAAACATAATTTTGAACTCATGGGAAAATCGTATTTTTAACGGAAAAAAACTAATGGCAAAACTCTAAATTGAAATGGGCAAAATCGTCTTTTTTTACCAGGGGTAAAATTGAAATATTTAGCTGGGAGCAAAAGCGTAAATTTATTTTTTAGCGGGGTCGAAAACATAGATTTGACTTGATGGCAAAATCGTAAATTTAAATTAGGATAAAATCGTAATTTTGTTAGGTTAATAGGGGAGTGTCAAAGGTCCCTAACACTATTACCCCTGTCGCCCTTTTTATCCAATTGAATTGCTTCACTATTACCGGCTGATGTCAGCCACCTATGTTTGTAGTAGTTAAAATTAAAATAAAATGTCGAATTATTCCAATTTTCACAATTTACGTAATCACGTGTCAAATATATTTCGTATTCCCCCTTTCTTTTCCAGAATTATGCAATATACACACTTCATTTTCTTGATTTACGTCAATTTTGACACCTTTTTACAAATAAGAAAAATCATATCAAATTGAGTTAAAATAACTTCCAGTTTTGCTGGAATGCACGTCACACCCACACAGATATAAACCTTGGTAGCTTCACAAGTTGTTGATAAATTAAAGTGCTAAACAATATACAATAGAACCAAATTCGCATAAGAACAATAACAACCAACAAACTTCCGACCAAAAGACTTGTTGGATGTCTAACCTAAGACAAAATAATAACAATAATGATAAATAAAAATCCAGGTTTAGGCCTCATGACCAAGTTGTGGCATATGCTGGATAAACAACTAGCTAGTAGTCCAATATAGAATGTGTAACCCCTCTTTAGAAGATGATATCTCTATTCTCTAGAACAATGTTAGATTAGAATCACCGTTCAAATAGAATTCACTAATTTAATATCTTCATTGTAGAACCGGAAAGCATCTCGTTGCATGGCTTATTGTAGGTGTCTATTATGAGCCATGGTCGATTCAATAATGTGTAAATCTTGTACATTTTCCTATATGTACACGTTACTCCCAGACATGCGTGGATCTTCTCTTCGGTCTAACACAGATCCATGGAATGACACTAAAACGATGATGGTATGCATTCTTTAACGTACTTTGCTAACAAACAGTGTTATGGTTTGCTTACTTGTCACATGACTTTAAAACCGACCCTTAATTTAGGAACACCAGTAGGGATTTGATTGAGCTTGGCATGATGGCCAGGTTAGGTGTCGGGACAGAACGAATTTTGTCATAATGAGTTCGAGAGTGGAAGTGAGTTTGGCCTATTACGGGGCATTTTAAAAAGCATCAATTTAGTTTTGGTAAAATCCAGCCTAAACTAAAATTAGCTTAAAACAAAGTGACTTATTTTAGAAAAAAAAAGTAACAAATTGGGTTCCCCATTATATATAATTTTTCATGGAAGTTAACGATGGTGGCGTTGGAGACCCTAGTAGAAAAGGTGGCAATGATAGTAGTAACGACAATGATGGTGATTAACTGATTAAGGTAGTTGCGTCATCGGTGATGGTGGTGGTAGTTGTGTTGGTGGCGGCAACGGTGGTCAGGTAGTGAAGGCCATGACTAATGATCGTGGGTCTTCGCATCCCTTCGAACCTATTTTAAGTTAACATGTGTTTTTTGGGTGTCTGTTTATATGGATAAAGAGACTGTTTCAGAAAAGGCTCCCGGCTCTAAACCAAACATCCAACAAACAATGCGAACTAGAGATATAGCAATAGGAATCCACCAATCACTATTAGGTCGAAAAAACTGGCTTAAACAAGACGAAAAAACTTATAAAAAAGAAAAAAAAAACTGCGTTAGGGGGCCGTTTACTTACTTGTCTAATGGATGACGTAATACAGAATATGACCCACAAATATCCAGCTGTATTTATTTTCTTTTCTCTCTAAAAAGTTAGGTATTGGGTTCTTCTTCTTCTCCTCCTCCTTCAAAAAGCTCTCAATCAAATCAAATCAAATCAAATCCACCTTAATCATCTCTCTCTCTCTCTCTCTGCTCAAATCACTCATGGCGGTATGTTTTCACTTCTCCATTTACTGTATCTCAATGTATAGATTTTGCTTATTTTACGTTTTTTAGATTCCTTTTTTTTAGGTTTTTCACTCGCGATTGCTTGTTGATTCTCTTTAATTTCGAACTAGATGTTGTTTTGCTGACTGTTCATCGATTTAGGTTTAGTATTTATTGATTTTTGCGTTAGGTCAATGAGTTTGTGAAATTGATTACTTTGAATAGGATCCTTGAGGTTTTCATGGAATCATTGATGGACTGTAGAGGTAATAAGTCAAACTTTGACTTTGAGAATTGAATTGGCTGCTTTCAGTTATATGTATATATATTTGTTGTGGATTGATATATATGTTTTTCATAGATTGAGATTTATAGATAGATAGTATATATTCTTTATGCGTAAGTGTTGGTATTAATTATGCGGAAGAGGTGTCAAAATTTGGACATTTGGTAAGTGTTAGGTCTGACATACAAAAGTCAAATTTCTGCTACTGTTTTTGATGGATAAGTGTTGATCCTATATTTTGACCTAGAGTCATCGGTTATTATGAAGCGTGATCATCTTTTGCAGAATATGTCTATTCTTTCCCGGTTTTGGTGGATGTGTGTGGATGATATGATTTATCTCTAGAGTAGATAAATTACTTGAGAAAACTGGTTCATTTTTTGACACGATAGCTTCACCGCGTATTATGTATGGCCAATAATTAATAATTAATACTTTATAGTAATAATAATAGTTATTTGTATTAGAGGGAAAAAGTTGATTCAAGCAAGAGCTAGAGTTGTCCTACATTTGCAACAATAATCCATATTTGTTTTGGAATATTGATAAGAAGGGACCTAGTACAGTTTATAGAAGCCACCTCTTCCCTCGCCCCACCACGAACCCACTAGTAGAAGACCCACAAAGAAATAGTGGAAAGACTGAAATTATTAGAGATGTCATGTCGTATTTGATTGTACTTATTACATGTGATGATCACTAGCATGGGCCATGCTCTGTCATCACCTCATCATTTCAACAATATATGATGGTAAGTTAAGGCTTTACGAAGAGTTACAAATTTCCCGTCTTGGCTAGCGGGGAACAATGAGGGTATGTTGAACGTGTTTTTTTTGTTGAGTGTAGGGTCACTTGACCTCACTTCCATTGATAACACATTAACACCTAAACTTGCATAGCGTAGTAATACTGCACTTATACTCTGTACACAACCTTTAGGCTGGTGTTTTTCACCTTGTGATATAAACTCAACACTTATGTCCTAAAAGACGCAAGCCTTGAAAGACCTAAACGCCTAATAAAACCAAAACACGTTTTACCATTAGCCCCGCATGTTACTGATGACTCTAGCTTCTATTTTACTTAAAGAGGAAACTCATACAGATGCCAAGATGCGGGCCCATCTCAATTAGTTGCTACCCATAATTATGACTTTGAAATTAGAACTTACATTTTACTTTATAAGTTTGTAGTTACCTTTGCATTGGTTCTTTCACAACAAACTAAAGCTTTTTTTTTTTACTTTGTTAGTTGGCTAAACATCATTTTTGTTGATCTTGAGCTACTTAAATAACACACCTTATTTCAATTTTTTATGGTTTCCTCGTTTTGTTTATCTTTACAAGATCTGCTTATTTTAAGTAAAGTTAACCCTCATCTTTTTTATTCTTGAGCAACTTAAGCTGATGCTATTAGGCTGAAGGATGTGGGGTCATGGTTGGAACATGATTCGCCACGTAGGAACATGAATGGAAGGCTACACCACCCCCCTCAATGATTCATGGTGGTTGGCGTGGATTGAACCATGGTTACCACGGGCCACATTTTCCATTTTCCTAGATTTTGACACTTTAAAAAATAAATTAAAATAATAAAGGGGATAGTGGTTTGGGTCATGACCACACCCTTAGGGTAGTGATTTTGGATGGTGGATTAGAGGTGGGTGACATGGTGCCTATGTGGAGGGTCATGGTGGTCATGACCACACCCTTTAGCCTTAGTGCTGCTTCTTGATACATGCATCCATATCCACGAACTAGAAACTGTTGCATTTATTGGCTTTGATTGTCCTGATACGTGCACTTGGGAATTGTGACACACTTATGTTAAGAATTATTCAAAATGAAGTTATACCGACTTTTATGACTTCACAGATATTACCAGCAGCAATAAATTGATACTCTGATTGCATGGTCACCTTTGTGTTTGCTTGAAAAAAGATTCCAGGCATGGCTTATCTATGTGTCCTAAAATGATCAATCGAAAGTAATCACATGCTATGGTTATATGGACGTTATAACTCTACTACAATGTTAACGGCTTAACGCCAACTTTGTTGTTGTTGACTTGTTTCCGGATGTTTTGCATTTGTTATATATTATGTGTTCTCGTAGTTACGATACATGATGTTTTGTGTATATCATTTTGTGTCTTCCAGATAGATGTAATATTGTGTGCTTGTTCCGTACTTTCTCGAGTTAGTTGTTTGTTCTCATGTCAGGTTTGATTGATTGTTTCTGTAAATCATTTAACGTATTGGTTAGTGGTTACTAATATAAATTAATTTGGGATATATGAAGCTTTCATTTGTTCTATGTGCATGATTATCATTTTCTATAAACTCAAATTGCTCTCATTGATGGTATACCTCATGTTTTTTACTAGAAGTACCCAAACCTTCCAGTATACCGGTTTTTGTGTTTATGAAACCTATTGAAAAACCATGCTATTGACGAAATCGCCCCTTGTCAAGTCATCGGGTAAATACTCTTCACATGGCTCTCTTTAGCATGTAGGGTCCACAGGAAGAATACATTTAACTGATATTGGTATACTACTACTATCCTAAGCAGTCAATAGCGGTGCTATAGCGGTTAGCGGACCTCAGGGTGTGTAGCGGTCCAAATAGCGGTGGCTATAGCGGTTCCGCTATTAGCGGCGCTAAATACCGCTATAGCGGTGGCCTATAGCGGTTATAGCAGTAACGGTGTTTAATTGTGTTAATTCTTAAATTAAATACTTCGAAGTTACTATTAGTATTTGATTTGCAACAGGTTTTTGATAATGGAATGATATTACTATGAATTTTGATATTACTATTAATATTTTTCAAAGATATATTTATATATATGTGTATATATATATATATATATATATATATATATATATATATAAATACATAAATTATGCATGGTATAAAAATTACCGCTATACCACCGCTATAACCTATATATCATATAGCAGACCTTGACCGCTATTCGATTTTGGACCCCTATAACTGCATAGCTACTATCTAATTTCTCAAGACGCTAAGGATACATTTAATATTTCTTTTATAAACTCTCAAACATGTTTACATGTGTGTGCTAACTTAGATTATTTTACTCTGATATGTTAATTTTGTACCATATTTGGAAATGAATAAATGGCAAATAAAGCTCAATATTTACAGGATAAAGGCCCACCATTGCCAAAGTTCGGTGACTGGGATGTGAACGACCCAGCATCAGCCGAAGGATTCACAGTTATTTTCAACAAGGCTAGGAACGAGAAAAAGACAGGTGGCACTTCAGATTCACCACCTAAAAACGAGTCGACGTATAATAAGTCTGGGACCGCTACTCTTGGGAAGCCTCAATCTGTAAGCTCTTGTGCATTTTATTTACTTGCTTAGAAAAACATATTCACAAACTCCCATTACATCTATTGAATTAGTGGTATGGGTGGGTCGACCCAAATCACATTTTTATATAAACACTTTGTGTGTCAAAGATAATTAAAAAGTTATATGATTTCAGTTATAGTCTTTTATTTTTTTGATAAAAATGATAGAAGGCCGCTCTATGCATTAAAAATACACTTGGGGTCTTTGACACACTTGACCCGTTTCATTTGTAGCTAATTTTTTATGTTTATACCCATTTAACAGATAATACATAAACGGACTTGACCCGTCCATAAGTCAATGGGTCGAACCGTAAACGAGTCCCGAATGACTATTTTCAAAAAATTGTTAAAGTAATTTTTATTTTTATTTTGCAGAAAAAATGGTTCTGCTGCATGGCATAAAAGCGATGAGAGACTCCTTGTATCTTATCGGGCTGGAGGTCATTCTGCTTTGATTTTATGATGATAATGTAACCTTGAACAAACAAGTATATGTTTGTGATTGCCTTTGTTCACTCTTTCCTTCTTAAAAAAAGTCACTTTTTAATTTTATTTTTTATTTGAAACCTAATATTTCTTCGTTTGAATTTGTGGTGGAATTAGAGGTGCACAAAACGGGTTTTATTTAGAACCGGAACCGGGTCTGGGGTTGGTCAACAAAGTCAACAACCGGTTCCGGGTACGTTCGTGTTTTTGATTGGTTGGCTGGGTTTTTTTCGGGGTTTTAGCCAGTTCGGGTCCGGGATTTGACTGTGTAGAGGTGGAACCGGTTCCGGGCCTGTTCCTTTTTCTAAAACCGGGTCGGAACTAGTTTGTACCCGCGCATAGGTAGGATGGGGTAAGAACCGGTTTTGGGTCCAGAACCCGGTTTTCTGTGCACCTCTGATTTTAGTTGCTCTCTGTTATAATGCTTTCCAACTAAAAAAGTACATATTTTCTTGTTTAGTTCATATAGATGTTGGAGGGCCTTTTACCACCCTACCATTTATCTAGTTCATATAGGAATTGATTTGTATGTGATAATTTGGGGCGATAATCGTGTCAGGTTTGCGAATTCAAAACTGAAGTTGCCATCTAACATGGTGACTTCAACAACAAAAAGACAATTTCAATAGACACTTGTATGATGATTTGTGTACTTGAAGAATCTCAAGTTATCTTAGATAGCAGTTAACTCATGCTCAAGTCCAAGTGTCCAACTAAACAACCATCTTTTCATCATACCTTTTCAAAAGAATCCATTTCTGTAAGAAAAAAAAAAAGACATCAAGCTTATCATGACACATTCAAAAGCGTTTACCCGACTCGACCAGTGTAAACTAATTATTTAAATGAGTTACACGGGTTGATGGGTTGTAATCAAGTTGTAAATAGTCTTTATTCGAATTTTGAACATGTTGACGGTTCACTTGTTTAGTTAGACACGTTCAACACGTCAAACATAACAGGACAAATCCTTGTGGAGGGTAAGAGATCAACATATTGTACTTGGCTGGGAAATTATGAATAAATTAACATGTAGCTATTACAAAGCGAAAATCTTTCATTTTGAAAAAAAGACACTCATTCTAGACATACATAAACATGATTCGCGGCCATAAAAAATGTGTTAAAAATGTGAATAAATGAAAAGTATTAAATATTTTTTCTTCTTATACAAGGATGTATATGCTGAAATACGCCAATGGTCATAAAATAAAGGCATGCGATCGTGTTAAACTCTTGAAGTCCCGAGCTTGCGCTCAAACAAACGCTGAAGAAGATAAACCTGAAGGATGCTAGCACCTACTAGTGCTATAGATTCGATTATTGCCTTGTGAACTGCTCTCTTACTCATTCCTTCATTTACTGCACTCAAAATGACAAATCAACAAGTCACACACAAGAAAATGTATAGTTGACTTTTGAAGTCAAAACAACTATGGTTATGAGCTTCATAAATGGCATAAATTTTATGAATCGTCAAAGAACCATCTGTCACTACATTAAGCTTGTGATTGGTACATAAATAAAACAAAGTAGCTTCGAATTCGAGACAGAACTAATGTTATTAATATGGTATATAGGTAACAAGCGTTGACTTCAAAAGTCAAAGAAGTGAAAAACGAAGTTGACTGTTGGAGTCAAATAAGCCATGACTTAAAAACTTTAACTGACACAAATGCTTCCAATCATCAAGCAAACTTTTACGCTTGTCTAAATTTTATAACCCTTTTATTTAATATAACTTGGTAACATTAAATTCATGACAAATTTGGTATGAACTAAATTCTAGAAAATTACTAGGTTTGACCTCAAAAGTCAAAAGAAAGAAGCGTTGGGTTATTTCTTGTACCTACTGCCTGTCGATCAGTTTCAGCCTCTAACCAATGCTGCTCGAACTGAATGTTGTAAAGCGCTTCCTCTAATTTTGATATTTGTTCAAATAACGGGTTGAAATGCTCTACACATGGTTTTTATGCACAAGTCAAACAATAACACAGTAAATATACAAAACTGATTATTAGCTATTTGCTTATAATAGATACTCACCATCCTTCGCATGCTGATCATGGTATGCAAAATGGGCAACTTGAACATCGAAGTCTATGGTTTCGTGATATGGAGATTTGTTTGTGAAGCAAAAATGATATACGCCCTTTTTGCGAGCCATGAACTCATATTTCTCGCTAGTTCTGTCATGTAGCGCGTGTATATGTTCATTCCCCGGGCCTCTTATCTAAAAATTTTGAGCACAGGTTGTTAGATAAGTAACAAGTACAACAGTAAGAAAATAGTCAAAGACTACCTCCCTCCTAAATTAAAGGGGTGCTTTATGTATGCCCGTTTATAAACTAGTGTTGACTTTATACAGTCAAGCATAATACTACACTTTTGAGCTTTCGAGACGATGAAAATTAAAATCCACTTTTAACTTATAAAAGTCAAATAGGATTTTCAGCTTCAAAACAGATTGAAGTTTTGAAGTCAATTTACATATGATCAATTGTAGCTCAAAAATCTGCATAGCAAACTCTATTTGACTTCTAAAAGTCAAATATAATCATGGCTCAAAATCTGCAGACACTGTGGGACCAACCACAAATCATGTTTGAAGTGGTGTTTGAATTCTACTATATGCAAAGTGATTATTGCTACTTTAAGAATAAAAATAGATAATCATACACATATTGATCGGAGTTAGACAATGGCGAAACTTGAAAATTTCCACCGGGGGGTCGAAAACGTATATACCTAAAAAATTCTATACGAAACGTACATACATAACACTACTGAGCGAAAAGTTCGGGGGGTCGGGCGCCCCTCCCGGCCCTTTGAAAGCTACGCCCTGGAGTTAGAGATGGTAAATATTGCATTCATCTCAAAAAGACAGTTTTAAGCGACGTTTGGTTTGCAGAATTCGTTAGAACTGGAATATATTCCTTCGAATTTCTTTACGTAATTCGAGAATACGCCACCTAATGAAGGGATGTTTTTACCCAAATGACCCTAAACTAAATAGAATTCAGTCTTACGTTTCATTAATAAAACTGTATAATTTGATTTTTATAAAGGCTACATGAATAAAATATTAATAAAAATGTAGTTTACATATTTTTTACAAGTACTTTTTTGTTGTTTTATAAATATATTTATAAAAAAACAATAAATTACAGAAGGATATAACAAAGGGCAATTATCATATGTCTCATCATAAATTCCAATTCTTTATTTCTTTTGACAAATTTACAAACCAAACACGATCATGCAAAAGTTAATGAAATCTAAAACTCACTTCACTCTATCAGCCAAAACGAATGACAATTTCGAATTCATTTAAATTCTAACTAATTCGAATTCAAATTCCTTTAACAGATTCCAATTCTATCAAAACCATTTTGTGAATCAAACTCCCTCCCACCACCTATTTTGACTCACACAAACATAATGTGAGTATTACCAAGTTTGAACTATAGAGTTGGCTAAATAAATGTACCCGTATAAATTCTATTGTGAAAAGGGGGACTAGTACAATTGGAAATAATACTTGTGTGACATGTTGAAGGGGATTCAACAAGCAAAAAACAAGGGTTAATTTTGGCTATGCTTAAGACCATGCGTTGTTGGCTAACGCCCCGGAACACCGCACCATGCTAGTTAAAGGAGACGCCAAGGGCCCATTTGAGAGAAATGTGAGGGGGCCCACCCCATTTCAACCAATCATTTTTTTTAATGTTTTTAGTTAAACCACAATGTGATAATTAGAGGGTGAGTTAGTTAAAACCGATTGCCTATATAGAAGTGGCATGGCGGGTTGTTATATTAAACCACAACGCGTGGTCATAGTGTTGGAGTCAAAATTGTTGAGTCAAAATAACGGTCATGTGGACCGAGTTTTTAGAAGTTCCGTTGAGTCTTTATTTCTGATTTAGTCTTTGATTCTCTCCTGATTTGGTGATAGACGTTAGGTGTTATTTCGTTTTTCTGTTGGGTTTGTAAGGTTATATATAGCTGGTTCTTGTTCATGAATAATATCACACAAATTAGTGAGTAAATTGGGTACTGCTTGGTTACAACACATAGCACAACCTTACAACTATGATAACTTACAACCTCAAACAGAAAACATGAATTTGAGGAATCCTATGTTTGAATGATTAAGCAAGAGAGTAAAAGTAACAATCAATGCACAATGATTCTCTTCTTAACCACAAAGAAAACACATATACATACAGTTATACCACAATTATCAAACAAATATCCCATAATAAGCAGGAAATGATTATAAATAATAATAATAATTACCAGAAGATCAACACCGTCTTCAGCGAAATGCCACATAGTTTCGGCCTTAATAACAACGAAAGAGACATGAACAGTGTCGCCTTCGTATTCAACGTTGTGTGACAGACACTCTTCTCTGTCGATCACAAATCTAATCCCCATAATTTCCTGAAATAACATCGAACAAACCACAACACCAATCGTTAAAATTCGCAACCCCATCTGTTGTACGATGATGATGATAATAATTTACGTAAAACAACGGAGGAGAGATCTAGTATAGAAGTCGGAGCTCGTCGTTAGTTTAAGGTACTACTTTGGAGAACTCGAACTTGTCGGTTAATTTTATGTTCTACTTTACAAATTAACCCCTATACTTCAATGTATTTGATTTTCAGACACATGTTAGAAATTTTTATTTTCCATAGAATGAACAATTAAAAAATAATTATTTTTTTCCCTTAACGAGATTAAAAACTATATATATTAATTGTTAGAGGTGGCGGGGCGGTATCGTTATTTTATCACGGACAAATCTATCACTCGTTATTTACACCGCCGGTCCATGCTATAACGCGTTAATCTTCTACGAAAATTGATTTCCGTTATTTTCTTCACGGACGTGATACTTTTTTTGTGAGGGTAATTGTTAGTTGGGGGAAATTGTTGGGTGTGGTGGTGAGTGATGACCACCCCCACTAAAAAATGTTGTGAGTGATGGAAAAATGGTTGATGACATGGCGGAACTTGATTGGTGCTTGTGAGTGATAAATTCTATCACTAGTGAACCACCCCCCCCTCCCCTTATACATATAGAGGCCGGTTAACGTACAAAATGTCTTAACGTATATTGCGTACGCAATGCATTATTGTAACAACTCTCCCTAAAATTAATACTTATTATATTAATTCATCAGTAAGGAAACCCTAATTGAAAAACCCAAGTAATCCTGCACAATCCCTAAAATTTTCAGAACAATCAGAATCAGGATCAGGGCCCCTAAAACTCAGGGGGGATATTCCCTACTCGACGATTATCCACATATCTTGCTGTCTAATTCGAATTTATCAACTCTTTCGACTCAGCTAGCCTACCCATGAACGTGGCAACCCTATGGTGAAAGGTGTTCCGTCGCGCCACGCGAAGGAGACAGGTCTCCCTGTCGCGACACGCGGGGGAGACCATTTTCCAGCTATAAATAGAAGGGTGTGGGACTGAGATTTCTGCAATTGAACGACGTTCAAATTCGTTTCCTACACTGAGTTATTCACTTTCTCATTCAAAACACACACAACACGAAACGCTGCCGCGATAACAGGGTAATAACTCGATCACAGCTACGTTTCAAACGGTTCAATTCTTTTCTTTCCGTCAGCTTCTATTATAGCAATAGCTCGGGTATTATATTCTAAATCCCGAAACTCTGCCCGTTATTAGAGTAATAACTCTAATCACTGGTACGATACTCTATCCGATCGATTTAAACTATCCGACATGATGTTTAAGTGCTATCCTTTGTCATTAGTCGTGATTCCGACAGGATGTTTGAGTACCACCCGAACTCGGAGAACACTCTGTCATTCGTTGTGAATCTGATGGATGTTTAAGTGATTGCACTTCGTATTCGTTGTGAGGGTTTTATCTCGTGATTATCGTTAAAGTTGAATGGAGTTAATACACTAATACGAGTTCCATTGTATTTAGAAATTAGAACTTGTAAGCAGGGAGCTGATAGAATACTTAAAAGCTAAGTAAACTTAATAAGTTAAATAAACTTAGCAGTTAAGTTAGCTGGGTAGATTAATTAATCTGTTAATTAAGTTAAGTATGATTAATTAATCAGTTAATCAAGATTAATTAAGTTAATCAAGATTAATTAAGCTAAGCAAGATTAATTAAGCTAAGCAAGATTAATTAAGCTAAGTAAGATTAATTAGTCAGCTAAGTAAGATTATTAAACACCTAAATAGATATACATGAAAAATAGATATATATGGGGTAAATATTATCTAAGGAATATATTATCTAAGGAAAATATTACCTAGGGAATGTATTATCTAAGGAAAGTGTTATTCAGGGAAGGCTTTATCTGGGGGAAAACTTATCTAGGGAAACTCTATATAGGGGTAAGATTTATCCTCTTACCTATAAATAGGAAGCTTAGGAATTCATTTCCTTTGCTCATTTCTCTTCTTCTTTTCTCTATACGTTGGTGCTATAACCAATAATCACCAAAGCGATGTTCTGTCCGATTGATTCAGGAACCATCTAACGAATGCCAAAGTGTTGTACTTTGTGAATTTCGGTAAAACGGAATCCAAAGTGTTATACTTTGTGAGTTCATTAAATGGATACCAAAGTACTGTCTGAATAAGACTATACTTTGTGAAATTCGTTAAGTTTCGAATCTCGTGATCATCGTTAGGTTTGATTTGGGTTTTACACAAATACGTATTCCATTCTATTAAACTATATGTTTAACTATCAGAATACTCCCAACTATACGCTTACAATCAAAATGGATGCTAAATCATCAGAAGATCCAAAATAATAAAGTATATGCTTAATTATCAGAAGGAGTAGAATCAAGAAGCTTGCTAAAGCATGCTTATACTGTGAGTCATTCTCTTTTTATCAACTGTTTTACAACACTCCAAGTTATTTTCAAAGTTATAATTACAGGGATTAAGTCTATGTAATCACCAAATTACAGCCGGTATGTGGGGTTTTGTATACATTACTTATTTCCCGTCACCATTGGACAACGAGTTTGCCAAGGGGTGATCTGACCACAGTCACAGACACCATTTGGACAACGAGATAGCCAATGGGTAGTCGAGTGACAAATACTGTGGGTAGTTGGTTGATATCAGAAACATTGTAATCACCCTTAATACTGTAAATTATAACAAATTTGTTGTTTTCAGTAAACTGAATGATTCACTCAGTATTTCCCGTTGACAAAACCTTTTTAAAAACACGTTTCAGGTAATTACAGTAGAATGGAGTAAGGATTGGATCCGGCACTGAAGGACTTCAAGAAGTGGCTTATTTTACTATTAAATCAAATTAAGAAATACTGTTTTTATTAAAAGCTACCTTTGTAAAATATGAAATTATTCCATCTATTTAATAAATAAAATCCGGTGTTTCTAAACTCTGATATTTTTCCTAACTCACGGTCCTGATGAAATTTCCGCTGCAATGTTTTTAAAAGTAATCACCGGTACCACTGGGCTGTTCGCGGCTCCCGATTCCGTTCAGGGTGGGTCGGGGGTCGTGACAATTATCAACATGCGAATTGGGTTTATAACATGCGATTTCCCTTTCGTTTATCACATGTGATTTCAAACAAAACTTGTACATACGACTTTAGGCAATTTTTTAACATGTGATTCCTGTTTTTTCCTTATGCCCATGCGATTTCAGGATTCTTTAACACATGCGATTTTCTTTTTTTTATGTAACATAACGTGCGATTTTACCATCGCATACGCAATGTACGTTAAGGCATATTGTATGATATACTTTTTCTATACATATATTTCTAATATAAAAGTTATTCTTAAACTTCATAGATTGTTAATAAATTTTCTTTTAATAGATAATTACCCCATGATGATAATAATGTAGTGACGCATTTAATACATAACAAAGTTTAAGCATATGAATATGAGAACAGCATAAATACATGTATGTAATTCGTATAAGATAATTACATATAATGAGAGAAAGAAAAAACAGTGTTATTAGAAAAACCTAGTGTGTATTAGAATTAAAGCAATAGGTACAGGAATGTATGTGATTTTCATTTCTATGCTAAAAAATGATTTTGTATTGTACATCCCTCTTAGAATAGAATGTGAACTTAAAAAGCCTGTTTAAGAGAAAAAAGAAAGTAGTGTCAAAGAAAATGCCACCGTCATCTATGGTAACACGATAAGAAAAGTGACTCTAAAGAGAATGCTCTCACAATATCACATCGAAAAACTTAGAATTGTCCAAGCACCTCCTTATTGAGATTTAAGAAGTTAAAAATGATGGTAGTTGTAGGTTTACAAAAACTGGAAAAAACAAATCTCAAACAAACTAATCATGTATAGGTAGTTGAATTTGTAGCAAGAAGTCGCTGAAATTTGCTGCATATATGCTAAGAAGACTAATATACCCAAGAGCTCGGGATCTATCTATTTCTAGGTGTTTGTGGATTGAATCTACTTGGATCCCTGTTTGACACATTCTTCAGCCCTAGTAAGAGCATCTGTCAGCACATCGATTGTCCAATCCTTCACATCTTCCTGCAAAGTTATATGCACCAAAGTTATTAATCGTCATCACAATCCTACTAGTATAGGTGGCAATACGACCCATTTACATGAATGGGCCAATGTGGGTTGAGATTATCTAAAACAAGTCAAATAACAAACTAAGCTAAAAGGAGCGGTTCAAGGGGGTCGAACGAGTTGAAAGTCATCCGAAGTCTATGCTTTTGTTTTGTGCGCACAAGGCACAACTTCCAATGTCATTTTACTTGATGATATAGATAAGAGTTAATTACGTTTTCGTCCATGTGGTTTGTTGAAAATAACCATAATAGTCCATTAGTTTAAAAATTGCCAAAATAGTACCAGTATTTTCACTTTTATAACACTTACAGTCCACCTTTGTTAACCCCGTCCAATTTAGCATTAAGTTTTTGGTGAAAAGACTAAAATACCCCTATGTTAAAGAATATCCAATTAACTTCCTCTAGCAAACCAATAAATAAAAACTTGGTGAAACTAATGACTTGAACAAACAAATATTAGCAATAAAGTTGAAAAAGATGACCATGTGTAGTGGCTCGCCGGTTCTTATACGGGCGTTAGGACGAGCAAGCTTTGATTCAAATGGAGTTCTTGGCCTAACTTCCCGAAATTCTTCCCATTCCTCTCGCGTAAGCATCCTGACCGTTCCTTGACCAGGTGGAGCATTTTGTATCTTCCTCTCTATCCTTTCTTGTGAATGTGCATCGTCATACTGTATACATAGCATGTTATTATTAATCATGTAAATTTGCATTTCTAGTAGTCAAGAAAAAAGTTAATTTTCATCAAAACATATCAAATTATCAACTATGCAACTTTTACATGACTTTGATCGGTTAGTAGAAAACGACACACATGTATAGGCAAAGAGTTATGCTGCTTTAGCTGATTTTCAGGCTCAGATTCCATTGTTTAACGCCTCAATTTACAATTTTCCCCAAATTCAGAAGTCAGGGCAATTTCTCTTCATGAAGATTGATCTATTTAGTTTCAAGAAGGTGAGGTTAGACTAGTATTTTCATAAAATAGTTCTATTATAGTAACAAGACTAATGGGATTTTATTTTTTTTTTTCAGATAGCAAAACAACCCTACAATAGTTTATGACAATATATGAACGTGTTTAATGTTGTAATGTAATTAAAATGGTTGGTATTTACAAAATTCTCGACCAATCAGCTAGGGCACCTACATAGATCATACCAATAGGTAGTATAAGGTCTTAAAAAGACTGTCTTTAAATTCTATGAGGCCTTTGTTAGCAAGAAGGGAAAGTTTAATCAAGCGTCAAGTGAGTTATATTCTATTAATATTCCCTTATGGGTTGGAATACATGTTGTCATGAGATGTAAAATATTTTTAAGAGCTCATGTTGGATATTTTGTTTATGTAAGTGTGTTATGAACTCTTAATAGAGCTTAGCTGACTGCAAATATTGTTAATAGGCCTCTTGTAGGTCAAAAGTGCAGTAGAGAGTTCACTAGCACACAGTCAGTCGCAATGTAGGCAAAGTAAGTCCCTAAGTCAAAATGCTCGACTGCTCGTATTCCACATAGAAAGTAATTTAAAGGGAAGGCTATGAACACACTGAAATGCATGAAACAGGATAACTAGAATACCAGTGTAAGATAAATAATTAATTACACTTGTCCAGTGTCATTAAAGATTTATGATTACAATTGTATTTTGGACTATGCTCCGTTATGTGAAATTTGTTTGTCTTATGTTCTATGAACGTATAAATACTTTGGAAAGACCTAGAGATAAGCCATGAATAAGAAACAGTCCAGCGAAAAAAGTTATGGATGATGTTGAGAAGTCAAAAGGAGGAGATTATACATACAATCTGATCATTGTTTCTTAGACATGTTTCCTTCTATTTTCTTTATAGCTTTGTTATTATTTTCAAAGATTTACGGTTATTATTTACATGGTTGCTTAAAGTGTTGTTCCATGGTTAAAAAATGGCAAAAAGAACACAAAGACTACAACCACTTCCTCATGTTACCGCATAGGGAAACATTACTATTTAGAACCATCTCTAGAAGCACATGGTGTAAGTCAAGGTAGGGGTATTGGAAGAGAACGAGGAAGACGCAGTGCCTCAAATGGTCACACAAGTCAGTACGACATCACGTGATCTAGTGGAAAGAGAAACCTAGACTTGATTGAGGAGGCACTAGGGAAATCATTATCGAAGATGTTGTGAGGGTTGAACAAGTGTGTTTGCCAACTGTCTTAGCCCAAGTAAGAGAAACAGTTAGGTGGTTACAATTACAAGCAACGCGAGGAGGAAACTAGAGTTAAAACACTGCTGAACCAACTGACAAAATATAAGTAAGATACCAACACCTCCACAGAAAAAAAAAATTGTCTTAACAGGGAAAATGTCGTCAATTATGTCACATACTCACATTGATGGATTATTATAGTTTAACTATATATATTGTGGTTTCTTTCTAGACAGCAGTATAAACTTGATTGCTGATTTTGAAATGTGTTATAGCTATGATCATCTGCCTAAGGAAAACTTGTGTAAATTTAATCATCCTTAAAACCACTTCAATCAAATTCACTACTCACTAGTCTAACGATTTGCAAATACAATCATCCATATATTGTAGCTAGCTGTATGAATTAAACAAACAATACGATTAACAGATAATAAATTGGTGAAATTACTTACCATCATGAGAAGTTTAGCGAAGAGTGCGATGCCTGCAACAGTCGCAAACATTGGCATACTGGCGGTATCAAGCCATGATAACGATTCAGGTGTCTCTACAAACAATCGGTTCCTTTTAGGGTTCCTCCTTCGTCGATCTTTTTCTAATTCTGCAATCCTTTTCTTGAATGCATCGCTAGGGCTACTTTTGGTTAATGTGTGTAATCGTCTGCAGAATTGGAACAAGAAGAAGACGGATCGATTGGATCCTCCCATGGCATCCAGAAAAAAGGGGGTTTTTTCACCAAAGCTCAACAACAAACTACAAAGCAGAGGACTTTTTATATTACTTTGTAATATTTATTTGCAGGGATGAGACCGATAGGTACCAAAAGTATTGGTATTGAAAAACTAACAAAATGAATACCAATACCGAATATACCGCTACCAAATGCTCATTCATATTATTTTGTTTGAAAAACGAGAGAAGTGGCTCGCGAGTTATTTTTGACAGTCTTTAAAAAAAGCTTGAAAACTTGAAATGACCGGGTTCTAAAGAGCTTGAGCCGATTCCGAGCCTAAATATAACCTTGTTTCCGAGTCCGAGCCTAAATATAACCTTGTTTGGCAAACAATTTTGACCCAGAACTGCACTTATAGAGCTAACTCGTGAGCCTAAACGATCATATTATTTATAATAATTATTTTATTTAAAAAATTATGATAAAATAACTAGATAATACATAAATATACAGATTAATATTATGTGACATATAAGGTTTATAAAAAAAAATAACTAAAACTATTATAAATAAGTTAAAAAGTAATAAACGGGTAGAGCTCAATCTTGAAATTATTCACGAGGCTGAGCTCGAGCTTTAAGAAAAACTAAAATTAAGCCAAGCTCAGGCCTAATCAACCCGAGGCTTGATTATTTTACGTTAGTCTGAAATGAATATATCAAATATAATTATTATTTGTACAATTATTACATTTTATAGCTTGTTATTACTTAATGATTCAGACCACTTGAAAGTTAACAAGAATTTTTAGAGGAACACCTCACTATTTTTATCAACCCTGTATATTGATTTGAAAGCTATGTGTTTGTATCGGTGATTGATTACTGTGTAAAAACTACTTAACCTTAAAAACGTAGAAAGCAACAATAAAACAACAATATGTGTATGCATTAGACTTTCATGGACAATGGTAGTTGCGTCACTTTACTAGTTCCATCAAAATTTTTAAATTTGTATACTTTTATAGGGTTGAGTTATAATACAAAGTGTTTAAAAATAAGAAGGGTAAGAAGCCACCACAGAGTGACAAGTGTCCTATGAGTAATTAAATGAAAAGGGTAATTTTGTCTACAAGAGGAAAGAGAATATGCACATGCAAGTCACATGTTATTTCCCCCTCAATTTTTAAACGTCCGTAAATTTTTTATACATCATTTTTTTTAAAAAAAATTATACCATAAAATCGAGCGTTTTTTTATCTTTAATATGAGTACCATATTGTTATATTTTTCAAAAAAAAATTCAAAAACCCAGTTGCATATTACACAATGGACATGATGTAAAACACAATCAATGACAACAGATAAAGACACAATGAACAACATACTAAAACACAATGACCATAACGTATAACACAATGGCGATAACATATAACACAATAAGTATCAGACTAAAATAAAAACACAATTGATGACAACAAATAAAAGACACAATTAATGACAACAGATAAAAGACACAATGAAGAGCAGATGAAGACACAATGGAAAACAAACTAAAAACACAATACACAACAAACTAAAACACAATGAACAAAGCTAATAAAAAAAAATTGAACAGATTATTAAAACACAATGGACAACATATTAAAACACAATAAATAAATATTAAACACAATGACCTGAACTAATAACACAATTTATAGAAAACCCAGATATAACACCATCTTCTTTGTGTCGTATATTGTGTTATAGGTTCTTATAAAAACGCAATGGATAAAACCCAAATTAACATGGTGTTATAGGTTTTGATAATAACACAATGGACATGATGTAAAACGCAATGTAAAGTAGATCAAAAACACAATCAATGACAACTAGATAAAGACACAATGAACAACATACTAAAACACAATGACCATAACGTATAACACAATAAGTATCAGACTAAATAAAAACACAATTGATGACAACAGATAAAAGACACAAATAATGACAACAGATAAAAGACACAATGGAGAGGACACAATGGAAAACAAACCAAAAACACAATACACAACAAACTAAAACACAATGAACAAAGATAATAAAAAAATTAAACAAATAATTAAAACACAATGGACAACATATTAAAACACAATAAATAACATATTAAACACAATGACCTGAACTAATAACACAATTTATAGAAACCCAGATATAATACCATCTTCATTGTGTTATTTATTGTGTTATAGGTTCTTATAAAAACGCAATTGATAGAACCCAAATAAACATTGTGTTATAGGTTTTGATAATAAAACAATGTATAGAAACTCTACTGACCAAAACCCAGTTAAAAGACACAATTACCCGAACCTTTAACACAATGCAAAAAAAACCCAGTAAAAATGAAATTTTTTATTTTATTTTTATATGATAATATGGTACTCATATTAAAGATAAAAAAACGCTCGTTACTATGGTAAAAAAAAATTTTTTAAAAAATGTCGTATGAAAAAGTTATGGACGTTTTAAATCGATGGGGGAATTGACATGTGCCTTGCATGTGGAGAGAGAAAATCCATAAATATAGGATTCCCTTTATGCCCTTCTATTATCTTCTTTTCCCTACAACTAATCTCAGCCATCCAAATCTAAGATCAATGGATTAAAATCCTTCTTACCCTTCTTATTTATTTTATCATTTGTATTTGATCCTAACCCACCCTACTTTTATATACTTGACTATTTAAAAAAGACAACAAAATCAAACATTTTTTTTCAATTTAAAATGTGTATAATATTGATATAGATTTTTATTTATAAAAATAATAATGTTCTTTAAGTGTAACTAAGGCTGTTCACGAGCCGAAACCGAACCGAACCGAACCGATCGGACCTTTGCTCGTACTCGGTTCGTTTACAAACCGAACCGAACCGGGTGCTTATTCAACCGAGCTAAAGTCGAACGAACGTCTTTCGATCCGATCATTTTTCGACCGAACGCTGAGCGATTACCGAGCATCGTAGAAAAAAAAGGAAGTGACGATAGGGGTGTTAGTTTTCGAAGCAAAGTGCAGTTTTTGTCCCCGAGGTCGTCTAATTAGAGCACAAATGTAAATTTAACAAATATAAATTTAAAATAATAATAAACACTAAATTGGTTCTATCGAGAGATTAACTGAGTGGGAAGATGAATCGTCGATCGATTGAAGGAGACCATTGTTCTATCGGAAGTTTGAAATCGAATGAACCGAATGGAGCAAAACCCTGGCTAGTTGGCGATGGAGAAATCGAATAATGACGATTGATGGGGGGTTTTTGATTAGGATTATGTACTTCTGAATCGAATGGCGACTTGAGTATCGATCACGCTTCACATTTCAGTATTTGACATTTTGACCCAATTACTCAATGGACATTAGTGTACTTGACATGGACTATTGGTATTAAACTTCAATTCTAATTACTTAAATGGGTCATATTTGAATCTCGAACCATTAATGTGGTTCTCTAGTCATTTTATTAAAAATTATATATATTAAAATATAAATCGAGCCAACAGATCTGAACCGAACCGAGCTGAACTTTGCTCGTGCCCGTTCGTTACAAACCGAACCGAGCGTCTTTTTCAATCGAGCTGAATTGAACGAGCAAATTCCAAGCATTTTTCGAGCGAGCAACGAACGAGTATCGAGTGATTTTAACAGCCCCAAGTGTAACACATTGCTCAAATAATTGTGATGTTATACAATTTACAAAGTGTTGTCGTATGCCTAGGAAAATCAATATGAATTCTACGGTACAAATTTTTTTGCCTTCGCAGCTTCAGATGTTAGACCATGGCCAGAGTATGACCAGGGAAAGCTACACTTCTTAGCCCTTGTGTACTCATAACCCCCTTTACCCCAACATAATCTCCCATATGTGTGTAGTGAATAACCTCCCCTTCAATTATATACATAACATGTATATACGTATAGGTTTGAGAGAGAAATCAAAACAAAACCCTGCTATTACCATCACGCGCAGCCCATAACCCCCAGGGGTGGTGTTTTAGGCGTTAGGGCGCGTGATGGCGGGGTTATGGTGTGGGGTTATGGGCAATTACAGTTTTTCCCTTAAATGACATTTACTTAAACGTTCAAAAAACAAATTATTAACAAGCTTAAAACTTACTTTAAAGTAAAAAAACCCATAACGTCCCTTTGGTTCACAGAATTTGAAAGAATTGGAATCAACTGTGTGCAAAGGAAAACCACGATCCAAATTATCAGCCCGTTTAGCAATGATAAAACGTTACAGTGAACTAACCGCAACATCAAAAGACACGAGTCACAAGCGTCAATCAAAAAAAAGAATCAACAAACATCTAACATAAGTAAGATAATCTCATACAGAAATTACACATCCACAGGCCATCCATAACTTAAGTCATTCTATTTCAATGAAGCTAAAAAAACAGCACCAGGAGCCCATATGGGGTTAAAATTTTAGAAAGCTCCTACCTGCCATATGGATGATAACGCCCACCACCGCCGCCGCCACCATAACCAGCCCTGCCTCCATACGGTCCTCCTGGTCCACCATACCCTGAACCAGCACCAGGCTCATAACCACCACCACCACCACCTCCTCCTGGACCGCCATAACCGCTATAACCCCCATAACCTCCACCTCCTCCGCCACGCCCATACGATCCACCAATCCCACTCCCTCCATACCCTCCACCAAACCCACCACCACCGCCGCCAAAAGAGCTGAAACGACTAGAATAGCCGCCAAGTGGAGGCTCACCACCTCTGTAGCCACCGTAATCACCTCCATAATCAGCATAACGGCTGCTGAATTCACCCCCACTGGGTCCATACCCACCGTAATCACCATATCTACTTGAAAGTCCTCCGAGTGACCTGTAAGGAGGGGGACCATACCCGCCACCATCACCACCATACCCACCGCCATAAGAATCACCATATCCACCATAACTGTCACCATACCCACGTCCTCTAGGTTCCCCACCGTATGAAACGGGTGGGGGATTTTTTGTTTTTGGTTCAGCCTTCTTGATCTCAATCTGCATCAGCAAAAGACGTAATGAGTTACAAATTCAGCAAAGTAAAATGCCATTTTCGTCCCTGAGGTTTGGTCAGTTTTGCGACTTCCGTCCAAAGGTTTGTTTTTCTGCATCTGGATCTAAAAGGTTTGAAATCTTGCCATTTTCATTTCGCTCGTTAACTCCATCCATTTGTCTCTGTTAAGTCAGGGGTATTTCTGTCTTTTGTTAACTTAAAGGGTAATTCGATCTAACGGATTCGGTCAGGGATATTTTAGATGCTTGTACTTAAAGCGAAAAAAGACCAAATTGCCCTCTAAGTTATCAAAAAATATGAAAATACCGTCGACTTAACGAAGAATAACGGATGGAGTTAACGAGCCGGATGAAAATGGCAAGATTTCAAACCTTCTAGATCCAGATGCGGAAAAACAAACCTTTGAACGAAAGTCGCAAAACTGCCGGCATTTTACTGTTTAGCAAATAATATTCTTGCAAACCTAGGATTAAACTCACTTTTGTACCGTTCATATCAATCATATTTCCATCAACGAGAATGGTATCAACAACTTTTTCGCTATCAAATACGATAAATCCAAATCCTCTGGAACGCTTTGTTGCATGATCTCGGATAATCTCATGCTCAACCACATTCCCATATTTTGAGAAGAAAGCTTTAAACTCATCTACATATGCACAAAAACATACACACAGTTAGAGAGGAAGTAATAAATTATAATAATAGAAACTTGTAGATACTAGAATTTCAAATGCTAACCTTCAGTAACTGATGTAGGAATCCCACCAACGAAAATCTTTTTTGTTTTGAAATCCTTCGGCTCACGCTCACCAGAACCTTTTGGAATAGTTCTCTTGATCTCAACCTGCATGGCAGTTATTCTAACACGGTTAATAGCAAAACTATTAATATATTAACTAAAAACTTGATATCAAGCATCAAATGACAAGCCTAAAATGTGCGTGAGATAGTAAAACATAAATTGTTTTCAAAAACACATGTATACATGATGATAACAAGTATATAATGCACAGCATGTAAGTATTTTTCAATGAAAACCTGCATTAATGTGATTTTGCATCATATTGATATATACATTATTTGCGTCACTAATTAGCATATGACGTTTTCATATTGCATGAGTCCATTCAACCAAATTTTGGTACTTTACATATAATTATAGGCCAAATTGACTAAACTATCAACAACCAGTATAGCAAATTCAACACCAGGATGTTTCTCAGCAAAAAATAATCTAAAGGGTAAATTACACTTTCGTCCTTTATGTTTGTACTAGATTGCAACGGATAGCCTTTAACTTCAATAATTACAGTCACGATCCTTTATTTGTAAAACTTATCACATCTTACGTCCTTAAGCACTAACCCAGTTAAAATTTTAAGTTAAGTCTGGTCATGTACACCTCGTGTGAGGGCATTTATGTTTTTTACACACACTGTTTCTTCCCCATTTGAAACCCCATCTCCCTCAACTCAACTCTCCCTCTCTCTCTCTCTCCGTTCCGGTGTTCCACCGCCACTGCCTCTGTTTTCAAAAACAAACAACAATGACTGGAAAACAACCCCTAACGTCGTCATCAACAATGGTAGGTTTATTTATATCAACTTTATGACAACAATTGTTCATAAATCAAATCAAGTGGGCTAAGTAAGAATACAAACTGTCACAAAACCGCCGTCTGAAACACAACCCCAATACCAGAGTCGCATGAGCCTGAAACGACTTTTAAAGCCCCAACGTTGTTGATTGTTGCAGATTTGTTTCTTCTTAATCGAACCACTATTATCATTCAACAAGCCCCAACGTGGAGCCTGAGAGAACAAAAAGAACAAGAACAGATCAAAGAAAAAAGCCATCGGGGCATACAGACAACCAACATCAAAATGAAAAACAAGCCTCCGGCGAACATCTTCAAATATGCCAAAATAGAGACCGATGTTTTGATCTGATTGTTGCAGATCTGTTGAAAATAGGGTTCAAATCAAAAGCCTAAGTTAGCTATGGTGCGCTGTGAGTGGAATGGAGGAGATCGACAGGGAGGTAGTGGTGTTGGCCGGAGTGGTTGGCTCGCCGGAGCAAGCAACTCGTCGGCCGGAGAACCATATTTGAGGTATCGGGGATGGGTTTAAATGGAACTGGTGGTGGTGGTGAGCTGCAGAGAGAGAGTGAGGGAGGGGATGGGTTTTTATATTTGTTTTTATAAGCTTTAAAATGTTATTTTCTTTTTTACATCAAATACATTAAATTATTATTATTAGATAAAAGGACTAAACTACCCTTATATAACCAAACTTAACTGAAAATTTTAATCAGGTTAGTACTAAAGGACCTAGGGTGTAATGTTTTTATCAAAAAAGGACTGTGATTGTAATTATTGAAGTTAAAGGCTATCCGTTGCAATCCAGTACAAACATAAAGGACGAAAAGTGTAATTTACCCTAATCTAAAGGTTACACCTTTTAAGTTTTAAAAACACCTTGGTTTAAAAAAGTCCATTTAGTACTTTACACATGATTGCAGGCCAAATTGACTAAACTATCAGCAACCAATATAGCGAATTCAACACCATGATGTTTCTCAGCAAAAATGATCTAAAGATTACATCTTTTAAGTTTTAAAGCGCAATGCACTCTGAGGCGCATCATGTACGTGAGACGCGTGTCTATGTACAACCATATACACTTTATTTGCAACCAGTAGTTGCGTCTCTCTCATTTGTTTTACACATCAGCCTACTTATCAAGTAAGCCTTTCATAATTTCTTAATCACTTCGGTTGCTTTTACATATAAACCTCCTACTTATCAAGTAAACCCAATGTTGCAGAAATCGCGCCTAGGCGGTGATTAAACGCTCATCGGAGGTCTGCCGCCTGGATTTTGGCAAATCAGTCAAACTAGGCGGCAGTGGTCAAATTGATCAAAATCGGTAAAAAATCGGACCTAATCGGTCAAAATTGGACCTAATCGGTCAAAATTGGACCTAATCGATTATCGATCTAATGGGATGAGTTCTTACCCCGTTTGGAACCAAAGCTGAACCAAAATTGGGACTACGGCTTCTTTCTTGCGCCATGTCTGATGAGAGGGGAAGAGCGTCCGTATAGTGAAAGAGATGGTGGGTTAGGTTTAATTAAGTTTGGGTATTTTAACATTTAACCCCCTCTATCTTTCACAACTTTACATATGGTTCCCAAACTTATAAATTTGTATATAACAAGTATAAAGTTAACTATATATTTATATAATTTTGTAAAAATATACATAAAAAGTCCATTAAGATTAATCCCGATTAATCCCTAGGCGGTACCTCACCACCCGACTAGCGCCTTCTACAACATTGAGTAAACAATGTTGACCAATTCTGACCCAGAACTACATGAGGCACACCTTTTCCCCTGGGGCGTTTTCCTGAGCGCATATTTTCATAATGACACCTTTTATTCAGCCTCTATCTTAGGTTTTAATCAATGTAGTACCGCATAACATGTATTCAGTTAACATAAGTACAATTGCATTCAACTTTGCTAATGAAACATGCAATAAATATCGATAAAGTTACAGTCAAAATCCTCATTCATAACCAAAATAACCTAAAAACAAAATTCACTTACTTGTTTCCCATTAATAACATGTGTCTCAGCAATAACAGTGTCAACAACCGAAGGATCCGCATACGTAACAAACCCGAAGCCCCTCGGCCGACCGGTCTGTCGATCCTTCATAATAACCGAGTCCGTAAGGTCTCCATACTTTCCAAAGTACTTAACAAATGTATCTACACACAATCAAACACATCAAATCAGATACAATAACACAAACAATGGCACTTTCGTAATTACAGAGACACATGCAATTAAACACTAACCTATGGTAGTATCCTTCGCTAAACCACCGATAAAAATCTTCCTGTAACAATTCAATGAACAAATTTCAAGTTAATACCATCAATTTAAAAAAAAAAAAAAAGAAAAAAAAAACCGAAAGTGAAGACGAACCCGGGGCTAGCGCCGTCACCGAAGTCAGGTCGCTTGGAGCCCATTGGAGATGAGTTTTTGCTTCTTGAATCGAAGATTTGTGACAATTTGAGGGGTTTAACGGGAACGATACGAACTGTGAAGAGCTAGCTAGGGTTAGGGTTTACTAATGGGATATGATTTTGAATTGACGGATGCAGAAAAAGAATTAAATATAAAGGGGGGTTTGAGTATGTGACCGGATTTGTATGTTAACCCCCTTGTTAATAATTATAAAGTTTGTGTTAAAAACACTTATTTGGAGTTTTTTTATCCTCAATAATTTTGATAACGTTGAATTAGTATCATGCTTGCTTGATATGGGACACCAATCCACCATGTGTCAATCACATACACTACATTAAAACAAATATAGTGCGGAGATAACCTCATGAGACTCTACTTCATATCATTCATCTTTAATGTACTATTCATAAGTCATAACCACTATTTTAATAGTGTGATCATAACCCAAACTACTATTTCCTTTATCTTTTTAATTTATTTTTGTCTTAAAATTATCAAATGAAAGGATTATAGTAAACGTGGTTTAATACATAGGAACCACCATCAATTAAAGAACAGAATGATACTCCATTTAATTGATGATCCGATATGAAAATAATATTTCAAACTCATGCCCCCCACACCACACTACACCCCATAACCTAAAAGAGTGGTTATGAACATGTTATAACTATAATTTGAAAATCTATATCTATATCTATATCTCTACTATATAATAAAGTAATTAAACGGAGGACATATGTCACTCTCTATGGTGTAATCTTTACGGGATTTTCACTCCTAAAATGTATTTATTCTCATTTATCCCTAATTAATTCTTAAAATTCAAGTAAATATGATAAATAGCAGTTTTAATGTTTACTTTTAAAATAAAATGTATTTTTTCAAATATTATATTTTAAAAATATGTTACCATATTCATTTATCAGAAATCCCTTTTATTTTTTATCCGAGCTTTACTATGATAACTATCAATTTTTAAAGTTTACTTTTAAAACAAAACTAGTAACATGGCTCACGCGCGTTGCAGCACGAGTACATCATAAATATCGAATGAATTTGTTCAAGTGTTAGGTGATGCGTTAACCATACGAAAACACGTGTTTCGACATATCTGATTGAACTCAATGTAACATATATAAGTACTGCGATTGGATCATAACGTACAATCATAACTTATTATATAGGATTAATTAAAGCTTTGGGAAAAAAAGAAACCACAATTTGACTTCACTCTGTGCGGAACAAAATTTATGAAAACGTACATAAAATAAGTAAGAAAACGTATTATATTCAAAAAAAGTATATCCAAATGTAGACCAACTCGAATTGATACAGACGCATACATGAAAATATGCACGTAAAAATGTTTTTTTTTTAAACGAAAACGTGTTATATTTGACCCAACTCGTTTCCAGAAAAAAGTTTATGTCAAAACGTATACACCCTTGAATTTATACGGACATGTACATAAAAATATGCATGGAAAAATAGTTTTTTTTTTAATGTAAAAAATGATATGAGTAAACAAAAGAAACTAACGAACGAATGTTGTCGAAGGAAATTTAAATTAGTAAAAAACTATGGGCTAAAAATGTCAATTGTTAAAGTAGAAGAATAGTAAAGTTAGATAAGGGACTAAAATTGATTACTCCGAAAGTGAAAGGGCCGTAGCAAAGCTGAGGGACTTGAAATGCAATATTGTAAACGTTTAGGGGGTAAGGGAAACCGGTGGGAAACCCCCACCGACTTTCCTTTTTAATATAGTACTAGTAACAAGACCCGCGCATTGCGGTCTGGGTACATCGTAAACGTCGAACGGATTAGTCCAAACATTATGTGATGCGTTTAATCATATGAAAACGCACGTTTTGATGTATCCGATTGAACTTAATGTAACATATAGTTGCATAGCGATTGGATCAAAACGTAAAGTAAATCGAGTTTATTTCGTATAATCATAACGTATTATATGCGACCTGATTAACTCGAATTTATACCGTCAAGTCAAAACATATTATATGTGACCCGACTCATATGTAGGAAACATACAAAATAAAGCACGAAAGCGTAGACTAGATTTGCGTCGAAACGTAAAAATGTAAAGTTTAAAATTTGAGGGGTCGGTATAAAGCATATGTGCCAAAAAATGTAAATTACCAAAGTATAGGTAAAAATGTAAGTTACAAAAGTAAAGTAGAGGGTAAGAAAAGGAAAAATTCATGTGCCAAAATGTAATTCACAAAACTATATGCTAAAAGTAAAAAAAAAAAAAAATCAAAGTTAGAGGGTGGTTGTGAAAAGGAATATTGGATTTTAATAATCCCAACTATTCGCCGGTGGCTATCAACAGTCTCAACTTTAAAAATAACTACTGGCAGTCATAAATTTTAACATATTAGCCTCCAATGGACCCTGACTAACAGAACCCTAATGCCGTTAGTCTCTGGTTGCCGGAAAACCATTTTTGTCCAGAAAAAAAGGTCTCTAAAGGTCCGATCTAAGGTTACAAAGAGGTTTGGGAGGAAAATGTTGAGTTTTTCGGCCAAAAAGTTGAGCTTTCACCCGAAAAAGAAGTTGTCCGGCGAAAAAAGAGTTTTTCGACAACTTTAATAATTGGGGCTTTTACTAGAAAAAGGTTCCCAAAGTTCCACAATGAGGTTACAAAGATGTTTGGGACGAAAATGTTGAGTTTTCTTGCCAAAAATGAGTTTTCCAGCCAAAAAAACGTTTTTTTCGGGCGACTGGAGACTAACGACGTTAAGGTTCAGTTAGTCAGGGTCCATTGGAGGCCAATATGTTAAAAGTTAGGACTGCCAGTGGTTATTTTTAATGTTGGGACTCTTGGCGGCTAACGACGAATAGTTGAGATTATTAAAATCCAATATTCCTTACGAAAAAAAAAACCACCGATTTTATACTTTAAGTTATATAGAAATTTCCAAAGTATAGGTAAAAATGTAAGTTAAAAAAGTAGAGGGTAAGAAAAGGAAAAAAATATGTGCCAAAATGTAATTTACAAAACTATATGCTAAAAGTAAAAAAAAAAAAATCAAAGTTAGAGGGTTGCTATGAAAAAAAAAACAATCGACTTTATACTTTAGGTTATATAAAAATGTATTTTTTTATTAAATATTATATTTTAAATATTATATTATACTTGCTCCTTTATATAATTTCATGACTAAATTACAAAAATCGTCCTTTATGTATGTCACTTATTGCAAATTGTGTTCTTTGTCTTCAATAATTACAGAAAACGTACTCGATGTTTGCAAACCCTTGCAAGTTATGTCCTTTAGCGCTAACTCAGTTAATTTTTGTGGTTAAATCTGACCAAATAGACCCCAGATGAGGGTATTTTGTGGGTTAAGTATGACCGTTTGGACCCCACATGAGAGTAAAATGACCAAAATACCCTCATATGGGGTCTATTTGGTCAGATTTAACCACAAAAAATTAACCGAGTTAGGGCTAAAGGACATAACTTGCAAGAGTTTGCAAACATCGAGTACGTTTTCTGTAATTATTGAAGATAAAAGACACAGTTTGCAATAAGTGACATACGTAAAGGACGATTTTTGTAACTTACTCTAATTTTATAGAGTTATTTTATAGCAGTTACCCAAAAACACTTCAAACTATGGAGGACTAAGACCATGTGTAGTGGGGCGTTTTTTTTAAAAAAATTTCAAAAATAACGCCCGAAAACGCCCACCCCTCCATTACAGGGGGCGTTATTTTGTAAAATTTTTGAAAAATGTTTCTTCCGGCGTTTTCTTTAAAACGCCCAAATCAAACTAAGTTGCATGAGACCATGTGAGTGTTGACCAATGGGAAGAGACATGAGTGGGATAGTTCAGCTTTTTAAAAAAGGTTTTTTTTTTTTTTTTTTTAATAATTGTAAGACCATGCGTAGTGGTAGAAGGTTATAATGCCCCCACCATGGGGCATTATACGACACGTGGCGTCCTAGTCAGCAAGGGGGCATTATAGCAAAAGTGGTGTAGTGGGTATAATGCCCTATAATGCCCCATAATGCCCCTTACAATTATTAAAAAAAAAAAAAAAACCTTTTTTAAAAAGCTGAACTATCCCACTCATGTCTCTTCCCATTGGTCAACACTCACATGGTCTCATGCAACTTAGTTTGATTTGGGCGTTTTAAAGAAAACGCCGGAAGAAACATTTTTCAAAAATTTTACAAAATAACGCCCCCTGTAATGAAGGGGTGGGCGTTTTCGGGCGTTATTTTTGAAATTTAAAAAAAAAAAAACGCCCCACTACACATGGTCTAAGGGGCATTATGGGGCATTATACCCACTACACCACTTTTGCTATAATGCCCCCTTGCTGACTAGGACGCCACGTGTCGTATAATGCCCCATGGTGGGGGCATTATAACCTTCTACCACTACGCATGGTCTAATATATGGCACTGTACGGGGTAAATTTTATTGGGTTTTCACGTCTAAAATTTATTTTTTTTCATTTTTTTTTAATTTTAAGATTTAAATCTATATTATATAATAAAAGAAACCTGTTTTGAGACACTTGTCATTCTCTCATTTAATTGATTAAAATTATTAATAATACTAAAAATAATAATATTTAATCTAAATTAATACAAATTCTTATTATTAAAAATATTTAATCAAATCTAAAATCTAATCTAATACAGATTTTTATTATCAATAATATTTAATCAAATCTAATAAAAATTCATACGAATTCCAAAGCTGATATTAACTTTCAAATAATTAAAAAAAATCCGCCTAACATCACAAATGTTTCTGTTAAATTCGATTAATTAATTTGTTTAACAATCACTATTATCTTTATCATTCAGTACGGTTAACCGATTTATCATAATACAACCTCCCACCTATTCAATCATTTGATTTTTCAATCTTATATTAACTATAAATAAATAAAGATTAATATTCAATCTTATCATACTTTAAATATAAAAAAATCCGTTAGTTTTTTTAAATATATTTTTTTATTATTTGGTATATAAAATCATATTTTATTCAACCCATGTAAAAAAGGGGGGTTTTTTAAAATGTTTTTTTTATTATTTGGCAAACAATGTTACATTTATTCAACCCGTGTAATACAATGGTTTTAAAGATATAATTTTTTTTATTATTTGGTATATAATATTACATTTATTCGACCCGTACAATACATACAGTTCTTATAGATATAACTTATTTTATTATTTAATATATAAAATTATATTTCTTCAACCCATGCAATAAAGGAGGTTTTGAAAAAGATAATGTTTTATTATTTGGTATATAAAATTCATTTATTCAACCCATGTAATACACGGGGTTATAACCTAGTAAATATGATAAGAATCAAGTTTTAAAATTTACTTTTACAATAAAATGTATTTTTCAAATATTATATTTTAAAAGTATGTTACCATATTCGTAGGAAACTATTTCCAAAATTAATGGCCATCTTTTATGTAGTAAGATAATATATGTTTATTGTTACACCACCCAACAAAAACCTCCTAGTTAAAAACAAATATGACCAAATGAATTAGTTATACAAACACTTGCCTAATCAACTCTCTGTGTAATCAACTTTTTTTACGACAAATGTTAGTCGTACACTACCTTACACCAAATATTCTAAACTACTCCAATTGCCAAGGTTTAAATCTACGACCTCCCTTTTAAGCCATATACCTCTATCAAGTGAGTCAACTTCAAATACGTGTGATTAACTCCATAATTGACCATAACAAAAGCTAAAGTGCTAAACATAAAAGATATACATATATGTGAAGGACTATAGTGTAATAACCAAAGTCAAAAGGACCAAAAGTATAACAACCTAAAGCAAAACATCTCTCTCTCTCTCTCCCCAACACAAAATTAGATCAATTCAAAAACCCTTAACCAAAGTCTTTCTTTTCCCCTTTCTTCTTCTTCTTCTTCTTCTTCACCGTCCTCCTCCTCCTCCCCCATTCCCCTGATTTCCACATACCCCTTCTTCTCTCTCTCTATATCTATATGTAACAACTTATATCTATACACACATACCCAGATTGAAAACTTGTTACTGTTCATGTCAAACAAGATGAACAGTGGGGTTAAGGTTTCCATCCCAAACAACGTTAGAAAGACGATCCAGAACATCAAGGAGATCACTGGTAGTCACAGTGAAGATGAGATATATGCAATGCTTAAAGATTGTTCTATGGATCCAAACGAGACTGCCCAGAAGCTTTTATTGCAAGGTTTTCTTTCTTTTTGGTCTTTTGTTCAAGATTCTTCAGTAGATCCATGTTTTTTGTTTCTTTTCAACTGTTTTTGATTGTGGGTTTTGTGTGTTTTGGTGATTAGTGATGTAAATTATTGTTTTTGTTTACTCTGTAGCTTGTGTCATTAGGGTTAGTGTGTTTCTTGAAGTTTTGTTTTAGTTTAGCTTAATTTTTGTTTATTTGTTGTGATTTGTTATAGGAATGTTTATGGGATTGAATATTGGTTGCTAAGTGAAGATGGATGTTTACATGTTATACTAATTAGAAATCTTTTACTTTGTTTTTTATGCAGATCCGTTTCATGAAGTAAGGAGGAAGCGTGACCGCAAGAAAGAGGTAAGAGGAATAAGCGAACGGTTGAAGTTATGGTATGGTAAAGTGATGTGCTTTACGCGTCTGTGTAGCTGTAGTTATGTAAACAGTCCTGTGCTTTTTGTTTAGGTGATTAACTGATTGTTATTTTCAGCCGAATGTTGTTAAGGAATCTACGGAGACTAGGTGGAAACCTGGGATGCAGGGTCGGGGAAGCAGGGGTGGTAGGGGGAACTACTCGTCTCGCCACAATTCTCATGGTAATTTAATTTACAAGTTGGATATTTTAACTTGCTTCATCTGTTATATTCATAACTGTCGTTCTTCGTTGAATTCTATATAAAAGGTTGTTTGGATGTGTGTTTGAAACGCGATTATTGCGACTTCGTGAATTAGATTTAGATAATCAGTTGAAGATTTGATTAGTTAGGAATTGGTATATTACTTTGCTTTTATACTCGGTAATCAGTTTTTTTACAGCAACTTATAACTTGCTTCTTCAATATCTGATTGTTTTGGCCCTTATAACTAGAAAACTAAAACTAGTATCAGTGTTTAAAAAGGTGCAGGAGCCGCTGACAAAAACACATCAGGGGCAAAAAGCTGCCCCTCATGTAGTTATGGGTCAAATTGATCAAAGCTGGTCAAATTAGCGTTTGTAAAAGTTCGATCAAATCAACCTAAGGGCTAAGGAGTGAAAAAAATATGAAAGGTTAATGTGTAGAACAAGTGAGAGATATGCAGCTTCTGATTGTAAATAAAGCTTAGTTGGTTGCACGTAGACGTGCTCCTCACGTACGCGATGCGCACGGCTTGTGCCTCAGCTTTTGGGACCAAATTGCTTTGGAGCGCTTCACGCTTTTTTCTTTTTAGAACCAAGATCAGTATTGCTATAAACCAAGATCAGATACCTCCTAACTTCCCTTGAAATGTTATCACAGGGTCACAAGTGCGCGGTTAAAAGTTTTCCTTGATGCCAGTAGTTTCGTTCTTTTTTTTTTTTTAATGAATGGGCCCTTGGGTTAAGACAGTTATTACATGATTATACATTTAATCATTCAATTCTTGTTTGAATCAGGGATTAATTTCATAAAAGCTTGAAATGCTAACAATATTTTATTTTTGAAAACCTAGATGCAGGCAGTAACAAGAATGCTCCATCTGGAAAAGAAAGTGAGATCAATCATGTTGCAGATGATGGTGTAATTCTGCCTGCACCTCAGGATAAGAAGAGTAAAGAAATAACCGTGGTTCCAAGGTGTTGCATTCACTAGATTTTCCTTTTTATTCGTTCACAATGTAACCTTTTAATATACATAGATACGAAATATACATGCTAAATCCTCACAAGTTACATTTGCTACCTGATTATTTTCAGTTCTTGCATAGTTGCTGAGAAAAGTAGTACCATACCAGCAAGTGGTATCAATGAATCTGAAGTCAAAATCTTGACAGCTGCTTTGGGAGATTTGTCTGCTTCGGATTCTGTTCTTATGCCATCACAGGATTCCCAACTTCCTGTTGGTACAATTAGCCTTGAAGTTGGAAGTCAACAAACTCCTCTCGAAAAAGTCAACGAGGATTTCGTCGAGATTGAAAGCAAAACTGCCTGTAAGGGTCTTTTCTTACTCAAAAGAGAAAAAAACTATGTTCATATGATGCCATGATTTCTATTGTAATAATTATTTTAAATATTTTTTTTTGTAATTGGCTACTATGACAGCTGTACTGGATGTCGGGAGCTCCTTCATGCAAGGAAAGATGTTTCAAGGAGACGGGCCTCATAACAGGCCACATCAAGTGATTGGGCTTCATAAGGGTATTAAATCACGTGACTCAAATCTATAGAAAGTAGGACTAAAAATGAACGTAAAGTGAAATCTGGCTGATATTTTTACGTTTTTTGTGTGTTTCCTACAGTCGCTCCTGCTAAGGAATGGAAACCAAAACCGACAAATCCTATTCCTGCTCAAGCACTTGTGACGGAGGTGCCAGCTATTCCCGTTTCCGTTCCCGTTGAAGCTCCTCCGTCATCAATGACAGAATCCGGTATTCCAGAGTCAAAGGAATCACGCATTCCAGACGGTCAACAAGTTATTATTCCAAACCACCTTCATGTTCCCGAAGCTGAGAAACTAGGGTTCTGCTTTGGAAGCTTTGATGCTTCTTTTGGGCTTAATTCAAACACCTTAAGCGGGCCTGGTGGGCCTGGCCCTATGATTGACGAGAATCGATCTATTTCCGAGGCTTCTGAGGAGACCACTGAACATATAGAGGAACAGACTAACAGGTTCGAAATTTTCACAATTTTTTGTTTTATTTTATTCATGTATTTTGCACACTCTTGACCAATAGTTTTAATGAATTCAGGGATCAAGATGTGTTGGCGACTGCTGATGATGGAGATAATCTTGACCGTCCACCATCCTCTGATGATGTACCTGAAAATGTGTCACCTGAAGGTGATGTGTCATCTAACGTGGGCCCTGAGCACGCCGAATCCAAGCAAGAGACTTCACTCCCGGTGCCAGGTCATCAATATCCGGTGGTTCATCCTTCTTCGAACATAAGTTTTGGCTTCATCCCACCAATCATTGGCAACCACCTGCCACCTTTTGAAAGCAACGAGTCTCAACCTCGTGATGCTTCTCGTGTCCCAACCTTTGTTGTAAGTATTTCATGAGAATAACCTAGGATACATTAGACATTGAACACTCTTTTCTTTTGAGTAAAGTACACGGATAGTCCCTGTGGTTTTCCAAAATTTAGATTTGGTCCCAAGCTTTTTAAAAGTACATATGTCGTAATAGCCACTTTTACATGATATGGGTTGGCATCAGAAACGTTCTGGCTTTTGACTTTTAAACATTCTTATTGAACTATTTAGTGTAAGTTTATGTGAATCTTTCTATATATTCTTGTTACAGGTTCCACAACCGTTTGACCCGGTAGGCTATTATCCACAATTTTATCGTTCTGGCGGTGATAGTGACGGGCGCATATCACCTTTCCACACACCCAAGTACAACGGAAACGTCCCAGTTTTATCTCAACAGACTTCTCAATCCACTCAAGAGGTTTACATTTTTTATTCTTTTTTTTCTTTTTTTTTACAATTTTGGTTTAGTAATATAATATATTAATGAATATGAACAACAGGTTGGGAACGCTTTAATGTTGTCTGGTGCGGGTCCTACACCACTAGCCTCACAACCCGGTGGGGTAATGCTGAGCTCCATAGCGGTGACTCAGCAACCACTGCCGGTGTTCAGGCAGCCACCTGGGTTACATTTACCGCATTACCCTCCAAATTATATCCCATACGGCCCGTATTTCTTCCCACATTACCTTCCTCCACCCGCCATTCATCAATTTTTGAGCAACGGAGCGTTCCCTCAACAACCTCCAGCTGGCGGTATGCATCCGGCTCCGCCAGTGTCAACTCCGAAATATCCACTTCAGCAATACAAGCCTGGAAGTAATGGCTCTAACCCTGGAACGTATGGTCCGTATGGCTCCAACCCAGCGGGTTATAATTTGAACTCGGCTGTGACAGCTGGGAATTCAACTTCTAATGAAGACCTTGGTGGGTCCCAGTTCAAGGAAAATAATGTGTATGCAACAGGGCAGCAGGTTAGTTTCATGTACTGTACCTGATCTTTTTGAACATGGCTGAATGAATGATGAGTTTATGATGATAAATTTATAATGTGAATACTTTTGGTAACAGTGAATTTCCAGCATGATTATAACAATAGTGTTTAAAAGTGACTTTATATAGAGAAAAAGAATGAGTGGCTTATTTTGTAACATTAAGTCTTGTAAAAAGGTGTGTATATCTGTTTGGAATCACATGCTAGCACCGTTTACGAAAGATATTACTCCCTTTGTGCAGAAATTATTGTCCACAACTACTATTTTAGTTTCTCCCGAAATAATGGTCCGCTTTTAAAAAAGATAGTTATAATCTACCAGCTTTTCCATTTTAAGCTTAATTAATTATCATTAGGCTTGTAAACGAACCGAACGTTCATGAACTTGTTCGGTGGGAAGTTCGTTTATGTTCGTTTATTTAATAAACGAACAAACACGAACAAAAAAATTTGTTCGTTTAATTAAATGAACGAACATGAACACACCTTGTGTTCGTTCATTTATGTTCGTGAACATTCTTTTATGTTCGTTCATTTATGTTCGTGAGCGTTCATTTATTTACGTTCGTTTAAATTTTAATAAATACATAAATAGTTATATTTATATAAATATTAGGTTTTCTAACTACTTATATAAATATAACTTATTAGTATATCTATAAACCCTTATTTAGATGTGTTTTTGTATGAATATGAAATGTAGTATATTAGACTTGTTTCTCCAATCATGTTAATTTATGTTTATTCAAATATGTTAGTTAATTTTTTTTATGTTCGTTTGTGTTTGTTTATGTTCGTGAACTATTCGTTTAGGCTTTAAACGAACGAACATAAAAGAACACGAACATACCCGATTTCTTAATGAACGAACACGAACAAAAAAATGTGTTCGATTATATGCTCGTGTTTGTGTTCGGTTAAAGTTAAATGAACGAACATGAACATGCCTATGTTCGTGTTCGTTCGGTTCGTTTACAGGCCTAATTATCATTATTGCAACTTTTGCAAATTGCCATTCAACAGTGTCTTAAATGCAAGAGTAATTTTAAATAAACATTGCGTTACATTTCTTAAGATGTGTGTTCTTAGCTTTTGGACAATAGTTTTGTGCTGGAGAGGGTACTGTTTTTAGAATGAGTAATTTTCTAAAACAGAAGCGATTACGTGCTAGAAATGTTTTATGACCCATTTTACGTAATGATGAAGTGCGTTAGAATTTAAACAGTCTTGTGTTTAAAAAAAGCTTTTGTGGTGAAAAGTATTATATATTAAAACAAAGAGTTAATTACTGTTTTCGTCCCTGTGGTTTGTCAAAAATCACTATTTCAGTCCATTAGTTTAAAAATTGCGATTTCAGTCCCTGTGGGTTCACTTTCGAAACCATTTCAGTCCACCTCGTAACCATTTCAGTCCCTGTACTTAACAGAATAATGGATTGAAATGGTTACGAGGTGGACTGAAATGGTTTCGAAAGTGAAACCACAGGGACTGAAATCGCAATTTTTAAACTAATGGACTGAAATAGTGATTTTTGACAAACCACAGGGACGAAAACAGTAATTAACTCTAAAACAAAAATTGTGGTTTATGGTCCAGATGATGATCCGGTTTACTGGGTCATGGATAAGTTGATCGTTGACCCATTTGATAGATCTAATTATATACATTAAAACATAATGACACGATAGCTACACCTGATAGAGACAATAATTGAGTGAAATTTTCTCTTATATTTTATTTTTGTTTGTAGAGTGAAGGTTCGGGTGTATGGATAGCTGCACCTGGTAGAGACATATCTGGTATGCAAGCAAATTCTTTCTATAATCTTCCACAAGGCGGTCAAGTTGCATATACACCGACACAGGCTGCACACGCCACTTTCGCTAGTATTTATCAACCAGTCACCACCACACCCATTCACCCACTTCTCCAACAACCTCAGACAATGGCTGGCGGTGTTGACATGGTGGGACCCGCGTCTACAGTCTATCAGCAGCCACCGCAGCCCCCTCAAATCAACTGGCCTAACAACTACTGAAAAAACAGTCCAATCGTTTAGTTTTTAAAACCAGCAAAAACTAGAGACACAAAACCCGGATATGGATTTGTTTTTTTCTCGCCGGTTCCAGCAGTAGATTTGGAAAATGGTAGAAAAATCATGAGAAAGATAAAGTTGGTGGAGTTGAGTGTAAAGCATTTTATAGGAGCCCGTTTTCAAGTTAGTTGAGCCCCCGTTTCTCCCCTCGAGAGTTGTGTAAGCGTTGCGTATTCGTATTAGAACCACCATGAGAGTTGACTATCTTGATTCTTGTCTCTTTTAACTTTTTGTTTTGGTTTGAAATTTGAGGTTTTATAGGTGGTATAATTGGGGTTTTAGAGGGTTTTCTTATTTTGTAAAGTGATTTTGGATATAGCAAGAATGTACTTGAACTGTTGTAATTGGTATTTGGTATAAGCAAAAGCAGCATTCATAATTGTTTCAATTGAAAAAGTATTTGGGCTTTTAAAATCACAAATTGGTGCCAATCAAATATTTACTGGTCTAAAACATATCAGTTATAACTCGGACACACTTCAAATCGTCTGAACGTGACATTTGTGACTCGGTTATATATAACGCCTTAGGTGAGTTTACAAGTGGTCAATGAGTTGAGCAAGTTAAACATGTTTAGTTAAAGGATATATGTGGCTAACATGTCAAGTCAAATACGACATGTTGTCAACATGAACATGACATGTTTATCAAATTGCCCATAGTCATTAGTCACAACTGTGTTTACCTGCCGCCACCACCATACCCCATCACCTACCACCATCACCTCCACCCATAAAATGGTTTTCAAAATAAATAGGTAAAACGATCAATTTGCCCTCCACTTAAAGATTAAATTTATTAGGGCCAAATGATGTAACGTGCAAATTATGTATGAAAACCTTACTCAAGTGCAAATCCTGTTAGCTACAAAGGCAAAGGACAATGTTTGAAATTTGATATAAACATGAGTTTGTATAAATATGTTTAACGTGTATTATAAGTCTACTAAAGCATTCAGGATATATAAGTGTGCATGGAACTGAGTACGAAACACGGTGGTACCACGAGCACGAAAGCTCGCATAATGTGTAGTTTACTAGTATGTGTAAATAGCTTAGGTATTGCTTATGCCTTGTTTGAAATTACGGTCTGTTAAATGTTATTCACTGGCTTATCGCGAGCGTATTATTATTAAAACGTTTTTAGGTAATCTGAATGAATGTGATAGAAGTGTTAGTGCCAAAAAGAGGTTGATTCTTTAGGCACTAAGGGACCTCGTGGCTCAGGAATATTTGTAAAAAATGTCATTAGACAACCTTTTGATTACTACATGCATAAACGTTTTGTATACACAAAAAGGGTTTTTTGAACCCTTAGTTATGCATATAATTTGTATTTCAAGTTATAAGTTGTTAAATAATTAAAATAACTTTAAAAGTTTTCCGTTGCGTATTTAGTTTACCGATTCGGTCGCAAGCCTGGGTGTCAAAAATCCTAGGTGTGACAATCTGACAAGTGATGACTAGAAAATTTCTCTTTATCCTAAGTATCTATTTATATGATTATCTTCAATCAATTCATCGCTCGCCATTTCTTTATTATATTAACTTGACTCCCAATCACAACAAATTTCACTTAACTAGTTGATTTTCCGTCCGCGCGTTGCGGCGGGGACCCAATGACTGCAAAACGCGTGTCAGTAACGTCAAGCAGATACCGAATATCAAAATAATAGGACCCATACGCAGTGGCGGACCCAGGAATTTTTCCATGGGGGTGCGGACAATTTTTAAAAATTTTAGGCCCCAATGTATGTAAGTAAAAAATCGGTTCGTATCGGGTCGGGTCGGGTCGGGTCATGTAAAACAAAAGAACATCGAACTAAATTTATATAATCATCAAAAATATGTCAAATCATGTTACAAACATAATTAAAACGTCATCCTACGGGTTTTTATTTTTTGAAATCTATCCAAAACATGGCTCCATAACATATTACATAATATATCAACTATTCAAGCCCTAGAAATCATAATGTAAATAACCCTAAAAATCATCTAAACAACATATACACCATAAAAAGAAAAAGCCAAACATTCTTCACTAACAAATATGTTCGGATTCCGGTTAGATTTGGTGTCAAACGACGGTGGTATGGTGGCTGATTATGGTGGTCACCGGCTGCTGGACTGTTGTTGCTGGGTGATGTTGTTCGTTGGCAGTGCAGGGACGCAAGAGAGGGAGAGAGCGGGAGAGAATTTCTAAAGGTTTTGAGCTTTAATTATTTTATTATAGTTTGAAATATTGTTGGGTTTGGTTAATGGGCTAAGACTTAGTGGGCTAGCTAGTTAGGAATTATAAGTGGGTAAATGTATGGGTATTTGGGTTTAGTTAGTTAGGTATTAAAAGTTATATAATTTTGTTAGTATTTTTTTTTTAAATAAGAGTTTACTAAAAAAAATTAAAATATAAATTGATAACACTTTTTATCGAAGGGGTGCGGACAAAAAATTTCAAGGGCGCGGTCGAAAAATTCCAAGGGGTGCGGACGAAAAATTTCAAAGGGTGCGGACGGGATTTTCGACGGAATTTAACACTAATTTTTTTTTCCCCGGGGGTGCGCCCGCCCACCTTGGAGTGGGCTTGGGTCCGCCCCTGCCCATACGTCCTACAAGTTGGAAATTCGGTTGTTTTCAGTTCAGTTATTACGGTGCTAACACGTTAAAATATGGATGAGCTCGGTAGGGGTAACGACACCGAAAGTACCGATCCGGAAAATCATCGAAATTAGGTACCAGCACCGAAAATGCTTGGTACAATACGGTATGGTATTTGAAGGTAAAAATTAATAAATACAGGTATGGTGCTAGACCATTGTCGAACCGAAAGTAACGATTCTGAAAACGCCAAAAGGTGGGTACCAAATTGGTACCGAAAATGATTTGGTACAGTAAATTTGGTACCGATACGATACCGGTTTGATTACAGGATTTGATACAATTTGCTCATCAATAATCTAAATATCTAAGTTAATTTTACATGCTACAATTCATTCATTACAGAAAAAGACAAAAAATAAAGCAAAACAAGTTGTTGTGTATATAAAACCTCATTCAAACGAAATACAGTTTACTTACTGTGTGTATGAAAAGTAATCTAAACGGTGCAATTACTTGCATTGCTACGTTGCTACAGGATTTGATGAGCTCGGTACCAACCAGTACCGAAAATACCGTTACCGAAATCCTCAAAAGTGGGTACCGGTACCGAATATACCTGGTATGGTACGGTTCGGAACCGGTCGGTACTGATACGGCACCGGTATTTGAGAGTAAAAACCGGTGAATACCGTGCCGAACTGGTACCGAAAATACACATGGTTTGGTAAATTTGATACTGGTACCGGTACTCGATACCATTTGCTCATCCCTTAGTGATGTTACTATTCATTCAGTTCTATTTTGATTACTATTCATTCAATTCTATTTTTATTAGGGTAAAAACCGGTGAATACCGTACCGAACCAGTACCGAAAATACACCCAGTTTGGTAAATTTGATACCGGTATCGGTACCCGATACCATTTGCTCATCCCTTAGTGATGTTACTATTCATTCAATTCTATTTTTATTACTATATATTCATTCAATTCTATTTTCTTTATATTTTTGTTACTGTTCATTCAGTTCAAAATTTAATTTAATATATATGTAAATGTAAATGTAAATTGCTTTCAACTAGCAATAACACCCGCGCGCGTTGCGGTGCGGTACATTGCAAACATCAAATGGATTAGTCCAAACGTTATGTGATGCGTTAACCATATGAAAACATGCGTTTCGACGTATCCGATTGAACTCAACGTAACCTATATAAGCATTGTAATTGGATCAAACATAACGTATTATATGTGACCTGATTCGTACATACAAAATGTAGCTGGTATAACGGGAAAGATGACACGTATAACCAAAAGAGATGAATTAGAGCTTTAGTATAAATGGAAAAAAAAAAAGAAAACCACAATTTGACTCCACTCGGTTACAAACAAAATTTACAAAACATCACCTAACTCGTTTCCCAAAAAAAAAAAAAAAAATTACGTCGAAACACACACCAACTCAAATTAAACCAAAACTTACATAAAAGTATGCACATAAAAATGTTTTTTTTAAACGAAAACGTGTTATATATGACCTGAGTCATTTCCAGAAAGAGTTTATGTCGACACGTAGAGCATATCGAATTTATACCGGCACGTACATAATAATATGCACGTGAAAAAATAGTTTCTCTTCAGTAGAGAAGGTATAACGGTAAACTCAAAATAAATTATTAGTACAAAACTTAATAGGTCAATAACGTTTGTAAAATTGTGCCAAGTAGCACCAATGCCAAACCATTGCCAGCGAACACCAACATCAAAAGAGCTTGTAAAAATAAAATAAATAAAAGGGTAAAAATTAACACCGAACAAAAATATATATAAAATTGTTGAGCCACGCACGTCCGTTGCGGCGTGTTAATGCGATAAAATTAGACAGAAATATAAAACGTATAAAAGAATAACTAAGCTGATCTAAGATTCGCGCGTTGCGACGAACTTGTCAAACTGATTAAAATAGATGCGTTGCGATTGGCCTGTCAAACGGGAAAAAAACAGACAAAAAAACATTGAACCTCACACGCACGTTGCTGCGTTTTGACTCGCAAAATTTAGAACGAAGTGTGAAATGAAAAACTTGTGAAAATGAAAAGTATTGGGGACCATAGTTGAAAATTAAAAAGTGTTGAGGTTAAATTGACTAGTTGAAAAGCTGAGGGTTAAAACTAAAAAAGTCAAAGGGGTTAAAAGTGAAAAATGCAAAAAAAATTTGAAAACTCCCTATTCATATGTTACAACCATATAAAACAACTAATTGTTGCTAATTTATAGTTTTTAAATTCCCCAATTTCTTGCTCTATGTTGTTTTGTATAATCGAGGGTTGTGTTAATTTTTAGGGATTCAACTTTCAAGATCAAGGTTGTTTTCAAGATCATAAATTGTAAGGGCTGAATTTTAGGTTTAATTGTTATGTCTTTTTTGAACTTTTGTTACTTCGATGGCAGTAATGTGAAGCTAAAAATAAGAGATTGGAGAACATTAATAACCAATAACTAATAACTAAACTGACATTTTCTAAACGAAGAAATGAGATTTTTAAGAAAGCTAAAAGTTGGCAGAGTTATGTGATATTGACATCATTCTTCTTTTGTTTTCGCCATCCCATTATCTGTTCCAGATTTTAAACACAACTCGAATCAACCTGTTTGTATGAAATTGGGTGAAATTGTCGTCGCTAATCGTGTTAAGCCCATTTAGAAAATTAATGCAGGTTGTTCGAACTATCTCCTTCCAGTAACATTGATCAGGTTATTGCAAAGTTTGCTCAACAGGATAAAGGGAAGAGGTGCATATTTTGTTCTTTGATTGTGAAGATGTGTTCCCAACTTTTCTTTTGATTTAAAATTTGATTTTGATCAATTTTATAACCGGTTCTTCCTTATTTAACTTGAATAGGAAACTGGAAAGCCTTGAAGTAAGACGGGTTTCGAATTCCATGTTAAGCTATATTTTTATTATAGCATTGTTTATTGATCGTTTGAGCATATACAAGCTTTGAAAAAGTGTTCAAGAAGATGGACCATCATGTAAACATACAAAACTTTGCGGGTGCAAGGTTGTTGAAAATTATCGTTAAAATAATAATATCAATGTAAAGCCAAATTAAAGTTGACTTTTTTGGGTTAGTTTAAAGAAATCCATGTAAATATACAAGATTTCCCCAAGTATAAAGTTGTTGACAGTAGTTAAAAAAACAGTAAAAAAAATTGATGCATGGCCTTTCTTAAATAAACTAAGTTGGTTTTCTTATAAACCCAATATAACCTAATAAAGTGTAATTAAATATACTCAAGTTTAACACCCCCTAGCGCAAAATTATGGAGGTCAAAATTTCATGAGTGTTAGTACCAAGTTTCATAGAAAAAAAAATTCATGATTTAATATTGGGAAAAAAAAGAGAGACTTATGACCAATTTGTCTCGAATCCTTATTCATTCACATTTTTTTATCTTAAAGTTAATTTTATAAGAAACAAACTGTCATACAAAAAATAATTAGAAACATATCTTTGGAAAAAATAGTGTTTCACTTAAATTTTGGATAGAAAAAAAAATAAATTTTTTTTATGAATGTTATATAATATCGAACCTTATAAGATAAGTCTGTCAAGGTTACCACTCAAATTTCAGTAAACATGTCACCTATTTTGCCATGATACAGTTTGGTGTTAGTGATTTTAGTGTAATCAAGTCATTTTGATTAATATGGATTTACTTAAAACAAGAAAATAAGAATATAGAGTAATATAAGTTACGAGGTGCGAAGTAAACACTCGCTAATAACTATTCTTATTTCATGCACCAGCGAACCAAGGGTTAAGGGATTACCGCTCACTTGGTGGGGGTTCGAATACAACGCCCCACACAGAGTCCAAGGGCGGCAGAGCCCCTAGTGGGTGGGTTCGATCAATTGTGTCAAATGAAGCACTTCTATTTATATTACTCTCTTATTAAAAATATACAATCATGATTTATCCAGATCAACGACATTGATTAAGTCAAAAACACAGTATTCCATAGACTTCTAAGAAAGTTCTAAATACATTTTTATAAAATCTTTTCATGCAATCCGATGAAGTATATGTGTATCTTCTTATGGAAAATTCTATTAACTGTTTTTATTTGTATTAAAGATTACTCAAACTTTTCGAAATTCTTGCCGCAATCGACATTTTAGATGTATTATCACAATAAGATTAAAAAAATTATATATGCACTTATTTAACTTTTAATTTAAAAAACTAAGATTATATTAAACCACATAATCTCCTACACTCCACCCTCCCATAAACCTTGGTCTTCTCATACCTAAAACCTATCTCTATCATGGATCCATGATTTATTTTTCGGGGGAGATCGGGAGGGTTGAGATTTAATGAAAGCCAGTTTGCTTAATAAGATACTAGGTTAGAGTCCCGTGTATTACACGAGTTGAATAAATATAAGTTTATATATTAAATTATAAAAAGTTATATCTTTATGAACCCCGTATATTATATGGGTTAAATAAATGTAATTTTATATATCAAATAATAAAAAAATTATATATTTAAAAACCATATGTATTACACAGATTAAATAAATGTATTTTTTATATTAAATACTAAAAACGTCGTATCTTTAAAAAACCCGTGTATAGTCAGGTTGAAAAATCTACCAAATAATAAAAAAATTATATCCTTAAAAACCCCGTGTATTACATGTGTTAAATAAATCTAATTTTACATAACAAATGATAAAAAGTTATATCTTTTAAACTTCGTGTATTACACGAGTTATATAAATGTAACTTTGTATAGTAAATAATAAAAAAAATACATTTTTAAAACCCCTCGTTTTACACGAGTTGAATAAATATAATTTTGTATACCAAATAACAAAAAAAGTTATATTTTTAATAAATTAGGATAACATTTAATATTAATTTATTATTTATATATTTAATATAAGATAAGTAGAAAAGAGAGGTATTTGTTTCAAAAAAATATTAAATTAACAATTTAGATTTAAGGATAATATTTTATTAAAGTATGATAAGATTTAATATTAATTTATTATTTTTTATTTATTTATTTGTTTGGATGGGAAGGGGGAAACACGCTTTTGTAGATCTAACTGGAGTCTCCCCCTTGTCGGGCTCAAGGACAAGGGCTTTGTCGTAGGGCAAGCGTTGCTCAAGGCAGAGGCAAGCAAAGTGGCAAAACATGAGAAAGCCTGCCTGGAGAATCAACATTTGTTTGTCCCGTTTGCGTTTGATACCTTTGGTGGTCTCGCTCCTGACGCTGTGCGACTTTTGAATCGAGTTCAAAAAGTCGTTAATAGTAATTATTCGTCTCTAAAGGTTTCAAACTTTGTATTTAGCAGAATTGGTTTTTCTATTCAAAACGGGGTGGCGGCCCAACTTGTTGCCCGACTACCTGCCATTGCTTTGTAATTGCCCTTTTTCGTGTGAAATGATATTGGAAAATTTTACTAAAAAAAAATCCAAAAATTGATTTCTTTTATTATAGTTGATAAAAGATTTTAGGTTTAAAACAACTGTGATTTTTCCGTTCTTGGTAGGCTTTTTTAATAATAAATTAATAATTCACTTTTTCTTGTCCATTGGTAACATTTCCTTGAAATTAATATCGTTACTTCGCAAAAAAAAAAAAGAAATTTATTGTTAGTAATTATTACAAGTAATTTAAGCACTTGGAAACTAATTTTTGTCGAAGTGTATACATCAACTTACAATATTGTATTTTTTTTTGGGTAAAGCGTTGATGTAATCTTATTATCTACAAACTATTATTGATAAGTTATATGTGTTGATAAATTAATATAGTTATTATTATTATTATTATTTAATTAAATAAAAAAGATAAATAAAAAATAAGGGTAAGAAATTACCAGAGAATGACATGTGTCAAAAAAAGATTTTTGTTTATTAGTATAGAAAGATTATAGAATAGATATATAAGAAAGTATCTGATAACATGCGTCATAAATATTTAAAGTTATAGGTATACACGTAAATTTATAACTATTTAGACTACTGGAAATGGAAGAGGCTTGAAGTGAGACGTTTTTTTTTTAAAAGAAAAATTAAACAATTAAAATTAAATCAACCAATCAAAACAAAATCAAACAACATCCAACCACATCGCGTCACCTCACCCTCACCACAACCACATGCCCCCACACTGGTGGAAACCTTCAAGCCCCCGCTCCATGCCACCTTCAAGCCCCTAGAAGGGACGATGTTCTGGGGCTTGGAGGGGGTTCTCATGCCTCCTTCAAGCCCTCACTCCGTGTAGCCTTAATGAAGAATGTGATTGTGATGTTTACTGCATAGTCCTGCCAATGAAATGGAAACAAAACCTATAAATTTGTAGGCAAATACTATTCGTTTTTCTTTTACATAGCCGTGTGTCACATGTTGTAACCGGAGTTCAATCAATGGAGAGTTTGGAAGATTAGTTTCTTGGGACACATGGTTTTCTTTTTGTCATAATCGAACATCCGTGTTATCATTTTTGGATATGGAATGCCCCCAACAAGTTTGATTCCACAAATCCTTTTGATTTCTTTTCAGGTATAAACAAGTAAAGTTATTAGCCTTAAACTGTAAACATGTGTGTTATGTATATTATAGGTGAATTTGTCTTTCGATAATAAAAAGTGAAGATTTTGCCTAGTTACCGGGTGGGCTTTAAAACATGATTTGTATTATCACTTAAACTTTTGCTTTGTGTTTTGCATTTGATATTATTACCCTTTTCCTTACACTCACAGTTTGACGTGTTTGCATTCGTATAGCGATGTAGGTAGCTCTTAGAAAACTTCTTAGCCATCTATTTTAATGTTTATACTATAAATAGTCAAACAAAACAAAGCCTTTCATTCACAATCCGTTCAGTGTGAGAAGGCTTTTTATATTATGAAAAATGTTTGTGGGTGGTTGAAAGTGGTTGTGAGGAGATAAAAGAGAAATTGTTACTGTTCAGTGTGAGAAGGCTTTTTATATTATGACATCTTAGATATTTTTTTAATCATTATGTTAGAAAGAATTGGTGATTTGTTGATATGTAGCAGCAATTAGTTCAAAGAAAATAGAGAGAAACTCAAGAGAAATATAGAGGGATATTATTATTATTATTATTATTATTATTATTATTATTATTATTATTATTATTATTATTATTATTATTATTATTAGAGCTAACTGTTATTTTTGTTCTTATGATTTCTTCACTTTTGTCATTTCAGACTAATTTTCAAAAATACATCAGTTTAGTTTCCTTCCTGACGTTTGAAAACGTGCCACTTTTGTCCAAAAATTAAAACCCAATTAAATGAGACAAGGTATATGAATTGACAATAATACCCTTCATTTTTAACTTGTCTGACTTAACTGGGTATTAGATTTTAGACTGAAATGGCACGTTTCTAGTATGTCAGAGAGGAAACTAGTGCATTTTTGAAAATTGATCTGGAATGACAAAAATGAACAAAGCATATAGATGAAAATGATAGTTAACTCTTATTATTATTATTATTATTATTATTATTATTATTATTATTATTATTATTATTAAAACACAACTTGTTAGATACAATGAACTTTATTGTGTTTAGGTTTTGGTCACATATTTTTCTTGGTTTTTACTTTAACTAGTTAATTTTCCGCCTGCGCGTTGTGGCGGGGATCCAATAACTGCAAAACGCGTGTCAGCAACGGCAAGCAGATACCGAATATTAAAACATAAACAAAAATAACGTGGTAAGGATAGTCACTCCGTCCTAAAAAATGATTTTAAATAACCTAATATATAATAATAGGACCCACACGTCCTACACGTTGAAAGTTCGGTTGTTTTCAGTTCAGTTATTACAGTGCTAACACGTTAAAATATGGATGAGCTCGGTACCGGTAACGGCACCGAAAGTACCGATCCGGAAAATCATCGAAATTAGGTACTGGCACTGAAGGGGTATGGTCCTAAACCTCGCGCCAGCTAAACCGCGAGTGACCATTACCCTTATCAAACAACCCCCACCAGCAATGAACTGCGTCTATGCGGACGCATCCTTCGAATCCAATCAGTCAAAGGATAAGAAGAGGCCTTACCTTGTGTATAAAAACGGATGTACATAACGATGCGGCTGGCACCGCATCTTATGAACATTTTCGTCACGACAAGGGATCTGGGCAACAACAACAGTCACCACAAGTGGCGATGCGGCCTGGAACCGCATCCCGCAAACTTAGCCAGAGTGAGAACGCGAAAACAACGGTAGTTACCGCAGGCAGCGATGCGGCGCAACACCGCATCCTGCCCACGAGGCAAGTGGGACTGACACTGCAAAGCAAGTGGCACCAATGACAGTCGCCTGTCAGGCCATACGTAGGCGACAGGCTGACGTGGCTTCACCTCCACAACCGACAAGCCTGACACACCTGCAAAGATGCAGCATGTCGTCAGTCTATCCGTTCACCTCCTCCTTCACTCCTCGGCTATAAATACCAACCCCAAACCAGGTTTGAGGTATCTCTTCACAACTCTCTCACTACTACTACTATCACACTTTGCTTCCCAAGCAAACTACTGATTCTTACGCCGGAGAGTGGTAACAAGGAGCACCCCCCACCCCATCCTCCTTGTTACGAGTCACGGCTTGTTTCCTTGTGCAGGAGATCAACCGGCGGACGATCCAGCCAGCGATCCTCGAGAGGAAGAGATTAACCCTTCTTGACGAGACCAGTGAGTTAACCCTGCCCGGTTAACCATTGTTTCATCAGGCACCGAAAATGCTCGGTACAATACGGTATGGTATTTGAAGGAAAAATCAATAAATACAGGTATGATGCTAGACCGGTGTCGAACCGAAAGTAATGATTCTGAAAACGCCAAAAGGTGGGTACCAAATTGGTACCGAAAATGATTTGGTCTGAGAAATTTGGTACTGATACGATACCGGTTTGATTACAGGATTTGATACGATTTGCTAATCAATAATCTAAATATCCAAGTTAATTTTACATGCTACAATTCACTCATTACAGAAAAAGACAAAAAAGATAGCAAAACAAGTTGTTGTGTATATAAAACCTCAGTCAAATGAAATACAATTTACTTACTGTGTGTATGAAAAGTAACATAAATGGTGCAATTACTTGCATTGCTATGTTGGTACATGATTTGATGAGCTCGGTACCAACCGGTACCGAAAATAACTTTACCGAAATCCCCAAAAGTGGGTACCGGTACCGAATATACCTGGTACGGTATCGGTCGGTACTGGTACGGCACCGGTATTGGAGTGTAAAAACCGGTGAATACCGGTACCAGTACTGAATATACCTGGTACGGTACTGGTTAGTACTGGTACGGTACTGGAATTTGAGGGTAAAAACCGGTGAATACCGGTGCCGAACCGGTACCGAAAATACACCCGGTTTGGTAAATTTGATTCTGGTACCGGTACCCAATACAATTTGCTAATCACCTATTGATAGTGTACATCCGGTTTGGTAAATTTAATTCTGGTACCGGTACCCAATACAATTTGCTAATCACCTATTGATAGTGTACTGCCATGTGGCATGTAACACTGTTCAAAACCTTGTGTTTTTAATATATAGGGTAATTGTCACACCCCAACCGATGGCGGAATCATCGGGGCATGGCACTGAGCGAAACCGATTGTCCAGAAGTTTCCATAACAATTATTATCACTATTCAATTTATATAATACGTCCCATACCGTACCTCAAATAGCAAACAAATTATTACAGATAACATCAAGTCAAATATTCTGTTACGACAACTCAGATTTTAAATATAAAAATTGTTCAAATGCTTCTAGAGACTCAATCTGCAAGATCTACAGACAACTATGCTCTAAACGCTTATTCTAAGCTCGCCTTCCTAGCAGATAAGCATCCTAATTGCCTGCCACATACGTTAAAATAAAGTCAATACATGAAATGTAAAGGTGAGCATACAAGTTTGATAATAGCATAATAGAGTTCGAAATAGTTTACACATAACCAACACGTACACAGAGGAAAACGAAGCATGTTAATTATTGACATGGATCTATCGATACCAATGACTGCGGGTTGACTGCCCGAGGCAGTTCGCAATACATGATTACCACCGTAATCCATGCAAGTAATTGTCCTTAACAACCCCCGTGCGAACGGGTGCTGAGTCCAAACTATAGTACTATCGTCGTTAAGGCAGGTAGACATCATTCCACGTGTAAACATAACAACAAGCATTCATTTAGTCACGTAATACATGCGGTAACAGTTAGCGTTTGAAATGATTGAGTAGTGTGTTCGATGTGATTTCGTATAAGTAACGTTTGTAATACCCAAAAGTGCTAAAAGCAAAAAGGGATCGAGTATACTCATAGTGATTGATGGATTGAAGGGAGCACTTGAGAGTAAGGTTAGCCTGAATAGTTCGATAGCATAACGATAAGCGACACGTAAAACGAATACGAGTGTTGATGGGTCGAACAGCCTGGTCGATCGAACGGTAGGTTCGAGCGGACGGGTTGTTCGTTCGGTTTGACAGTCCGTTCGGACAGCCTGTTCGGTCGGCCGGTGGGCTCGATCGGTTGGGCTGTTCGAGTGGATTGTTTCTTCCTTTGTGTAGAATGTGTTCGTGTATGATGGTTTGTCCTTTTGAAGTTTTCGTTGTAGTATTCGAGAACATTGAAGTATTCTTACCTTTCAGGTCGATCGATCGAATGGGCCGTTCGATCGGCCGGCTTACCCGATCGGTTAGGTACTTCAGTAATAAGTCCTCAGCAGGATGTCACCTGATCGGATGGCATGTTCGTTCGGGTGGCACTCCAATACGTCGAACGAGTTGAAAATAGATTAAGTGTTGAAGCATAGTATCTCATGATCCGAAGAGTAATTCAAATCAAACCGTAGTTCGATCGAACAGCACTTCGTTCAATACTAGCCTTCATGAAATTGTTAAAGTGTGGGACCATGTGCTAGCCGTTCAGCTGGCCTGGTCGATCGGCTGACATGTCCGATCGGTTGGGCTGTTCGTTCGAACAGCCTGTCCGATCGGTCAGCATCCTGACCTGGTCGGCCTGTTCGTCTAACACTTGGCTGTTCTGATTGCTTGACATTATATCGAGGTATTTTGACAACGAGCTAAACCATGGAACCTTCGTTCTTACTTGTTTCCCCTTCTCGGACAGGAATCACCCAAGTCCGGTCGGTGAACTGTTCGGAACGGTAGTTTGACGTTTAACCCGAAATCGGTGAACCTCGTGGATAGAATCCCGAATCTCGAACCGCACAACTACTAGAGTGATTAGTGTGTGGGTTCAAGCTCCGTTTTTACCGGTTTGAAGGCATTGAGTGTAAAAGAGTTGAAAGAAAGTTGGAAAATCCATCTTTCACTCTTTTCCACCGTGAATATGTTTAGATCTGTGGTAGATCTTTGTTTGTTTATGTGGAAATCGGCTAGATCCAAGCTATTCTTGTTGGATCAGTTCTGTTTAGACATAATGGAAAACATGAAAACATACCTGATTGCATCAGCACAAGCCAGCAGAGAATCCAGATGGAGATGTAGCAACAGTGTTTGACATAGTTGTCAGTTTGGTCTGGTTCCTCCTTAGGGTGCAATCTAATGATGGTGGTATGAGAAACCGATAAAGGGTAATCGGCTGTAGAGAGGAGGTCGATTGATGTTATGTGAATTAGTTAGGTTATGTGTCTAACCTTAGAACCTCAACATAAGTCTCCTTATATATGCACCCAGGAGGAAACCCTAAATAGTTAATAATGGTAATAAGGCCCATCAACAATTACCAACTAATTATTTAATGGATTGTTATATATTTTGATCCATATAATGTAAATGATTATAATGGCCATATATAAATAAATATATT